>NW_024420361.1:1311119-1354220 GCF_014898765.1 Herpailurus yagouaroundi
CCTTTGGGATGCAGCAAAGGTAGTCCTAAGAGGAAAGTACATTGCAATCTAGGCCTATATCAATAAACAAGAAAAATCCCAAATACAAAACCTAACCTCATGTCTAAAGGAAATAGAAGCAGAACTGCAAAGAAACCCCAAAACCAGCAGAAGATGAGAAATAATAATTATTAGAGCAGAAATAAACAATATAGAATAAAAAAAAAACAACCAGTAGAACAGATCAATGAATCTAAGAGCTGTTTTTTTGAAAGAATAAACAATGTTGATAAAACCTTAGCTAGATTTCTCAAATAGAAAAGAGAGAGAACTCAAGCATATAGAATCCCAAATCAAAGAAGAAAGATCACAATCAACACCACAGAAATACAATTATTAGAGAATACCATGAAAAGTTATATGCCACCAATCTGGACAACCTGGAAGAAATGGTCAAATTCCTAGACACACTCACACACACACACACACACACACACACACACACACACTACCAAAACTCAAACAGGAATAAATATAAAATTTGAGCAGATCCATAACCAGCAAAGAAATTGAATCAGTTTTCAAACATCTCCCAAGTAAGAGTTCTGGGCCAGATGGATTATCAAGGGAATTCTACAAGACATTTAAAACAGAGTTAATACTTATCCTACTAAAGTTGTTCCAAAAAAGAGAAAAGGAAGGAAAACTTCCAGACTCATTGTATGAAGCCAGCATTATCTTCATTCCCAAACCAGACAGAGACAGCACTAAAAAGGAGAATTACAGGCCAGTATTCCTGATTAAAATGGATGCAAAACTTTTCAACAAAATGCTAGCAAGTCAAATTCAACATGACATTAAAAGAATTATTCACCATGATCAAATAGGATTTGTTCCTGGACTGCAGGTCTGGTTCAATATCACAAATTGATCAATGTGATATATCACATTAATAGAAGAAAGGATAAGAACCATATGATCCTGGCAGTAGATACAGAAAAGGCATTTGACAAGATACAGCATCCTTGCTTAATAATAAACCATCAAGAAAGTCAGGATATAAGGAACATAACTTAACATCATTAAATCCATATATGAAAAGCCCACAGCTAGTATCCTCCTCAATAGGGAAAAACAGAAAGCTTTCCCCCTGAGATCAGGAAACAGACAGGAATATCCACTCTCACCACTGTTGTTTAACAGTGGAAGTTGGAAGACCTCACATCAGCAGTCAGAAAACAAATTGAAATAAAAGACATCCAAATTGGCAAAGAAGTCAAACTTCCACTTTTTTCAGATGGCATGATACTCTACACTGAAAACCTGAAAGACACCAAAAAGCTGCTAGTACTGATACATGAATTCAGCTAAGTTGCAGAATACAAAATCAATGTACAGTAATCGGTTGCATTTCTATACACCAATAATGAAGCAACACAGAGAGAAATAAAGAAATCAATCTCATTTGCAATTGCACCAAGAAACACAAAATACCTATTAATAAACCCAATCAAAGATGTAAAAGATCTGTATGCTGAAAACTATAGAAAACCTATGAAAGAAATTGAAGAAGACACAAAGAAATGGAAAAAATTACATGCTCATGGATTGGAAGAAAAATATTGTTAAATTTCAGTACTTCCTAAAGCGATCTACACATTCAATGCAATCCTAATCAAAATTGTACTGACAATCTTCTCAGAGCTAGAACAAGCAATCCTAAAATTTGTATGGAACCATAACAAAAGACCCTGAACAGCCAAAGAAAGTTTGAAAAAGAAAACCAAAGCAGGAGGCATCAGAATCCCGGATTTTAGCCTCTACTACAAAGCTGTAATCATCAAGACAGTCTGGTATTGGCACAAAAACAGAAACACATACCAATGTAATAGAATAGAGAGCCCATAATTGGACACACAAATATATGGCCAACTAATCTTTGACAAAGTAGGAAAGAGAACTGGACAACAACATGCAGAAGAATAAAACTGGATCACTTTCTTACATACAAAAAAATAAACTCAAAATGGATGAAAGACATAAATGTGAGACAGAAAACTATCAAAACCCTATGGAAGAAAGGAGGCAACAACCTCTTTGAACTCAGCCACAACAACTTCTTACTCAACACGTCTCCAAAAGGAAGGGAAATAAAAGCAGAATTGAACTATTGGGACCTCATCAAGGTAAAAAGCTTCTGCACTGCAATGGAAATAATCAACAAAACTAAAAGGAAACTGATGGAATGGGAGAATATATTTGCAAATGACATATCATATAAAAGGTTAGTATACAAAATCTGTAAAGAACATACCAAGCTCAATACCCTAAAAACAAACAATTCAGTGAAGAAATGGGCAGAAGACATGAATAGAAACTTTTCCAAAGAAAACATCCAGATGGCCAACAGACCCATGAAAAGATGCTCAAAATCACTCATCATCAGGGAAATACAAATCAAAACCACATTGAGATACCACCTCACACAGGTCAGAGGGGCTAAAATTAACAATTCAGGAAACAACAGATGTTTATGAGGATATGGAGAAATGAGGACCCTCTTGAATTGTTAATGGGAATTTAAACTGGTGAAGCTCCTCTGGAAAACAGTGTGGAGTTTCCTCAAAAAGTTAAAAATAGTATTACCCTATGACCCAGCAATAGCACTAGTAGGAATTTATCCAAAGGAGTGCTGATTCATAAGGGCACATACACCCCAATGTTTATATCAGTGTTTTCAACAATAGCCAAATTATGGAAACAGCCCAAATGTCCATCAACTGATGAATGGAACAAGAAGATGTGGTTTATATATACAATGAGATACTACTTGGCAAGGAGAAAGAATGAAGTCCTGCCATTTGCAGAAACATGAATTGAACTGGAGGGTATTATGCTAAGTGAATAAGTCAGTCAAAGAAAGACAGATATCATATGTTTTCACTCATACGTGGAATTTGAGAAACTTAACAGAAGACCATGGGGGAAGGGAAGGGGGAAATAGTTTCAGAGAGGGGATAAGACATAAGAGAATCTTAAATACAGAAAACAAACTGAGGGTTTATTGGGGGTAGGGGGACAGGGAGGAATGCGTGATGGGCATTGAGGAAGGCATTTGTTGGGATGAGTACTGAGGGTTTTATGTAAGTCATGAATCATGGGAATCTACTCCCAAAGCCAAGAGCACATTGTATACACTGTATGTTAGCTAACTTGACAATAAATCATATTTAAAAATAAATAAATACATACATACATGCATACATACATACATAACAAATAAATAAATAATAAATCTGGATAGAAAAATAAATAAATAAACATTAAAAAGAGGGTAATTGCTCTTTAACAATAAAAGCTTTGATGAAGACATAATGACAGAAAAAACTATTCAAATATTCTCTCTACCTCAATGATTTCTAAGCAGCCTGATGTGTTAATATCATTGCTTTAATGGACAGTTATCTACAACTTGCAATCTAAAATTAACCCACATCACTCATTCACTGCTGTGCCATAATTATTGATTAAAATATTGTCTCTAACAACAAAGATAATTCTTTTTTGAGACTTAAAATGCAATGTAAAGACTGGGTGACACCAGGACAGTGTTGCCATCATGTAAATCCCAACTGACTATGTATGCTTTGATATTTTAAACAGGTAGTTGGTAATGAGATTGACTCATTATTTATAGTGTTATCTGTTACTGAACCCACTTGTTTCTGACCCAGGTAGTTCTTATCTGCACCTGAACAGTGTCGAATTACAGACCTCTACTGAATTAAAAAAATAATCTGTTCCTTTGTGTTCCCTAATTTTATGACTTCTATATTTTCAGTTTCCCTGAAGAGTTTATATCACATTCTGTGGGTGATATTTTAACTTTTTTTTCAACGTTTATTTATTTTTGGGACAGAGAGAGACAGAGCATGAACGGGGGAGAGGCAGAGATAGAGGGAGACACAGAGTCGGAAACAGGCTCCAGGCTCTGAGCCATCAGCCCAGAGCCTGACGCGGGGCTCGAACTCACAGACCGCGAGATGGTGACCTGGCTGAAGTTGGACGCTTAACTGACTGCGCTACCCAGGCGCCCCAACTGTGGGTGATATTTTATCTGTACTTTCCCAGAGGGAAGTACTGCAGAGTACACTGAGTTTATATTGTCTTGAATTCTATTCTGTGGAATAGAATCCTTCTTAATATTTGAAAAGAGAGCTATAATACCAGTGGATATTTGAGAAAGTAATTTATCATGTGGCCACAGTAAGTTTAAAAAAGAAAGTCTCCTAATGTATTGTACTAAGTAGAACAAGTCAGAGAAAGACAAATGATGCATGATTTCATTTGTATGTAGAATCTAAAACAAAACAAGACAAAGCAAAACAAAATCCAGCCTCATATACAGGGAACAGATTAGTGGTGCAACAGGTGAAGGAGGTTAGGGTGCTAAATCAGTGAAGGGATGTAAGAAGTATAAACTTTCAGCTATAAAATAAATACGTCATGTGGCTATAATGTACAGCATGGGGAATATGGTCAATAATATTGTATGAACTTTGTAAGGTGACAGATGGTAGCTATACTATGTGGTGAACATTTCACAATGTATATAAATGCTATATACCTGAAACAAATGTAATATTGTACATCAAATATACTTTAGTAAATTAAAAAAAGAAAACTTCATATATGAGTACATAAAATTGGGTTGATTTTGGAGGAGGTTTAATAAAGCAAAAATTCCATGAAGTAATTGAGAACTTTCCTTGATTAAAAATAGAAAATCTAGCGTTAACACAAAATGTGAAAAACCATTTTTGCAGTAAATATCTCCATAATATTATTCCCCAAACACATTTCAGGCCCAGTAGGATGCCTCTTGATCAATTGTATTTTGATTCACACCAAGCTCGTGATTATCTGTCATTTTTAAATATATTTTTCCTCCTAATATCCAGTGTTTAGGTGCTAAATATTCTTATATTCTTCTTAGAATATTAGCATGTATTATTTGTGTTGGAAAATTATGCTTAAAATAAGCATTTGAAACAGAATTTCAATTAATAATACATAGCATTCTGCTTGTGCTATCACCCAGTAAATTTTAAAAAATGCTTTTATATGTGATTAAGAGCAAAATAATGCAGGGGTGCTTGGGTGGCTCAGTTGGTTAAGTGTCTGACTTTGGCTCGGGTCATGATCTCACAGTTCATGAGTTCGAGCCCTGCATTGGGCTCTGTGCTGACAGCTCAGAGCCTGGAGCCCGCTTCAGATTCTGCATCTCCCTCTCTCTCTGTCCCTCCCCAGCTTGCACTCTGTCTCTGTCTCTCAAAAATAAATAAACAATGAAAAACAATTTTAAAAAGTAAAACAATACAGTGAAAAGTTAGAGAAAATATTTAAAAAGAAAAAAAGCACATTTCTTCTCAAGAAAGGAAACTCAGCTTAAGAGATTGAAAAGCTTGACAAAATTCACCATGCTATTAGTGACAGACTCAGAACTAAACTCAATCTGAACAGGCTCTAAATTTAATGACCTTTTTTTGTATACAACCCTGCAACTTAAGGCAAGTATGGTGTCATGCACAATGAGATTTTATGCAATAGTAATCATTATAAGAATAATAACTATGACACTTTTCTTAACTCTTAACCCCACTTCCTTGGGCAGAAGCATGCAAGTGCACACACACACACACACACACACTCACACACACACACACTCACACACACACGCACATATATACTCCATTATAAAAAGACTTAAACTATTTACTAAATAGTAACTTCCTTGGGAAGACCAAAAAGCTGACTAAAATGTGTAATGATATATCATAATTAAAAGTAATTAGGTAACTAAGTGACAAATAGTAAAGAAATCTTAGTAGAGAGATGATTAACTCTACAGCTATGAGTGAATCAATAATTTAGCTTCAAATATGTCTAAAAATTAATTAATCAAATATCTCAAGGCACACACTTACTGCAATGCATGAAATTCCAGATATTAGAGGTAACTCTCATTTTATTGGAAGGCCAGGTTTCTACGGCAAGGCTTTATGCTCAATAATATATTCCATAGATACCCCTTTCTTCCTGCATGATAAGTAGGAATAAACATTGTATTTGATTCATGTTTCATCATTTCCTAGTACATTAAAGAATAATGGAAAAAGTCTAACAGTAAATGTAGGATAGCAAGGCAAACAACAATTTTGAATTCAATACTAACAAAGAGGAACTTATTTTTGGGTCTTTAATTCAGTACAATTTTCTGGATAAGGACCTCAGTTTTTTCTTTGGCTCATAATGGTAAACTAGCAAAAATTTGTATGTCTGACAAAAATATGTTAACTTCAAGAATTTTAGAAAACATTAGGCTATATATATAAAATGTTCTTTTTCTAATTAAATACCATTTACACTACATACCAGATTAATATTACTCTATGAATGTTTTATATAATTAGAATTTAATTTATATATTTATTTAAAATTTAAAATATACATTCTGAAAAGAGATTATTATAAGTCTAATGATTTATTCTCTTCATTGTGTAATGAATTAAGATTTTAACAATAGAATATTGTTGGGGAGCCTGGGTGGTTCAGTTGGCTAGGAATCCTACTTCGGCTCAGGTCATGATCTTGCAGTTTGTGAGTTCAAGCCCCACGTAGGGCTTTGTGCTGACAGCTCAGAGCTTAGAGCCTGCTTCAGATTCTGTTTCCTTCTCTCTCTGCCCCCCTCCTGCTTGCATTCTGTCTGTCTCTCAAAAAATAAAATAATAAAAGACATTACAAAATGTTTACAAAAATTATTATAATGTGAATGTGCTGCCTCAAATTGTTTTTATCATAAAGCTTAAAGATTTTGGGGCGCCTGGGTGGCTCAGTCGGTTAAGCGGCCGACTTCGGCTCAGGTCATGATCTGGCAGTCCGTGAGTTCGAGCCCCGCGTTGGGCTCTGTGCTGACAGCTCAGAGCCTGGAGCCTGTTTCGGATTCTGTGTCTCTCTCTCTCTGGCCCTCCCCCATTCATGCTTTGTCTCTCTCTGTCCCAAAAATAAATAAATGTTGAAAAAAAATTAAAAAAAAAGATTCTCTGTAACTTTCTTAATATTTTCCAGTTTAAATTAGCTATTGCAATTTTAGAATCAAATTATAAATCTATAACTTCTATAAGACACAATGCTTGTAAATAAATTTTAATTGTCTCCAGTTGAATATACTCTACACATGCATCTATTACAGTTTGTATGTTATAGAAGATGAGGCAATATTGAGAATAGAGTTATTAATTTCAGGTTGGAGCCAGATCATGGAAGATCTTAAATAGAAGTCCAGGAAGTTTAGACTCTGTTTATTAAGTGATGGAACAGATAAAACTACCTAAAGATTGTGATTCACAAATCACTCTAAATTAAGTACAATCACTTTAAAATTTCTACTTCAGGGGCATGTGAGTGGCTCAGCCAATTAAGCCTCTGACTCCTGGTATCGACTCAGGTCATGATCTCATGGTTCCTGAGACTGAGCTCCACATCGGGGTCTGCACTGACAACATGGATTTGGCTTGGGATTCTCTTGCTCCCTCTCTCTTTCTGCCCCTCACCTGATTTCTCTCTCTCTCTGTCTTTCTCTCCCTCTCAAAATAAACATTAAAAAATAAAAATTTCTACTTTAGACTATTTATTTTATTTTTTTCCCAGAATTCAGAGTCTTTATTTTTAAACATTTCATTATTTTAATAGTGGCTTCTCCATTTCTTTATTCTTGGCAAGTTAACAAGTTTTATAAATATCATAGCTAAATTTATAAAAATTTAACCTATATACAATAAGTTTCTGATAATAATAGTGTAATTTATCTTTACTTGTTTCATGATACATAACTATGACGCACTAAATAAAGATGACATGAAGATTTAGCAAAAAATATTAAAAATAAATATTTCAGTGAAAAAGAAATGAGCTAATAATAATGCAGATTTTTCTAACAGAAATATTGTAAAGCACTAGAATTTCATAAATTGAAATATACATTAAAAATCCATTTAAAATCTCTTTATCCAGTACAATTTTAAGTAATTTGTACTAAATAGTATTACCAGAGAAACTCATATTTACATGTATCAAGTATCCTATGTATCAAAAAATATTGTGAAACACATGATTCTATGCTTTGCCTAAAATAAACTACAAGAGCACCTGGGTGAATCAGGCAATTAAGCATTGGACTTTGGTTCTGGTCATGATCTCACAGCTCATGGGTTCAAGCCCCATGTTGGGCTCTGTGCCTGATAGCTCAGGGCCTGGAAACTTCTGATTCTGTATCTCCATCTCTCTCTGCCCTCACCTGTTCATGTCTCTCTCTCTCTCTCTCTCTCTCTCTCTCTCTCTCTCTCTCTGTCTTTCTCTCTCAAAAAGAATAAAATAAAACATTAAAATAAACTGCAAAGCATTCAGGATAAAGTCAAAAATAGCATATTATGAAACAATTTCATTCCTGTGAGAAGAGGCAGCTTTACACAGGCCTATTCAAAACAAGTCATTACAAATTTTGCTCCAAAATTTGTATCCATGTTAAGTTTGAGTAGAAATACGATTGATCTTAGATAGCTAAAATACTTTTATGAAAAAAAATAATTTTAAAATGACATATTAAAAACAAAGATAAAACTATTTTGAAAACTTAGATGCTGCCATCCACAGCTACTTTGCAAAAATAATAACCTCTCCTTTCTTTTTTCTTAATTTTTTTTAATGCTTGTTTATTTTTGAGACAGAGAGAGACAGAGCATGAATGGGGGAGGGTCAGAGAGAGAGGGAGACACAGAATCTGAAGCAGGCTCCAGGCTCTGAGCTGTCAACACAGAGCCAGATGCGGGGTTTAAACTCATGGACCATGAGATCATGACCTGAGCCAAAGTCGGACGCTTAACCGACTGAGCTACCCAGGCGCCTCTGACCTCTCCTTTCTGATCCTCTGCTTTGTCACATTTGCCAGCTAATATGTTGTTAAAATATCTCACCTTCTAGACATTCACAGTCATAAGAAACTCAATGGACACCAAAAGGAAATGCATTAACAATATTTGTGTGGCATTTTATATGTTGAAAGAATGCCCTTAAAGATCTTGCAGTGTTTTGCTAGTTTTAAAAAGTTTCATTTTATATAATGAAAGAAGGTGTAAACATTTATCGTGGCTTGCTGATTTCAAAGGACAGTAATTCAGGCTAAAAAATTGAATTTAGCAATCTTTTTGATGCCTCACTAGATTCGGACTCTTACTTTGTATTGCCTAACAAATAGTTGAAATCTTCAGTTCAAGAGAGACCTTGGAAACTGTTATGTCACATCTATTTCCTGATTTGTCTGTAATGATGGCACATTAGATGATTAGTTTGTCAGTTCTAAGGTAATATCATTCTTCAGTAATGCATGTTTTATAACTTCTCCCGTTTTTGGTTTGCAGAGAGTCAGTGCCCAGTAGTACCCAGACATTTAAGCCAGTTTCATTAAAATATTATCTCTGGAATATACATTTTTTTAACAGCATCCGTTAATGACATGCAGTGTTCCAATTAATCTAAAGGACTGTTGATCAGCACATTGGCTTTTCTGTCTCTGGTTTTTCTATATACATCACCATGAAAAAGTTTCACTTTATGTGAAACAATGAAAATAATAACACATTTTTTTTCCATTTTGTGGACTTATTAATTCCCAAAGACTACTTAAATTGTGGAGAGAAGAAATTAGAAGTTGGAAAGGATCGACACTAATATTGAACTATGATATACACTAATTTTATAGGTCCAGACAAAATGTCTTGCTATTTGAACTTGGTGATTTGCATACACAATGAAATATAAATATAGAAAAGCTCCAGTTGTCTTGTGTGGAAACATTCCTACACAGATTTAAACAAGTTAATAATTCTTCATATAAATGTTCACCCAAACAAAAAAGACCATTTTCATGAGCTCTAAATATACACAATTTGACTTCCTAAAGTAAGTTACATCTTAATATTGGCATTTGCAAACCTCACAGAGGACATTACATGATGAGCTGCAAGAATATAAAAACACCCAGGAAGAAAATACTGGAAAGATTTTGATATCAGATCACATTACCCTGTATCATTGTCTAGTTTGGAAAATTCAGAAATATCAAATGTACATTTTGTTTATTGTGAAAGTACCTAACCTTTATTTAAGTTGTCACTCTCACCTTATTCCTTAAATTATTATTACTTGGTGAACTTAAAAACGTATAAAGCAGCTAGGCTAGTTAAAAAAAAAACACCATATATCGTTATGAGATAAAATTCAGAAAAATCTATCATAAGAGTTTGATATAGACCTCATACAACTATTACTAATTTATAACTTATTTTGGGAAACCAAAAACAGAACTAAAGCTAGCATATTTTGTAATGTTTTGAAGGTACTTAATTTTGTTTCAGAAATTCCAAATTAATAAAAATTCACTATCTGAAATTCAAACACAGCTTTTTATTGTTTTGTAACTTTTAAAGATATTTATTTGGAAGTAAAAATCACAAAATTCCAAAAATACTATAAGCTAATCCAATCTTATAAGCATTTGAGCTTTCCTTTGTTGGTACTACATATGTATGACCATTTCAATAATTATATTAGGTTCACTCTACTTCCCATGTCCAGGGGAATATCAATTACCCTGTTATTCATAAAAAATAAACAATCCATCATTTGAATGAAAGTGTTTGTGTTTGATGAGCTTGTTAATTGGTACCTTCAAATACAATTTGTATAAGATATTACATGTTTGTCCTTTTTTCCCAAATATTGAAAATGCATACTTACATGGCAATTTTATACATCCATAATTGTCTTCAATATAGCTGTTGAACAAAAGAAGTGATTCAAATTTAAATAATATAAAAACCAGTTAATTTACATTACAGGGCTGGAACTAGGTTGAGGTGAGGTACCTAGGGCACAAAATTTAGAGGTGCTCACTCTCAAGTTCATGCAAATTACTCTGATAGAGAAATCTTGTCTCACTGTGGTCCAGACCTGACATATTAAAGCTTACATATAGAAAATTAATCATTTTTATTACTTTAGTTAAAAATATTATTTTGATTTTATCAGAGTAAATACTCATACTTGACTCAACAAAATGAGTATTATAGGTAGGTATTTTCACTTAATATAATCAGTACACTTGGCACAAATATACCAGTATGTTCTTGTATACCAACCACTGAGATACAGATGCACATAGGAGTAAAGAGTATTTTGTCAAAAATAATGATTTATTGCCACAAAATACAAATCCTTCTGTTTCATGGTCCATAAAAGTGGAGTTTCAAAGTCTTAAAGATGAACTGAGTGCTCAAAATTTGAATAAAAGGAAACAATTTGTGTCAAAGGAGGATGGAACCAAAAGGAAGATTGATCAGACTCAAGTACCACTGATTAAAAAGGATAGATCCATTCTTTTTATAATCCTGAGAATTATAATGCTTTAATCATCATAAATGTTATAATTAAAGAGGAAGAATAGTATTTATAACTGCAAGGAAAATATCTTATATAGAAAGCAAAGGCAGTTAATTAGGCCCACCTATAAAATATTTCTGTAAGTGGAAGGGACATTATAGATCATAATAGAAAACAGACTTGGAAACAGGGTTCATAAAAGACTAGTCAAACCTCCTGACTGCTACCTCATTTGGTGACTTTTTTATAAGACATTAACTTACCTCCATGATTCACATCACTCAATTCACTTTTGTTTTACCAGTGATAACGCCAAGAAGCATACATAAAGATACACACACACACACACACACACACACACACACACACACACACTTCAAATAAATAACCTGGACACATCTTGAAGTTTCACTTAAAATGTTCCACTTTATTTGACTGTAGGATTCTAATATAGCCATTGTTAGATATTTATCTTATGCCCAAAAAAATGTTTAGAGCAAACATGTGCTAACTCAAGCAAATGACATATCCCAGAGGCACAATAGCAATTTCTCTCTTCCTTCATAGGATTACTAAAACTCCATTAAGTTGATATATTTTTAAGGCTCATTTAGGTCTATCTATACAAAGATAGTTGATTTTATATTTATTTCTGAAAATTGTAAACACATAAGGACTTTGCATGTTCATTCAATATGAAATAGTGAAACTAGCTAAATCAGAGTAATTAAGCTTATCTCTAGAGGTTGTTTTGAAATAATTAGTTGAATATGTATGTTGAGAAGCAATTACGGAAACCAAATGATTCTGGATCTATTAAAATGGGGAGTCTAATCATTTTATTATTGCCAAAGCTAAAAGTAAAGTGGTTTCAATTAATTAGAGTATGGAGATGTATAGTAATAATTCCCCCATTAGTACATTTGACAATTCAGTAATTCATGTGTTATTTCCTTGTCAGTTTTTTTTTTTTTGGTTTTATGGGTATTTGACCATTTAAAACTAATTATATATTTTTGTTTTGTGGAATTTGCAGGCAGTTGCCAATAGAGAAACACAATGCAAGTATTGGGTGGGATGTGAAGAATGAAGAGTGAGACAAATTATTTTATATTTGTAGACCTCTCTGGGACTCCGTTTCCTTATCTATGAAAATCAATGCTACATTAGGCTTTGTGGTTGTATAATAAGTTGCCACACACTTAGCAGCTTAAAACTATTCATTTATTATCTCACAATTGAATAAGTTAGAAGTTTAAGCAAGCCTGATTGGGTTCTTTGCCTACGGTATCATCAGGCCGATATTAACGTGTTTGCCAGGTTTGCTTTTATCTGGAATCTCTGAGAAGAAATTTGCTTCCAAACTCATTCAGGTTTTTCAAAACAATTAGTAATAAGACTAAGGTCCCATTTTCTTGATGATGTCAACAGGGATTACTCTTAGTCTTTAGAGGCCACGCTTAGGTCCTTGGTCCATGATCCCCTCCATCTCTGCAGTGAAAATACTTCCCACATTTTGAATCTCTCTCACATTTTGAATCTGTCTGACATCCTCTTCTGCTACTAGCTAGAGAAAATTCTCTGCTTTTAAAAAGGCTTATGTAATTAAATCAGGCTCACCCAGATAATCACTTTTTTGATTAACTCTAAGTCAACTGATTAGTAAATTTAACTGCATCTGCAAAATTCCTTTTGCCACTTAATGTAACATAATCACAAGCATCTCATCATATTCACAGTCCCAGAGTTTAGGACATATATCTCGAGAGACGTGCATTTTGGAATTCTGTCTATCACAACTGTTTTGGGTGAAGAAAATCAATTCCGTTCTAAATATTCTGATTTTAACATACTGGTCTCTGGATGTAAAGTAGACTCTAGATAATTCATTATGTGTACCATTAATTTTTCTGGGGCTTTTCATTTTATTTCTATCTCATGTAAAAAAGAAAAAGAAAGAACAAAATATACCATCATGTGTTATCTGGCTAAGTTGAGAGATTTAGTCCAACAGATAACTCTGCAAGAGGTAGGAATAGTATACGCCCTCCATTACTAATGAACAGCAATTTCAGTAAACTCCAGTGTGGAAACAAATATTTAAGAAAAGAGAGGAAAGAAGAAGCATCCCATTTACATTAAACATGGTGTTAGTTACACTCATCTATGGGGGTCTCCTGATTTTGTCTTACATATTTCTGTATACTCTATATAAATCACCTGCTAGGTGTAATGAATAACACTTTGGCAGAAGAATGCTAAACTTCCTGTTGACTCCCAGCATTTATTTGTGTGTGTGTATGTGTGTGTGTGTGTTATTGGAACAATAAAAGATAATTGGCATCTGTTTTATAAAACAGATAAAAGTGGTAAAGAAATAACTAAAGTGAATAAAGTTGTCTTTTCTGTTGACAATGTATTATATTTGATGTTTAAAATATTAATTGAGGGGCGCCTGGGTGGCACAGTCGGTTAAGCGTCCGACTTCAGCCAGGTCACGATCTCGCGATCCGTGAGTTCGAGCCC
The DNA here is from genome assembly GCF_014898765.1 of Herpailurus yagouaroundi. Classification (NCBI taxonomy): domain Eukaryota; kingdom Metazoa; phylum Chordata; class Mammalia; order Carnivora; family Felidae; genus Herpailurus; species Herpailurus yagouaroundi. The sequence continues at coordinate 1,325,121 of NW_024420361.1, forward strand.
CGCGTCAGGCTCTGGGCTGATGGCTCAGAGCCTGGAGCCTGTTTCCGATTCTGTGTCTCCCTCTCTCTCTGCCCCTCCCCCGTTCATGCTCTGTCTCTCTCTGTCCCAAAAATAAATAAACGTTGAAAACAAAAATTAAAAAAAAATAAAATATTAATTGAAAACCATCAGTACTTGGGTGCCTGGGTGGCTCAGACAGTTAAGCATCTGAGTCTTGATTTCAGCTCAGTTCATGATCTCTCAGTTCCTGAGGTCACACTCCACATCGGGCTCCATGCTCACAGTGCACAGCCTGCTTGGGATTATCTCTCTCCCTCTTTCTCTGCCCCTACCCTGCTCACACGTGTGCTCTCCCTCAAATAAAAAAAATTAACATTTTTTTAAAAAGAAGGGACACTTGGGTGGCTTAGCCTGTTAAGCAGCCGACTTCAGCTCGGGTCATGGTCTCATAGTTAGTATGTTTGAGCCCACTGTTGGGCTCTGTGCTGACAGCTCAGAGCCTGAAGCCTGCTTCAGATTCTGTATCTTCCTCTCTCTCTGCCCCTCCCCTGCTTTCACATTGTTTGTCTCTTTCAAAAATAAATATTTAAAAACTTAAAAAAAGCGCATCAGTACTAGTTAAGAACATGGCAGCTTAAAAACCTATATTCATCTATTACAATAAATTTAGGTCAAGGTGTGTGTGTGTGTGTGTGTGTGCATGGGTGTTGAGGGTGGAGTGTACTTATACGTTACTGTGTACCACTGGGTGCTCTTTGTAGAAATTTAGAAGCCAGTCAGAAAATAAAATAAATATCAGGTTCACCCTGCCTCTGTCTAAAAATCAGCTATTTAAAAAACTGCTAAAATCAGTTTAATAATTGATCATGTTTTAAAATTATTCAGTGAAAATAGTTCGGTAGTACACATAATTTTATACTTCCACTTGCTCTGATAATTTATTTTATTTTAAAGGTAGAAACTCACAATGTACATTGTGAATTATTACTTGGGAAATGTACAGTATTCCCATTAGCACTTTAATGCTGAAAATGCTTTTCTAGCAAAATCATTCTTGATTTTCCTTAAAGAGACTTCTTAGAAAAAAAGAATTTAAAAAAAAGAGCATTGTTTTAATGTTATAGTAGGGTGAGGGGAGGTGGGTGGGAGGTTGGGAAAAATGGGTGAAGGGGAGTGGGAGATACAGGCTACCAGTTATGGAGTGAGAAAGTCATGAGAATAAAAGACATAGCAAAAGGAATACAGTTAAAGGTGTGGTAATAGTGTTGTATTAGGACAGATCATAGCTACACTTCTGGTGAACATAGCCATAGCATAATGTACACACTTGTTGAATCCATGTTACATACCTGAATCTAATGTAACATTGTTTGTCAACTCTACTCAAAAAAGAGTTTAAGTAAGGAAAAAAAAATCAATTTTAACACTTGTTCCAACAGTAGTTTTGTGTTTAATTTTTATATAGGGATTTCCCTCTCTGCCCCTCCCCTTCTCACGCTCTGTCTCTCTCTGTCTCAAAAATAAGTAAACATTAAATTTAAAAAAAGGGAGGGACACCTGGGTGGCTCAGTTGGTTAAGCATCTGACCTAGGCTCAGGTCATGATCTCGCGGTCCGTGGGTTCGAGCCCCGCATTGGGCTCTGTGCTGACAGCTCGAAGCCTGGAGCCTGCTTCAGATTATGAGTCTCCCTCTCTCTCTGCCCATCCCCTGCTTATGCTCTGTCTCTCTCTGTATCAAAAATAAACATTAATTTTTTTTAAAAAAATTTAAATAGGGATTTCATGTGTCTGTTAGCCATCTGTATGTCTTCTTTGGAAAAATGTCTTTTCATGTCTTCTGCCCATTTCTTCACTGGATTATTTGATAAAAATTTTGTCATTTTCTATGAATCTAACCAAGGGTATGGTTCTTCATTGATTTAATGAGTTCTTTTTGACTACATTAAACAAACAAACAAATATTTCTTGAGCGTATGTGCTGAAAACTGAATTAATTATTGAGGATAAAAAACTAACAAAGCTACTGTATCTGCCTTTGAAAAGCTGAGTCTCAAGAGTAAGGTTATTAATGAGCAATGTTTCAAATATGTGGATAAGGATTCATCTAATGGACATATGTTTGTGTTCAGTAAATATCATCCCTGTTTGCACATCCAAATCACCTGTGAAGTGGATGAAAAATAATGAGAGCTAAGCTTCAATTCACACGTACTCTATAATAATCTCATGGGAGAGATTCTGACCTCCAAATGCAATTTTATTGCACATACATTCTTGTGAATCACTAGACAGTGATCAAATAAAAGGTCACTTTTATCAAAATGGTTAATATACTGAGTCATTGAGGAATCACCCTTTTAAAGGACAAATTGAAAATGCTGAAGAATCTTCAATATATAATTGCTTATTAGATAGCTTAACTGCCCATGCTGAAAATAGAACACAAAGATTTAAATATGCTAATTTTTTTAAAGGAAGAGTCAAATATATCTCTACATTTTTGTGGTAAGTTAATGTCAACTTCTAGAGCTATCTGTGAGCTAAAACTATTTTCTCTACTACAAATAAAAGCTGCTATATAAAAAGTACTTAATAATGATAAATTATCTATTAGGTCAATTTATAACTGACAAGATATGTACAATAAATTTCTGGAAGTAAGATTACAGATTTAGGTACACATTACCAAAGTTTACTTCTAAAAGCTGTTCATTTACATACTGCCACAAGTTTCTTTTGGAGTTTCTCAGTAGAAGAAAGCAATTAACAACAAATATTAGTAGGACTATATTTACCTTTGCAATATTTGTTATTTTCCTCATGTTATTGTTTTGAATGAAATGTTGAAAACAATTTAAAACAAGTAGCCATTTAAGCTTATTACTGAATTTAATGGAATCTTCTCCAGTATTTCTCTCTGAATTATGCTGGCTGTTGGGTCAGTGCACAGAGAGATTTATATTCAATAAGGTTCATTATAGCATTGCTTATAATAGCATAAAATTGAAACATGCAACAATGTTAGATACCTAAATGCATTATGGAATATCTATATAATGTAATGTGTAAAGGCATCAAACTTTTTGTTTTAAAAAATAATATTTAATAAAATTAAAAACAATAATTTCTATTTTACAAAATAAAAATCATTGAAATATATACATAGAAAATATTGGAAAAATATGCACTAAAATTACATCATTGAGTTGGTTAGATTGTAGGCAATTTTTAAAAATTTTCTTCTTTCTTTATTTATTCTTGATCTTCCATTATGATCCTTCATTCCTTAGCCAATTGTCTCAAAGTATTTTTCATCATACTTTCTTATTCAAAGATTATACACATATTGCATTTCAGGAATGTGCCTATTCTGGGAATACAAAAACCATCCTCTCAAACCACTGAGAGTGGGTAGAATAAGATTTTATGTAATTATCATAAGAAGGAAGTTGGTCAAGGAAGGCTTCATACAGGAGCTTGAGCTGAGTCACAAAAAGTCCCTGGAATTTAATCATGTTAAGAGAATGTCAAAGAGCAGACCTCCACTAGAAAAAACACAAATGAATTTGCAAAGACTAAAAACAGCATCTTGTGTAATAGAAAACTGCAAGCAACTTGATATCCCTGCAGCATAAACTATGACATAGGGAGGGATAGGTGAAATCTAAGGCTGAAAAGTAAGCTGTGACCACATCATGGACTAGATATATGATGAATGCTAGTCAAGCAGCTATTGCATTTCCCCATGTGAAAGATGTAGAGTACCCTAAAATAGGAGAGTGGAGTAGAGACAGGAAGCAGTAAATGCTACTATTGTGTGTAAGAGTATGGAATGTGTAATTTTTAAATACTTGTATTTAAATACCAGCTCTAATGATTATTAACCTCTGTGACATGTGGCAAGGTACTAAATGGTCCTAATGCTAAGCTTCATTTTTCATATAAGTGACCAAGAAAAATAGTTCCTGTAATATAAGAATTAAATGAGGTATTCTTAGGGGTGCCTGAGTGGCTCAGTCAGTTAAGTGTCTGACTTCGGTTCAGGTCATGATCTTGCGGTTTGTGAATTTGAGCCCCTCCTCAGGATCTGTGCTGACAGCTTGGAGCCTGCTTAGGATTCAGTGTCTCCTTCTCGCTTTGCCCCTCCTCCACCTGTGCGCATGCTCTCTCTCTCTCAAAAATAAATAAAATTTAAACAAATGAGGTATTCTTAAAGTTCTTGGCACATGCCTGGCATATAGTAAATTTTCAAAAAAATATTACCTGCTTTTATTTGTATTATTTTAATAATATTTCAAATTTAAAGTTAAAAAATTATTGAATCATTGGAATGGGGGAGGGAGCAGGGGAGAAGAAAACATAGGATATTACCTACGTTTTTAACTTGAGTGATTTGAGTGAATGGTGACTTCCATCAGCTGAAAATAGATAATGGGCCAGATTTGGGGAAATGGAGTTGGAGGGGATTGATCCCATTTGGGGAATGTTGAGTTTGAGGTTCAATAGGCCACTGATAGGAAGATATACATAAGGTAGTTTTATATACCTGTCAAAATTGCAAAGAGAGTCCAGGGCTATATATGGTAATTATAGCTCATGAGGATATAGGCCATATATGAAAAAAAGGAGAGTATAAAGTTACGAGAACAAAAGATGAAGAATGTAACTCTAAGAAAAACTAAACTTAAGCCATGGACAGATGATGCAGTATACACACACACACACACACACACACACACACACACACCACACAAAGAAATTAACATCATCAAATTGGAAAGGAATTTCAGCATGGAAGCCAAGGATTAGAAACTCAAAAAGAATAAATGAATGAGAAAAGGTGTCAAGTGACACAGAAAGGTATGTAAATGAAAAAATAGCCTTTGAGTTTAGCAAATAGGAAGCCACTGCTAACCAGATGAGGAATGTGAGCTCTAGTGAGCTAGAGGCTAGATAACAATGTTGTGAGGAATGAATGGGAATTGAGAAAGTGTAGATTAGATGGTAAATGTAATTTTCCCAGTTGATAAGGATTTGCAAAAAATAGTGTTCTAAAAATATCAAAACTCCTTTAGTCTGGTATTTATTGCTTCCACAATTTTGTCTATAACATAGCCCTAATATATCTTCCTAAATTTATCTTTAAGGCAACTAAAAACCCTATTCCAAAGAAAGGACCTGGGCTTTAGCTCATTTAATTCTTACTGGTTGGTAATTTTATTTCCTCTCTATTTTCCCAAATTTTACTTTTAGGACCAAAACATGTTCAATCTCCTCCATGAGTCTCTTCATTCTACTCTAGTTCACTGTGGCTTCTGCCTCTGATTTTAAGGATGTTAGTAGTTGCTTTTATTTTATCTGGGATGCTTGGAATATTCTCAGTTATTATAACTGAGCTAAAGAAATGTTTCCCTACTCCTGAAGATGTCCATTCACTTTATAAAAATATGCAAAATAAGTAATATATTTTTGTAAACCATCATCAACTAATATGGAAATATTTTATGGTAATGTTGGGGTCCCAGCATCCTGATATAAGAAGATCTAGCAAAGATATGAAAGATAAACTAACCAAAACAAAACTCTTAAAAACAAGAATACTTTTTTCTCAGAATATTTTTCTTTGAAGGAATGTCACACTGAGATGCTATTTTTTTTAATGCCTAAAGGCAGTATGTGGGTCTCTGCTTTCTTTGAATATGGACAATTTTAAAGTCAATAAAAACATCAAGTTTTTCCTTTGAGACATTTTAAGTGAAACATAACAAGAATGAAAATATCTGAGGCAAATATTTAAAAATATTTCTAAAATTAATGCAGAAAAATCATATAATATAAATTTTCTGGAAATTTTTTCCAGAAACAAATGTTTGAAAGGTTATACAACCTAGTCATTTACTTGAAGTTTTTAATTTTACAAGAATTATATAAGATTCATATTAAGAAACAAGATATTGGAGAGAAGGATAACATCCAAGCTTGTTTCCATTTTTAATAAAGTCACAGGTAGCATTCTTTTATTTTTATCATCTTCTTTCTGCTATTAAAAGTATTTGTTTTCCTGACTTATCTCTGCAATTACACTTCTACTTCACTGACTATGGCTTAGTCATTTTTGTTGTCCTCATAGCAGCGTCTTAACCAAAAGAAGTCCTTGATATAATGGTAATAAATTGTTCAGATTTATGGAAGCATCAAATTGCATGGCGTGGTCTAGAAACAAGTAGTAAGTGTGACAAAAATATGGGATACATGGAACATTAAAAGATAAAGATGACCAAGTAGACCTGTTTAAAATTGTGAGATCTCAAGGGGCTCCTGGTTGGCGCAGTTGGTTAAGCGTCCAACTTCAGCCAGGTCACGATCTCGCGGTCTGTGAGTTCGAGCCCCGCGTCAGGCTCTGGGCTGATGGCTCAGAGCCTGGAGCCTGTTTCCGATTCTGTGTCTCCCTCTCTCTCTGCCCCTCCCCCGTTCATGCTCTGTCTCTCTCTGTCCCAAAAATAAATAAACGTTGGAAAAAAATTTTTTTTAAAAATAAATAAATAAAATTGTGAGATCTCTTAAAAAATGCAATAATTAAGGTTTCATCCTTTTTACAATATACAAAGACTTTTTTCTTTAACACATTTGCATACAACCTCATAGCATAACTCATTATCTGTGTTATATATTAACCAGAACTTTGTATGTTGGCATTCTTGTTCACCCACGTTTGGAGGTAGCTGGTCTTTTTCAACTAACCCAAAGCAATGAAGTAGATAGATGTGACTCATACTTACTAAAGTTTTAGCTTTGTGCATTTTACTGTACTCAAATTCTTGGATACTGACAATATGCTCTTATGTATTAACTACACTATTTATAGAACATGGTAGATAGTGGAGTTTACTATGATTTCAAATGAGATTAAATATTTCTCAAAACTCCTACTTTAAGGATGTAAATGTGTTAATGATTATTTTAAGATCCTTAATGATGGGGCGCCTGGGTGGCGCAGTCGGTTAAGCGTCCGACTTCAGCCAGGTCACGATCTCGTGGTTCTCAAGAAACAAGAAAAACCCCAAATACAAAATCTAACAGCACACCTAAAGGAAATAGAAGCAGAACAGCAAATACACCCCAAACCCAGAAGAAGAAAAGAAATAATAAAAAGCAGAACAGAAATAAACAATATAAAATCTAAAAAAAACTTCAGAGCAGATCAATGAAACCAAGAGTTGGTTTTTTGAAAAAATAAACAAAATTGATAAACCTCTAGCCAGGCTACTCAAAAAGAAAAGGGAGATGTCCCTAATAGATAAAAGCAAGAATGAAAATGGAATTATGACAACCAATTCCTCAGAATTACAAGAAATTATCAGGGAATATTATGAAAAATTATACGCCAATAAACTGGACAACCTGGAAGAAATGGACAAATCCTAAACACCCACACACTTCCAAAACTCAAACAGGAAGAAATAGAAAGCTTGAGCAGACCCATAACCAGCAAAGAAATTGAATCAGTTATCAAACATCTCCCAACAAATAAGAGTCCAGGACCAGATGGCTTCCCAGGGGAATTCTACCAGATATTTAAAGCAGAGATAATACCTATCCTTCTCAAGCTATTCCAAGAAATAGAAAGGGAAGGAAAACTTCCAGACTCATTCTATGAAGCCAGCATTACCTTGATTCCTAAACCAGACAGAGACCCAATAAAAAAAGAGAACTACAGGCCAATATCCCTCATGAATATGGAGCAAAAATTCTCAATAAAATACTAGCAAATCGAATTCAACAGCATATAAAAAGAATTATTCACTATGATCAAGTGGGATTCATACCTGGGCTGCAGTGCTGGTTCAACATTTGCAAATCAATCAAGGTGATACATCACATTATCAAAGAAAAGATAAGAACCATATGATCCTGTCAATCCATGCAGAAAAAGCATTTGACAGCATTCATCATCCTTTCTTAATAAAAATCCTTGAGAAGTGGGAATAGAAGGAACATACTTAAACATCATAAAGCCATTTATGAAAAGCCCACAGCTAACATCATTCTCAATGGGGAATAACAGAGCTTTTTCCCTGAGATCAGCAACATGACAGGGATGTCCACTCTCACCGCTGTTGTTTAACATAGTGTTGGAAGTGCTAGCATCAGCAATCAGACAACAAAAGGAAATCAAAGGCATCAAAATTGGCAAAGAGGAAGTTAAGCTTTCAATTTTTTGCAGATGACATGATATTATACATGGAAAATCCGATAGGCTTCACCAAAATTCTGCTAAAACTGATACATGAATTCAACAAAGTCGCAGGATACAAAATCAATGTACAGAAATCAGTTGCATTCTTATACACTAATAATGAAGCAACAGAAAGACAAATAAAGAAACTGATCCCATTCACAATTGCACCAAGAACCATAAAATACCTAGGAATAAGCCTAACCAAAGATGGAAAAGATCTGTATGCTGAAAACTACAGAAAGTTTACAAAGGAAATTGAAGAATATATAAAACAATTGAAAAACATTCCGTGCTCATTGGAAGAATAAATACTGTTAAAATGTCAATACTGCTCAAAGCTACACACACATTCAGTGCAATCTCAATCAAAATTGCACCAGCATACTTCTCAAAGCTAGAACAAGCAATCCTAAAATTTGTATGGAACCACAAAAAGCCCCAAACATCCAAAAAAATTTTAAGGAGAAGACCAAAGCAGAAGGCATCACAATCCCAGACTTTAGCCTCTACTACAAAGCTGTAATCATTAAGACAGCATGGTATTGGCACAAACACAGACACATAGACCAATGGAATAGAATAGAAACCCCAGAACTAGACCCACAAACATATGGCCAACTAATCTTTGACAAACAAGAAAGAATATCCAATGGAAAAAGACAGTCTCTTTAACAAATGGTGCTGGGAGAACGGGACAGAAACATGCGGAAGGATGAAAGTAGACCACTTTCTTACACCACTCACAAAAGTAAACTCAAAATGGATAAAGGACCTTAATGTGATACAGGAAACCATCAAAACCCTGGAGGAGAAAGCAGGAAAAAACCTCTCCGACTTCAGCCGCAACAATTTCTTACTTGACACATCTCCAAAAGCAAGGGAATTAAAAGCAAAAATGAACTATTGGGACCTCATGAAGATTAAAAGCTTCTGCACTGCAAAGGAAATAATCAACAAAACTAAAAGGCAACCAACGGAATGGGAAAAGATATTTGCAAATGACATATCAGACAAAGGGCTAATATCCAAAATCTATAAAGAGCTCATCAATCTCCACACCTGAAAAACAAATATTCCAGTGACGAAATGGGAAGAAAACATGAATAGACATTTCTCTAATGAAGACATCCGGATGGCCAACAGGCACATGAAATGATGCTCAACGTCGCTCCTCATCAGGGAAATACAAATCAAAACCACACTCAGATGTCACCTCATGCCAGTCAGAGTGGCTAAAATGAACAAATCAGGAGACTATAAATGCTGGAGAGGATGTGGAGAAATGGAATCCTCTTGCAGTGTTGGTGGGAATGCAAACTGGTGCAGCCGCTCTGGAAAACAGTGTGGAGGTTCCTCAAAAAATTAAAAATAGATATACCCTATGACCCAGCAATAGCACTGCTAGGAATTTACCCAAGGGATACAGGAGTGCTGATGCATAGGGGAACTTTTACCCCAATGTTTATACCAGCACTTTCAACAATAGCCAAATTGTGGAAAGAGCCTAAATGTCTTTCAACTGACAAATGGGGAAGGAAATTGTGGTTTATATACACAATGGAATACTACATGGCAATGAGAGTGAATGAAATTTGGTCTTTTGTAACAACGTGGGTGGAACTCAAGAGTGTCATGCTAAGTGAAATAAGTCATATAGAGAAAGACAGACACCATATGTTTTCACTTTTATGTGGATCCTGAGAAACTTAACAGAAGATCCTGGGGGAGGGTAAGAAAAAAAAACGTGGTTAGAGAGGGAGAGAGCCAAAGCATAAGAGACTCTTAAAAACTGAGAACAACCTGAGGGTTGATGGGGGGTGGGTGGGTGATGGGTATTGAGGAGGGCACGTTTTGGGATGAGCACCGGGTGTTGTATGGAAACCAATTTGACAAGAAATTTCATATTTAAAAAAAAGAAAAATTTTAATTACCTCAAATTTGTGACACTGAACTACTCTTTGAGCTGCATGTTTTAATTACAGAAATATTTTTGTGTAAGGAGACAGTGTTTTTAATTAATTCTGTTTATTTTTAATGTATTTTTATAATGGTAATCTCCATTAATTTTTACATGGAGGTTAGAATTGACATGTAATAAAACAAGTAAAAACACTCTAAAATCCATTTTTTTGATTGTGGAAAATGATATTCTTCACCATAGTTGCATATTCCTTGACTTCTACCTACCACCAAATAGAGTAAAATCGTATTACTTAACTTTTTTTATCTAATTGTGTAACTATTGAAAGCATTATTTTATTATCTCCTGTTTCTTTCAAGTATTAAGACAAAAATGTGGAAGTCTTTTTTTATTAATTGTATTTCAAAAAGAATAGCATTTCTATGAAGTGCATCAACGAATAATAAATGCAGTGCTCCAGAATAAGGGTAAGAGTGCAAATAATTCTAAAATGTCCACTGAAATACTTATTTTTCATTATTATGTCATTTGAATACCTGAAACCTAATGCAATGATATTTTTTCACTTGACAACAAAAATTTTACTGCCACATGGATATTGCCTGTGTATATGTGTATAATAGAATATAATCACTTAAAAATGGTAGTTTAAAACAATTTTAATTGATGGTCTCTAGAATATGAAAAAGGTAAGAGTTGATTATGTTGATAATTTTTGCAAATGATTAAATAACTTGGTTAATTGTTCTAAGGGAACTTTTTGCAGAAATTTAGATGGTATTATTTTTAACTAAACTACTTTTTATCAAACTGAGTATCTTCAGTGACTGGAGGTTTGTCTTGTGGTGGAGATATGTACTATGCTCTGTATTACACTATCAACTAAACAAATTGAACTATTTGTTTGTAAATTTGTCCAGTATTGCCTCTATAAAAATAAATAATATACATAATAAGTAATTCAACTGCTACTATATGTAGAAAAATCCTGCATGTATAGTTTATAATAAAAAATAAAATAATTCTGTAATTTTAAAGTGCACCACTTCCAAAGGTTATAGATCCTTTAAACAAAATTACTAAAAAGTTATAAAGAAAAACTTATTAATATAGCTTCAAATAAAATAAATAATTAAAAAATTATTCACTTAAACCCATCTACAATTTTCTTTTTCTATGATGAATGTGTACTCTATGTGCAATAAAAATAAAAGCTTTTGTCTAACCTAGAATTTTATAAGTCTATTCCTAATTCTAAACACCACATGAAACCACAGGAATAATGTGGAAACAACGTTAATACATGAACAAATAAATTGCACAATACTTCTTTTCTAAAATATTAATTATATACAACATATACAGATTTATATTATCACAGCACCTTTGAATATGTTAGAAACTTAAATCTAAATAATATTTAAAATATAAAAAAATAAGCTACAAAAAATATAAGACAACTTGTCTAATACAGAAGACCATCTATGTGAAGCATTTAGTGTGGGGATTAATTTAATATAACATTTCTTAATATCTGTTTGTCCTGTATCATTTCTGTGGAGATCAGGCTTCATATCACACTTAGGTAGATACACAATTACAAAATCTAACTAAAATGTGATGATTGCAAGCAACAAAATAATAAAAGGAGGCAGTATTATTTCTATTGAAACAAAAATATTAATAGTGTACAAAATAGTGGTTGTTGGTTGACTGAATTGACATTCAGTTTTTAGAAATTATTCTGCAGTATGTACATTCACATTGATAATGTGCACAGAGCAGTCAACAGAGTAAACAAAAGATGTGTACATAAGAGATTAATTAGTTAATAGAATCTCATTATTTTCTATTTTTTAAAATTTAAATCACTTAAATAAAAATAATCTAATCAATGTAGAGACTTGAATATACTACTTATTAAAACTTATCTTTTTTATTTTTATTTTTTACTTTTAGAAAGAAAGGGTATGAGGCAAGGAGGGGCAGAGGGAGAAAGAGAGAGAATCCTAAGAAAGCTCCATGCTCAGTGTGGAACCTAACTGGGACTCAATCCCATGACCCTGGGATTATGACCTGAGCTGAAATCAAGAGTTCGATACTCAACTGAACATCCCAGGTACCCCCAAAAATTCTACATTCAAAGTAAAATGGAAAGTATTTTACCATATTTTTCAATTTATCCACTATGAATTCTAATCAAAAGAAAACGATGGAGGGCGGGAAGATGATGGTGGAGTAGGAGAACCCAGCTTCTTCTTGTCCCATAAACACAAATGGATATCTAAACACTCTAGAAATTGACCTGAAGGCTGACAGAACAAACTGCACAACAAGAGAGAGAAGGCCATATTGAAGAAGGCAGAGACTAAGACAAAATACAAATATAGGAAATTTATGCAAAATAAAAGAACAAGATATGGTCACAGCCAGAGATCTAAGCAAAACAGATATATGTAACATGTCTCATGGAGAATTTAAAGAAACACCATAAGGATACTCACTGGACTTGAGAAAACAATAGAAAACATCAGTAACATCAGTGAGACCCTTACCAGAGATAAGAGTTAAAAAAAGAATCAATCAGAGATTAAGAATGCAATAAATGAGATTGGGAACAGACTTGATGCAATGAAAAGCAGGCTGGAAGAGGAAGAGGAATGAATTAGTGACCGAGAAGAAAAAAAAAATAATGGAAAAACATGAAGCTGAACAAAACACAGAAAGAATTATGTAACATGAGAATAGACTTAGGTAACAGTGACTCAATCAAGGTAACAACATTTGTATTATAGGAGACCCAGAAGAAGAAGAGAGAGAAAAGGGGGAAGAAAATTTATTTAAAGAAGTAATAGCTCAAAACTCCCATAATCTGGAGAAGGAAACTGACATCCAGATCCGGAGAACTCTCATAAAAATCAAGAAAAACAGTCAAACACTAAGATATATTGTAATTAAAAAAGTAAAATATAGTGATAAAGAAAAAAGTCTTAAGAGTAGCAAGATAAAAGTAGTTGTTAACATACAAAGGAAAACCCATAAGGCTTGCTGGTGATTTCTCAATAGAAACTTGTCAAGCAGAGGAAGTGGCATGATATATTCCAAATGTTGAATGGAAAAAAAAAAAAGCTGCAGCCAAGAATATGCTATCCAGCAAGGCTATAATTCATAATAGAAGGAGAGATACAGAGTTTCCCAAAGAAACACAAACTACATAAATTCATGACCACTAAAACAGCCCTACAAGAAATATCAAAGAAGCTAATTGAAAGTAAGGATGTGACCAAAATAACAAAGACAAGAAAGGATCAGAGGAAATATCCATAAACAATGACAAAGCAAGTGATAAAATTTCACTAAATACATTGTTATCAGTATTTACTTTGAATGTGAATGGATTAAATGCTCCAATAAAAAGATAGAATGTCAGAATGGATAAAAGATGACCCATCTATACAGTCTAGCAGAGACTCATTTTACAACTAAATACACTTGCAGATAAAAGTGAGTGGATATCACAAGAAATCTGGAGTAGCAATAATTGTATTGGACAAATAGGCTTTATTTATTTTTGAGAGAGAAAGAGAAAGCACAAGCAGGAGCAAGTCAGGGATGGGGAGACAGAGGATCTGAAGTAGGCTCTGTGCTGACAGCAGACTATGTTGGGCAAAATAGGCTTTAAAAGAAAGACTAACAAAAGACAAAGAAGGAACTATATCATAGAATGTCTAACATTAACAACATAAAAATCAACAGGTGTTGGCAAGGTTGTGGAGAAAAAAGAAACTTTCTTGCACTTTTGGTGGGATGTAAACTGGTGCAGCCACTCTGGAAAACAGTATGGGGAAACCTCAGAAAGTTAAAAATACAACTACCTTATGATCCAGCAATTCCCTACAAGGTATTTATCCAAATAATGCAAAAATACTAATTCAAAAGGATACATGCACCCATTGTTTATATAGCAGCATTATCTACAATATCAAACTATGGAAACAGACCAAGTGTCCATTGACTGATGAATAGATAAAAAAAGAGGGGATGTATACACAACACATACACACACACACACACACATACACACCACACACTGGAATATTACTCAGCCATAAAGAAGAATGAAATCTTACCACTGCAATAGCATGGAAAGAGCTAGAGATTATTATTCTAAGCTAAATAAGTAAGTCAGGATATCATTAATATGTAGAATTTAAGAGACAAAACAAGGATTGAAGAGGAAAAAATAGTGGGATAGAGAGGCAAACAAATAAACACACTCCTATCTATAGAGAACAAACTGATGGTTACCGTATGAGAGGTTGGTGAAGGGATAAATTAAATAGGTGATGGGGGTTAAAGAATGAACTTATCCTAATGATCACTGGGTGTTTTTATGGACATGTTTAATCAATATATTGTACACCTGAGACTAATATTACACTGTATATTAACTAAATGGAATTTAAATAACTTAAGGAAAATAATTATTTTTGAGTGCTTGTAGGAGTGAAGGTACATAGTACATTGTAGTCCATCAATTAGGGAGTCTACTGATGATTCAATATACTAAGTTCACTAGAAGTTTCTTTATCTATGATGGCCAGTCTTAAGATTTGCTTTCCTTCTTTCTCTATTTAGTGACAAAAATAAAAACCAGAAAGATCAACAAGGACATTTCACTGGGAATATTCCAAGAGTCAATTAACGCAAACCCAAGAAATGGGAAGTATCTTAGACCTGATAAGCTAAAAATGTAATCATAACAATAATTAAATTAAAAATTCCACCAAATCAACTGATAAAAAAAAAACAAAATAAGGAAATACATATTTTTGTTCTCTCTGGCTTTTGTGGAAAACTAGTTTCAATGCTGTGCATATTGTTCTAAAATGTTAATATTTTCTCAAGTATATAAAAAGGGCAGGTCAAGTATAGTTAAGAGTCAAAAGGAGAATTCATAATCATCTATGGCCCATGTATAAATATGGTTATGCCTCAAACATCTGGTATATATATGCTAATGTTTAAGCCTCAAAGAATAAGAAAGTCAATTTAGAGTTCTTTTTTTCACAAAATTTGTGTTATGAAAGTGTCAAATCACTGTATTGTACATCTGAAACCAATATCACACTATGTTAACTATGTGGACTTTGAATAAAAACTTTTAAAAAAGTTGTATTCTGAGAAATGAAGTTACTGACAGTTTTAAAAATAAAGTTTCTATTTTTATATTCTGCAAAGATGACATCCATAAAACTATCGAAGAAGTCTTTTAGAGATTCTGGGTAACTATTTCAAGACATTTTCATCTTCATATATACAAACGTGTGATAAAGAGTATTTCTAATTACAGTCATGAAAGAAAGGATCACTGGAGCTGAAGAAAAATGAGGTATTCTTCCTTAGCTCCTTCCTTAGGTGAGACCAGGTGGTCTTGACAGAAGCATTTAAAATGTATTTATATAATAATTACATGTGCCAATGGTCATTAAGCCACAGTTATTTATTATAGAACACTTGAAGTACTGATTCATTTTTTGGAGCATCATCATTTTATTCAAAATTAAATCAAGACTATGAATTTTTGAAGCTCTTAGTTTTAGTACACCTTGATACCTGCAAGACACTGACTCTAGTGCTATAAGTTGGTTCAATTTTGAAATTCTTTGAAATGATTTGAATTATATGTTTTTGTTTGCCTGTTTGTATGTTTTTTAGAGAGAGAAAGAGAATGGGGGAGACAAGTGGAGGAGGAGAGAGAGAGAGAGAGAGAGAGAGAGAGAGAGAGAGAGAATCTTAAGTAGGCTCCATGCTCAGTGGGGACCCGACATGGGGCTCAATACCATGACCCTGGGATCATGACCAGATCCAAAATCAAGAGTCAGGCATTCAACTGACTGAGCCACCCAGTCACCCCTGAATTAAATGTTTAATTTATCAGGAAGAAATGAGAGCAGAATTATAAAATTATTATATATGAATAACTTTCACAATGGTAAGTTTTAATTTTAAGTATTTTTCTACAAGAGTTATTGATAAGTATGGAATACAATATTGTAACTTACATGACATTTTCATTACCAGTAAAATAGTTACATTCAGTCATAAGTAGTGTTTAAAAATTTAGATACTAATTATGTCAATGAGATTGACATCATTGGAGGTATAAAAGATTCTGTATTGAGTAAATAGGAACACTAGATTTTAACAGAAGCTTGTTTAAAACATTACCTATATATCAAATATCTAAGAATTGTACTAACATTAAATGCTAAATAGAGCATAAACCTCTTCTAAATGTGTTTACATCAAAAAACACTTCAAATAATACATTAATTTAATGTACATACATAATAAACCAAATCCTACTCACACTTTGCAAGGTAAAATGACACACAAGGAAGCATTTGAATGAAAATCCAGGAAGCATGTGTTGTGTTATGATTATAAAGGTCCTTTATACTCCCTTTTGTCCCAAGAAATCACTTAAAAATATGTTAAGAGTATCAGTATGTCGTAAGCAGCTTAAAGAATATCACAGAAAATTGGGACGTCATTCTTTCTTCAATAAAATTTAAGATACCCACAATTCAAAGCAGTTAGTCCTTTGTGTAGTAAATGAATTAATTGACATACTGAGAAAAATTGGTTAATTTTAAAGGACAAATTATTCAAAGCTATGAAATGTATTCAGTAATTTAATGCCAGAGAAATAAAATAAATGTCATTGTTTAGGTGTGACTCGTGTGCCTTATATTTTCCTAGGTAGTTTAACAATTGAGATAAAAACTTTTAAAATATCCTATCTAAATCTTTGTTTCTACTCTCATATGACTAGAGTTATATCAGGGAGTATAAAAAAGTTTACATTCTACTTTCAAAATATCAAGAATTAAAAATAAATTCTCCTTTTAATAAATGCGAATAGAAAAAACTTTTTTTCAGTATTTAAAGAAAAAGGAAACATAATTACAACAAAATAAGTTTGTAATGAAGTGGAACAACATGATTTCAATCAACCTAAATTCCCAGTAAGATTATTTAATATCATCCAACTTTTAAGCAGAGTGATAGGTAGGTAATTATAATTATTTTTCAGCAACACTATATTAGTGATTTTTTTTTAGAAAAAGTAAAGTTTTTTCTTGTTTGTTTTTGGTCTTTAAAAATTCTCTTGCCCTGGATACCTTTCCTTTCAGATAGGGCAAGTAATTCCATGTTTCATGAGAGATTAGCCATCAGTTTCTACAAAACAGCATTGTATTACATTATTGCTGTTGACATTTAGAGTAAGTAAATGGAGAAACACCTTGATAAAACTTTTATCACTGCACTGTTGCTTCCACAAATTTTAAATTTTTATGTCAAGATTACAGTTAAAGTAAGCATAAGGTTCATTGGAACATCATTTTTACAATATCTTTGTTTTGCTTGCCTTTAATAATGGGAAATTCAGATTACAAAATCAATGATCTTGGCCAATTTTGAAACCATAAATTATTGGAGTTTTTTGGAAGAGGAATGGAATTATGTTGTTCCAATAAAGTTATATCTCACTGCAGATTTCAATAGTTGATATCCTGGAATCAGTCTAGGACAAGAAAAATAACAAGTTATCAAAATCAGATGGCTATGTTCTAGGAGCCTTAGTTGCCAAGCATGCTAAATACTTAAAATTCACATTAATAAAATATAGATGCACAAAATCAAAGTTATTAAATTAACAAATAGCACCAATTCTATTCCAAGCTAACTTAGACTCTTGCTATCATTTTGAATCCATGTATAATACCTACGAGTGGTTACATCTATGAATTATCTTATAACTATATAAATCTTCCACCATTCTTTTTACATCATTCCTAAAACAGAAATTGGTTAGAATTTTTTTAATAAAGTACCTCAAGTACATGTCTAAGACAGTGACTTAAAAAATGGTATTTTCGTTTTTATTCTCCTCTATTTTTCAAGTGTATATTGTCTTCACGATATTTTAATGGAATAAGTATTCTAAGCAAGGACTTCTTTTTATGAGAATTATCAAAATTTATTCTAAATTGGTTATATTTAATGTTTTCTAGTCATACCAATGAAATGCTATCTGTATGCTCTGAAAGATGTTAGTTGAAGGTAAACTGTAAAATGATCTTTTAAATTTCATGTTTTTCATTTCTGCTACAATATATACAAAAATGCCTTTCAGAATATATGTGAATATTTATACTAAAGAAGAGCATCATATTTCCAAGTAATAAATGGTTTTATAAAAAAGATACATTTCTGGGGCGCCTGGGTGGCGCAGTTGGTTAAGCGTCCGACTTCAGCCAGGTCACGATCTCGCGGTCTGTGAGTTCGAGCCCCGCGTCAGGCTCTGGGTTGATGGCTCGGAGCCTGGAGCCTGTTTCCGATTCTGTGCCTCCCTCTCTCTCTGCCCCTCCCCCATTTCATGCTCTGTCTCTCTCTGTCCCAAAAATAAATAAACGTTGAAAAAAAAATTAAAAAAAAAATAAGATACATTTCTTATGAATGTTCTATAATTTTTCAGAACATCTGAGTGGAAAAATTATAGAAAATATTTTATTCCTTTTTGAAAACATGAAATTTCTGGTAAATCTCCTTATATTTTACAGTCTACTACAACCATCTCATTTCTTTATTTTCATTTTCTACTAGGGGAATAGTGAGCTAAATGTGAATATCACCCTAAAGTCTCCTTTTGAAAATATATTTTCCACTTTGTTTAAAATTAATTGGAACATTTTTGCCTTCTGCTAACAATATTTTATTTCATTGTCATAATTTCTTTAAGGAAATTGAATGAATTCTTGTTCTTTTGGTTGACACTTTTCCCCACTTTATGTGATATTTCTTTAAAAAGAAGACATCTATTGTACTTGAAGTTTTAAATATATTAGTTCTTTTTCAGTACTTATTTAGCATTCTTCAACATCAGTAAATGCCTAACCTGGCATTAATCAGAAATTGAAGAATGTATATAGAAAGAATGAAAATTATTGCAAATTTAGCACAAAATATAAGAATTCAAAATATTTTAATATCATATTACTCTGCCTAAGTTCATCAGTTAATGTCCAGCAGATATTTAGTAATTTAGTAATGTCAACCAATGACAGAAAATAGATAATTTGTCTATTTTTTAAGATGTGAAAAAATAGAATAAGCCATCAGATAATTCATTGATTGTAAGATGGTCCCTTAGTTAATAAAATCTAGTGATAAACAGGAATTAACATTTACTTTTTGTATTTTGCCTATCTCATGAAGTTATTTGTCCTGTTAAGATCTCTTAACTAAATAAAAGAAAATGGCATATTGGAAAAAGCTATTAATTTAACTTTTTAAGAATTACAAAATATCAAAAAATAAAAATAAAAATAAGGATGATATTTGGAAAATATTTCAATTTTTTTCTTCATCAATCATCTATCCCATTGCTTACTGCATGTTCATATTCTCAAGTAAAATAAGTCTAGCTCATAAAACATCTCTAGGCCTTCAAAAACCATTGAAACAAGAATTCACTCTTTTAACAAACTTCATGAGACAATCTACTAAAAGTGATAATCTGCAAATATAATTCAAAAACCCCACCCTCTGTATTTACACATTTTTAAATGAGTCACAAATTTAGTTCTGGGAAAAGTGCCATTAATATACACAATACACATACACACACACACACACACACACACACACAAGATACACAACACAATGTGTTCTTCATAAAAGAAAATTTTCTGTTATTTCTGTTGAGGAGAATGTTTATAAAATACAATAATAGCAATAAAATTGTAAAACAATAGCACTTTTATGCATGATTAAATAGAAACCAAAGTATACTCTGAGGAGATGTTAGGTGTCTGTTGTGTTTGTCACTCATCTAAAATTCACCTAGGTAGGAAAAGATGGGGCTCATTTGAACTGTAGAAGTAAACACTACCCAGTAAAACCAAAGCATAACAAACTCTGTACACAGAGAATAGGGTACTATTTTACTGTCTTAAATATCATAATTATGGACCTATTGTAACAAAAATGCACCCACAACTGGATTAGTATCTTAGCTTCACTGTGTGATAAAGAAAGATTAATGTTATTGTGTAATTTAACTATCCTTATTCTTGAAAGACCTGGATTCTTAAAAACATTTCCTAAAGTATGGTGAATTATTATTATCTTTGTTATTTTGAATTCTGATAGTCTTCTTTATTATCTCAAACTTTGGTGAAAAGAAACCCATTTTGACTTTCAAATTACAACCATTTTATTAAGACTGAATAGGTTTTCAAAAGCCTTTATTTACTGAAACTGGGACAAAGACCTTTTAAAAAGTAGCACATACAAGACAATAAAATCAACACGTGACATGATTTCCAAAGAAAAAAATGTAAATTCCATGGCTTGAATTTATTAAGGAAGTAACCATACTTAAATCATTCAATTTACTTATGAATTTCTAGATACATTAGTAGTCATTTCTCACAGAGTACAGATAACTCACTGTGTAAGCTCTTGTTTTCTTAAGTTTATTGGGTTTTAAATTATTATACATACTCCAATTATTATATATACTCCATTGTCTTAACAGGCCAATACTTTCCTTCAGGCCCATTAAAGAAAGCAGACATATTTCATTTTCGAAAAGTAATTATCTTTTAAGAATGTCTCCTGAGGGCTTTCAATACCTTGTACAAATATACAAATACTTAAATGGATATCCAAGATAGAGATCTCATATATATTCCATTTTCTGGCTTGAATATGAGAATGAGTAGCACGTCTTTATTTATCTAATCCCATTCTTGTTACATTGTGTAAAGATTTTATTAAACAACATAATGTTTGTTTCCTGATATAAACATAACATCCTCTTTTCATTGTGGGAGTTTGGGAGCATAGTGAATAGGGAGAATATATTGATGCTATTTTAGTATCTTGAGCAGACACATTTTCCCAAGTGAAGCTAGGATTCCAAATACCATTAAGTACTAAGACCTTCTTAACAGATTCTAAAAAGCTTTACTGTGATGTGTCTAACACTGATTGTTCTGATCCTCATACACAAAATAGTACAAAAGACAGTGCCAGGATCCTTTATTTTATAGTCTTTCCAGTATATTCTCTAGCATGAAGTGTCATACTCCCATTTGCAAACAATATTGTCTCTGTTATAATCATCATTCTGCCCCCACTTTCTTTTTTTTAATTTTATTTTTTATTTTTTAAAATTTACATCCAAATTAGTTAGCATATAGTGAAACAATGATTTCAGGAGTAGATTCCTTAATGCCCTGTACTCATTTAGCCCATCCCCCCTCCCACAACTCCTCCAGCAACCCTCAGTTTGTTCTCCAGATTTAGGAGTCTCTTCTGTTTTGTCCCCCTCCCTGTTTTTATCTTGTTTTTGTTTCCCTTCCCTTATGTTCATCTGTTTTGTCTCTTAAAGTCCTCATATTAGTGGAGTCATATGATTTTTGTCTTTCTCTGACTTACTAATTTCACTTAGCATAGTACCCTCCAGTTCCATCCATGTAGATGCAAATGGCAAGATTTCATTCTTTTTGATTGCTGAGTAATACTCCATTGTGTGTGTGTGTGTGTGTGTGTGTGTGTGTGTGTGTGTGTATACACACACCACATTTTCTTTATCTGCCCCCACTTTCTTACTATCAGGAGTCATTTTATCTGATTTTCTACCAAGCATAAAATGAAACTATATATCTATTTGGATACTTCTGCCAAATAAGATCATTTTGACTGTTGGAATCAATATATTCTATTTCAACTGAAAATAATTTTAAAAATTTAACTAAAGTTAGAAAAGTTAGTTAGAAACTTGGATTGCCTACCGGTCTGGTGTGTATAGACGCAGGAGTCTTGAAAGTTGTCACTGAATAGCTGTATTCAGAAACACTGTAAGGATCAGAACTGCTGGAGGAACACTTGGAGATGGAATCACTAGCCACAAAAGTGTTATCAAGAGGAAGTTCCTGGATGATGTGGTGCTTCAAATTCAGGGGAGTTTCAGGCTGGATCTGGAAGGCAGGCTGTGGAGAGGCAGATTTGTAATGCCGGGCCAAATCAGGGATGTCAGGCTTGAAGGTAGTAGGTATAGTGCCCCAATTGTACTTGCCCATGGTTTGTTCTTCCAGTTGAATGAAAAAGTCTAGTGTGGCACTCTTTCCATCATTCTCAGAATAATCTGCCTTAGTTTCTTCAATAGTGACAAAGTTAAGCAGCAAGTTCTTAGGGGCATTCTTCTTCTTCTTCTTCTTCTTCTTCTTCTTCTTCTTCTTCTTCTTCCTCTTCTTCATCATCATCATTATCATCTGTTTGTTTTGTGGATTTGGAGTAACCCATTCAGAATTCTACTTGTTTTTATGAGCAGTCTTAAGGTGTGGTGATTGGCAGCATCTTACTACAGCAGTAATGAAAATAACAATGATGACAGTTATGGTGCCAGCAATAATAGCAACCGTGATCTTGACATAGTCACTGGTTGGTGAGGATGCATCAGTTGTCTCAGTATTTGGGGTCACTGGTGTTTCAATGTTTTTGTGCACCAGTTCATGAATCAGTGTAGCATTGGTCACTGACTCATTTACAAATAGATTAACAATTACAACATTGAAGAGAGAATCAGGTTGTCCTAAGTCCTCAGCTTTGACTACCAGTCTGTGTAAACCAAGGTCTGTAACAACACATTTCTCCTTCAGTGTTATATTACCTGTTGTTTGGTCAATTATAAATAGACCTTTTGTGTTTCCTCCTACAATGTTGTAATGAAGCTCTGCATTCATGCCAGTGTCATTGTCAATAGCAACTACTGTGAAGACCACTGTGCCTGATTAGTGGATGGTAGAACCAATTCATAGGAGTTGTTGGAAGAAGGGACAACAAAAACTGGTTTGTTGTCATTGACATCAACCACGTTTATTGTCACTTTGGCAGTTGAAGAATGTGATACCTTACCACCATCCTCAGCCTTTACATAGAAAGTATAAGATTCTTGCTTTTCTCTGTCAAACGAAATATTTGGTTGGATAACACCAGTTTGTGGATAAATGGTGAAGTCATCATTCACATATAAAATAGAGAGGGTGACTGTAGAATTTTCTCCATAATCAGGATCAGTTACAGTGATTAGTCCTACTGTGCCATGTCTTGGAAGGTTTTCTGGGACATAGAAGTTGTACTCATTGTGAGTAAAAATTGGACTGTTATCATTCTGATCAAGAATGGTCAGTAAGACTGTGGCATTGGTCATGAAGGATGGTATCCCATTATCTTTTGCCAGAACTGTGAAGGAATATTTTTCTTGTTTCTCTCTATCTAGTTTCTTCCCTGCAGTTAGAATGCCTGTACGATGATCCAGGTTGAATTCAGATGGAGCGTCAACACCTAGAAGATAATTGATTTCAGCATTGTGCCCACTGTCTGCATCCACTGCACTTAGTTTTGTCAACTTGGTGTCAGGAGAGTTATTCTCAGGAACAGGAAGACTTATAAAAGGCTGGATGAAAACTGGAGCATTGCCATTTTCATCTTTGACTTTGACAAGGAGCATGGATGATTGATTCAAAGGAGGTTTTCCAGCATCTACAGCTAGCAATTTAATGGCATATTCCCTTGTGGACTCATAGTCAAGATATGCAGCAGTCTCCAGGAGGAACTGATTACTGAACACTGGCCTTAATCTGAAAGGGACTTCATGATCTGTGAAGCATGTCACCCTACCATTATGGTCAGCATCTTTATCTGTCACAGTTATGAGAGCAATTTTGGTGTTAAGTGGAGAATTTTCTGAAAGAATCACAGTACCATTGATTGGATTAATGATGTATCTTATGTCAATTGATGGGACATTGTCATTGATATCTGTAACATTTACTAGAACCATTGCTCTTGCTGGCATCAATCCACCATCACTTGCTGAAACCTGTAACTTATGGTTTGGTGATTCTTCCCTATCCAGTGGTTCTTTGATTGTGATAAGTCCGGTGTTGTTGTTCAGGTGAAATAGTTTCTTAGCGATGTTGGAGACTAGATTGCTGAAATAGAAGTGAATCTTGGCATTTTCACCTATGTCGGCATCTGTGGCATGGAGTTGTGTTACTGAAGTACCTACAGGAGCATTTTCTGGTATACTGACTTCAATCTCATTCTCCTTGAATACTGGGTGGTTGTCATTTGTGTCAGCAACATTTATTTGCAAAATAGCAGTACTGGATCTTTGAGGAAAGCCACCATCTTCAACCTTTACTTTCATTACATATGTGTCCTTCTCTTCTCTATCTAACTCCTTTTGAACAATTAGCTGTGGCGTCTTGTCTCCTTCTGGTGTTTCAATGACATGAAGCCCAAACATACTTTGACCCTAGAAAACATACAATGAAACGTATTTAACTTATGTTATATAATGAGACCAGCTTTCAAATTATTAAAGTCACATGACATAGGATCAGCTCAGAAATAGGTGCCAGAAGACTTATATTCTAAGTCCCAACTCTGTCTATAACTAGTATTGTGACCACAAGCAAGTTGCTTAACATCTACAGGCATTTTTAAAATTAGACAGTTGTGCTATAAGTTGTTCTGAAAGTTTTTCAGGTCATAGCATTTTATGACAATAAATGTAATTCGCTTATGTAAAGTATTAAAATCTTCAAAAGGAAAAAGTATAAAAAGATGTCAGTGTTTCACATGGTGAATGAAGTTATAAGTGAATTAATCATGGTTACTCCAAATGTTATTCCAAAAGTAACAATCAAGTATAACGTATTCATCCAAGACAAGAACATATATCTAAAAGTACAGCTAAAACCTTTGATAGAAGGAGAAAATACACAAAGTCTGATAGGAATAAAACTTTGTGTAAAATACACAATATTTCCATTTGTTTCTATAGAAACAGGTATTAAAAACAAAATGTTATTGGAAATTAACAACACTGTTATTTAATTAACTTTATTATTTTTTAAAGAGAAAGCACAATGGACTGAAAATCACGTGTCAAAATTTGAATTTGGAAAATATAGATTGGAACAGCACTATTTTCTCTGTATGTCCATGGAGTCAGAATATGGGAACGTTTAAAAAACAGTCTTCTCTGGTTCTGGCTACCTCTTAACCTCAAAAGAGGAAGTGCGAGTAATATAAAATTGTGAAATATTTAATGTGCATGACCTCTCTTAAGGGCTGCTTATCACTACATGAAGAATCTCATATTCTGAACAAGTTTTTTAAATACTCAAATATCCTAATTTTGATAAAGTCCAATTTATCAATTTTTTAAATCTCTTCCCTGAACTACAATAAAATGAGCCCTACACAAATAGTTATTTTGCTAAATGATTGAGTAGTACTGCTGATTGGCTCTCAGGGGCATTCTTATCCAGTTATTTGTAGCATTTTGACAGAAATCAGTAAGACGAAAAGATACTGGAGGCTGTGAAGAGAAGATGAGAAGAGGACCTTAAGATTCCTATTATGTGGGTAATTTATAAATGTTTACAAATGCACATACACACACATAACTCAATATAATTTTTAATTCTTCAATAGAATTGTTTTACACAAAAGTTGCTGGCATGTGGCAGGGATCAGTTATTGATCTCTCATTTATGTGCTCTGCAAAAAAAAACAGGTTAATATATGAGGGTTTTGTTTCATAATTTTGTCATAACAGTGTATAAAATATGATCCTAAAAGTTAGAAACTAATGAATGATATTCAGATTTCCAGGGCGACTAGAATATATAGTAAAATTATATGATTATATTTTTTAATTACCAAAGTATTTTAATTGTCTCCATATAATTGTGTACAATACTCAAATATATCTATCTTCTAACTTTTGAACTGCTTGAAGATATTTCTGCAATTTTTTTCTTGTGTGCTGAGATTTACTTACATTTTTATTCAAATCCAGAAACATAATATATATTGTTGGAAGAATTAGATGTTCATTATTAAATTTAAAGTGGCCATTCAGAATGGTATCAGTTTGGGTCCGCTTTGCTGCCATCTTTTTCTCTCTTTTATATGCTTTAATGAATTAAAAAAAATAGTAGGAGGTAACTGCTGTGTATTGGTCATCTTGTTTTTAATTCAAACAACTAGAATGAATATTTTATTAATATTTTATTCATATAAACCAATAAACAACCTACCTTTCTTTGAATAAAGTGTTTAACAATGGAAACATTTTTCATGTCATATCAATTCATAAGTGTGAAAATTATCAAACTGAAATCTATTATTATACTGCATATTTTAAGAAAAAATATAATTTTGTGACAATAATGTCAAATGCAAATACAATATTTACTATTATAATTTTATCAAATAAACTCAGTTATTAAAGATAATTTTTTTAATATATGAAATTTATTGTCAAATTGGTTTCCATACAACACCCAGTGCTCATCACAAAAGGTGCCCTCCTCAATACCCATCACCCACCCTCCCCTCCCTCCCACCACCCATCAACCCTCATTTGTTCTCAGTTTTTAAGAGTCTCTTATGCTTTGGCTCTCTCCCACTCTAACCTCTTTTTTTTTTTTTCCTTCCCCTCCACCATAGGTTCCTGATAAGTTTCTCAGGATCCACATAAGAGTGAAACCATATGGTATCTGTCTTTCTCTGTATGGCTTATTTCACTTAGCATCACACTCTCCAGTTCCATCCACGTTGCTACAAAGGGCCATATTTCATTTTTTCTCATTGCCACGTAGTATTCCATTGTGTATATAAACCACAATTTCTTTATCCATTCATCAGTTGATGGACATTTAGGCTCTTTCCATAATTTGGCTATTGTTGAGAGTGCTGCTATCAACATTGGGGTACAAGTGCCCCTATGCATCAATACTCCTGTGTCACTGGGATAAATTCCTAGAAGTGCTATTGCGGGGTCATAGGGTAGGTCTATTTTTAATTTTCTGAGGAACCTCCACACTGCTTTCCAGAGTGGCTGCACCAATTTGCATTCCCACCAACAGTGCAGGAGGGTTCCCGTTTCTCCACATCCTCTCCAGCATCTATAGTTTCCTGATTTGTTCATTTTGGCCACTCTGACTGGCGTGAGGCGATACCTGAGTGTGGTTTTGATTTGTATTTCCCTGATAAGGAGCGACGCTGAACATCTTTTCGTGTGCCTGTTGGCCATCTGGATGTCTTCTTTAGAGAAGTGTCTATTCATGTTTTCTGCCCATTTCTTCACTGGGTTATTTGCTTTTCGGGTGTGGAGTTTGGTGAGCTCTTTATAGATTTTGGATACTAGCCCTTTGTCCGATATGTCATTTGCAAATATCTTTTCCCATTCCGTTGGTTGCCTTTTAGTTTTGTTGGTTGTTTCCTTTGCTGTGCAGAAGCTTTTTATCTTCATAAGGTCCCAGTAATTCACTTTTGCTTTTAATTCCCTTGCCTTTGGGGATGTGTCAAGTAAGAGATTGCTACGGCTGAGGTCAGAGAGGTCTTTTCCTGCTTTCTCCTCTAGAGTTTGGATGGTTTCCTGCCTCACATTCAGGTCCTTTATCCATTTTGAGTTTATTTTTGTGAATGGTGTGAGAAAGTGGTCTAGTTTCAACCTTCTGCATGTTGCTGTCCAGTTCTCCCAGCACCATTTGTTAAAGAGACTGTCTTTTTTCCATTGGATGTTCTTTCCTGCTTTGTCAAAGATGAGTTGGCCATACGTTTGTGGGTCTAGTTCTGGGGTTTCTATTCTATTCCATTGGTCTATGTGTCTGTTTTTGTGCCAATACCATGCTGTCTTGATGATGACAGCTTTGTAGTAGAGGCTAAAGTCTGGGATTGTGATGCCTCCTGCGTTGGTCTTCTTCTGCAAAATTACTTTGGCTATTCGAGGCCTTTGGTGATTCCATAAGAATTTTAGGATTGTTCTAGTTTCGAGAAAAATGCTGGTGCAATTTTGATTGGGATTGCATTGAATGTGTAGACAACTTTAGGTAGTATTGATATTTTGACAATATTTATTCTTCCAATCCATGAGCACGGAAAGTTTTTCCATTTCTTTATATCTTCTTCAATTACCTTCATAAGCTTTCTATAGTTTTCAGCATACAGATCCTTTACATCTTTGGTTAGATTTATTCCTAGGTATTTTATGCTTCTTGGTGCAATTGTGAATGGGATCAGTTTCTTTATTTGTCTTTCTGTTGCTTCATTGTTAGTGTATAAGAATGCAACTGATTTCTGTACATTGATTTTGTATCCTGCAACTTTGCTGAATTAATGTATCAATTCTAGCAGACTTTTGGTGGAGTCTATCGGATTTTCCATGTATAATATCATGTCATCTTCAAAAAGTGAAAGCTTGACTTCATCTTTGCCAATTTTGATGCCTTTGATTTCCTTTTGTTGTCTGATTGCTGATGCTAGAACTTCCAGCACTATGTTAAACAACAGCGGTGAGAGTGGGCATCCCTGTCGTGTTCCTGATCTCAGGGAGAAAGCTCTCAGTTTTTCCCCATTGAGGATGATGTTAGCTGTGGGCTTTTCATAAATGGCTTTTATGATCTTTAAGTGTGTTCCTTCTGTCCCGACTTTCTCAAGGGTTTTTATTAAGAAAGGGTGCTGGATTTTGTCAAAGGCCTTTCCTGCATTGATTGACAGGATCATATGGTTCTTCTCTTTTTTTTTGTTAATGTGATGTATCACGTTGGTTGATTTGTGAATGTTGAACCAGCCCTGCATCCCAGGAATGAATCCCACTTGATCATGGTGAATAATTCTTTTTATATGCCGTTGAATTCGATTTGCTAGTATCATATTGAGAAATTTTGCATCCATATTCATCAGGGATATTGGCCTGTAGTTCTGTTTTGTTACTGGGTCTCTGTCTGGTTTAGGAATCAAAGTAATACTGGCTTCATAGAATGAGTCTGGAAGTTTTCCT
>NW_024420361.1:1354230-1377671 GCF_014898765.1 Herpailurus yagouaroundi
AGGAAAACTTCCAGACTCATTCTATGAAGCCAGTATTACTTTGATTCCTAAACCAGACAGAGACCCAGTAACAAAACAGAACTACAGGCCAATATCCCTGATGAATATGGATGCAAAATTTCTCAATATG
Organism: Herpailurus yagouaroundi; assembly: GCF_014898765.1. Lineage (NCBI taxonomy): Eukaryota > Metazoa > Chordata > Mammalia > Carnivora > Felidae > Herpailurus > Herpailurus yagouaroundi. The sequence goes on from NW_024420361.1 coordinate 1,354,361, forward strand.
ATACTAGCAAATCGAATTCAACGGCATATAAAAAGAATTATTCACCATGATCAAGTGGGATTCATTCCTGGGATGCAGGGCTGGTTCAACATTCACAAATCAACCAACGTGATACATCACATTAACAAAAAAAAAGAGAAGAACCATATGATCCTGTCAATCAATGCAGGAAAGGCCTTTGACAAAATCCAGCACCCTTTCTTAATAAAAACCCTTGAGAAAGTCGGGACAGAAGGAACACACTTAAAGATCATAAAAGCCATTTATGAAAAGCCCACAGCTAACATCATCCTCAATCAGGAGAAACTGAGAGCTTTTTCCCTGAGATCAGGAACACGACAGGGATGCCCACTCTCACCGCTGTTGTTTAACATAGTGCTGGAAGTTCTAGCATCAGCAATCAGACAAAAAAAGGAAATCAATGGCATCAAAATTGGCAAAGATGAAGGTAAGCTTTCACTTTTTGCAGATGACATGATATAAATGGAAAATCTGATAGACTCCACCAGAAGTCTGCTAGAACTGATACATGAATTTAGCAAAGTTGCAGGATACAAAATCAATGTACAGAAATCAGTTGCATTCTTATACACTAATAATGAAGCAAAAGAAAGACAAATAAGGAAACTGATCCCATTCACAATTGCACCAAGAAGCATAAAATACCTAGGAATAAATCTAACCAAAGATGTAAAGGATCTGTATGCTGAAAACTATAGAAAGCTTATGAAGGTAATTGAAGAAGATTTAAAGAAATGGAAAGACATTCCCTGCTCATGGATTGGTAGAATAAATATTGTCAAAATGTCAATACTACCCAAAGCTATCTACACATTCAATGCAATCCCAATCAAAATTGCACCAGCATTCTTCTCGAAACTAGAACAAGCAATCCTAAAATTCATATGGAACCACAAAAGGCCTCGAATAGCCAAAGTAATTTTGCAGAAGAAGACCAACGCAGGAGGCATCACAATCCCAGACTTTAGCCTCTACTACAAAGCTGTCATCATCAAGACAGCATGGTATTGGCACAAAAACAGACACATTGACCAATGGAATAGAATAGAAACCGCAGAACTAGACCCACAAACGTATGGCCAACTCATCTTTGACAAAGCAGGAAAGAACATCCAATGGAAAAAAGACAGTCTCTTTAACAAATGGTGCTGGGAGAACTGGACAGCAACATGCAGAAGGTTGAAACTAGACCACTTTCTCACACCATTCACAAAAATAAACTCAAAATGGATAAAGGACCTGAATGTGAGGCAGGAAACCATCCAAACTCTAGAGGAGAAAGCAGGAAAAGACCTCTCTGACCTCAGCCGTAGCAATCTCTTACTTGACACATCCCCAAAGGCAAGGGAATTAAAAGCAAAAGTGAATTACTGGGACCTTATGAAGATAAAAAGCTTCTGCACAGCAAAGGAAACAACCAACAAAACTAAAAGGCAACCAACGGAATGGGAAAAGATATTTGCAAATGACATATCGGACAAAGGGCTAGTATCCAAAATCTATAAAGAGCTCACCAAACTCCACACCCGAAAAGCAAATAACCCAGTGAAGAAATGGGCAGAAAACATGAATAGACACTTCTCTAAAGAAGACATCGGGATGGCCAACAGGCACATGAAAAGATGTTCAGCGTCGCTCCTTATCCGGGAAATACAAATCAAAACCACACTCAGGTATCACCTCAGGCCAGTCAGAGTGGCCAAAATGAACAAATCAGGAGACTATAGATGCTGGAGAGGATGTGGAGAAACGGGAACCCTCTTGCACTGTTGGTGGGAATGCAAATTGGTGCAGCCACTCTGGAAAGCAGTGTGGAGGTTCCTCAGAAAATTAAAAATAGACCTACCCTATGACCCCGCAATAGCACTTCTAGGAATTTATCCCAGTGACACAGGAGTATTGATGCATAGGGGCACTTGTACCCCAATGTTGATAGCAGCACTCTCAACAATAGCCAAATTATGGAAAGAGCCTAAATGTCCATCAACTGATGAATGGATAAAGAAATTGTGGTTTATATACACAATGGAATACTACGTGGCAATGAGAAAAAATGAAATATGGCCCTTTGTAGCAACGTGGATGGAACTGGAGAGTGTGATGCTAAGTGAAATAAGCCATACAGAGAAAGACAGACACCATATGTTTTCCCTCTTATGTGGATCCTGAGAAACTTAACAGGAACCCATGGGGGAGGGGGAGGAAAAAAGAAAAAAAAAATAGGTTAGAGTGGGAGAGAGCCAAAGCATAAGAGACTGTTAAAAACTGAGAACAAACTGAGGGTTGATGGGGGGTGGGAGGGAGGAGAGGGTGGGTGATGGGTATTGAGGAGGGCACCTTTTGGGATGAGCACTGGGTGTTGTATGGAAACCAATTTGACAATAAATTTCATATATTAAAAAAAAAAGAAAATTAAAAAATTAAAAAAGAAATGTTCCAATAAAAAGATATATGGTGATGGAATGGATAAAAAACAAGACCCAACTATATGCTGCCTATAAGAGACTCATTTCAGGCCTAAAGATGCCTGCAGATTGAAAAATAAAGGATGAAGAAATATTTATCATACAAATAGATGTTAAAAGTAAACTGGGATATGGGTGCCTGGTTGGCTTGATTTTAGCTCAGGTCATGATCCCAGGTCATGGGATGCAGCCCTACATCAGGCTGTGCACTGAGCATGTAGCTGCTTGGGACTCTCTCCCCACTCTTTCTGCCCATCTCCTATGCTAACACTCTCTATATATATCTAAAAAAAAAAAAGTAAGCCAGGAGAGCAAAACTTATAACTGAAAAAATAGAGTTTAAAACAAAACCTGTAGAGAAACAAAAAACAGTACTATATACTACTACTACTATTAGTACTACTACTACTACTAAAGGACAAAACCCAACAAGAAAATAAAACAATTGTAAATATTTATGCATCCAACAAGAAAGCACCCAAATACACAGAACAGTTAATAACAAACATAAAGGAACGAATTGATAGAAATATAATTACAGTATGTGCCTTTAACACCCCACTTACATCAATGGAAAGATCATCCATGCAGAAAATCAACAAGAAAACAGTGGCATTGAATAATACACTGGACCAGATGGGTTTAACAGATATATTCAGGACACCCAATCATAAAGCAACAGGATACACATTTTTTCAAGTGGGCATGGAACATTCTCTCGAATAGATCACAAATTAGGCAACAAGACAAGTCTGAACAAATTCAAAAACATTGATGTTATACCATGCATCTTTTCTCGCTACAATGCAATGAAACTAAAAATCAATAACAAGAATAAATATGAAAAGACCACAGATACACGAAAGTTAAATAACATACTACTAAACACAGAAAGGGTCAACTATAAAATAAAATAAGAAACTAAAAAGTACATGGAGAAAACTGAAAATGAAAACACCATGGTCGTAAAACTCTGGGATGTAGCAAAAGCAGCCCTAAGAGGGATGTTTATGGAAATACAGGCCTACCTCAGGAACCTAAACTTACAAGTAAAGGAGGTAGAAAAACAACAACAAGCAAAGCCTAAACCCAGCAGAAGAAAGGAAAAAATAAATATTAAAGCAGAAATAAACTAGGTAGAAAAAAATATAACTAATCTATAAAACCAAGAGCCGGTTTCTTAAAAAAGAAAAACAAAATTTATAAACCTCTAGGCAGACACATCAAAACAAATTTTAAAACGAGAGAGGGAGGGGTTCAAGATCTAGGAATCTAGGAGCATCATGGAAGCTCTCAGCTTGTCTTGTGCCTGAATCACAGCTAGATCAGCATCAAACCATTTTGCACACCTAGAAAACTGATCTTAGGATTAACACAGCAATCTACACAACCTGAGCCACAGAACATGGCAGATACACAGCACAGAGAGGTGACCTGGAGGAAGAGAAAAGCCATGGATGAAAGGGAGCTGTTTTTGTGGAGAGAGGACAAAGAAAGGGGGGGGGGGAGTGTGGCACATAGGGAGTGTGCAGGAAAAGCACTCATCCCAAAAGTAGCTGGAGAGAGACAGAGTAAAAACACTCACAAGGGACTGAACAAGAAATCTGTTCCCCAAAACTATTGATAGGGAGAAAGGAGAGTGTTTCAATACCATTAGGATTCAATAAACAGTAGAGCACAGAGTCTAAAATTCTGGAGCCCAGTGCCAGATGGTGTTCTGGTGAGGACATAGGGTGAATCTCCAGGAGCAGGCAGTGGGGTCTCAGGCATCCATATGCCACATGAGGATAAGCAGTTCCCCTGCTTGGATAGCATTTGGTAGAGGCTTACAGCCTCCCTACAGAAAAATGTCCAAGCAGACCTGAGAGAGCAGACATGTTTGCTGGCATTGGGATAAAGACACCAGAGTATGTTGAAACCTGGCACTGTCTGCCACTGCACGATCACATGAACACTTTCTGGGACAAGTCAGTACATGGCCATTGCTCAGCAAGACAATCCCCCAGAGAGCTGGAGTGGATCCAAGCCCCGGGGTTCTCTGAAGTGAGGGGTTTTGAACCACAGTCCCATCTGAGATAAAACTCTGGGGTCAGGTGCCACCTGGGAGGCTGATGATGTGGACATAGACAGGATAGAGGCAAGGAGTGAACCAGAAGCATGAGACAAAGGAGGGGTGCTTGAATTCATGAGGGTGAGAGTGCAAAATTCCCATGCCAGGGACTAGGAAGCTGGGTGAGGTAATTTCTAACCCTCCCTCACACACATGTGCATGCTCACAGCACCAACCCACCACATTGAGACAAACAGAGCCACCTAGTGGAGAAAGAAGCATATACACTAAGCCCTGCCCAACTGTACTTTCCAAGCACATCCCTTAGAAGACAGCACAAGTCTCTCATCTGGCTTAGGTACAGACTACAGAGTACTTCATAGTTAGAGTTCTAGGGGAAACTGGATGTAACTTCATTTGGGTTTCATTCTGTTTCTTGGTTCATTTGTTTTTCTTTTCTGTCTTTACTTTTCTCCTTTCTTTTATTTTTCAATAAAAGAAATTTTCTTACAAAGAGAAAAAATTGTATTTATTTTTTTCAAAAGAATGTTTTAATGTTTTAAATATTTTTTACTGTTTCTATTTTTTAATTTTTTATTCTATTTCACTTTATTTGATTTTATTATATACATTTTTTAATTTTTAAATTTTTTCTTACTTTCTTCTTTTCTTTCTTTGCTTTACCATTCTCTCTACTCTATCAAGCTTCTTTCAGTGAGCAGATCAAAACACACCTAAGATATAGCTTCCTTTATTTCATTTTCTGTTTTGTTTTTAATTTTTTTTAATTTTTACTTTATATTTTGTTAATATTTTCTTCATCCAAAATGAAAAAAATGAAGGAATGCACCTCAAAAAAGAACACAATAAATGACAGCATGGGGCTTAATCAACACAAATATAAGCAAGTTCTGAAGAATTTAGAACCACGATAATAAGAATACAAGCTGGGGTTGAAAAAAGCATAAAATCCCTTTTTGTGGAGATAAAAGAAGCAAATTCTAATAATGACGAAATTGAAAATGCTACGACTGAGATGCAATCTTGAAAGGATTCCATGGCAGCAAGGATGGACGAAGCAGAGCAGTGAATCAGCAATACTGAAGACAACATTATGGAGACTAATTAAGCAGGAAAAGAGAGATACAAAGGCAAGGGAGCATGATACAAGACTTAGAGAATTCAGTGACTTATTAAAAAGGAATAACATTCAAGTGATGGAAGTCCCAGAAGATGACGAGAGAGAAAAGGGGACATAAGGGTAATGTGAGCAAATTACAGAGGAAAACTTTCTGAATTCGTGGGAGGATGTAGTCATCAAAATCAAAGAAGCACAGAAAACTCCCATTAGATTCAACAAAAACCGATCATCACCAAGGCGTATCATACTGAAATTCACCAGATAAATAGGCGAGGAAAGAAAGATCTGTCAACAGATCAAGTTCACAGCAGACCTATCCACAGAAACTTGTCAGGCAAGGAAGCACTGGCAGGATGTATTCAACATGCAGAATCAGAAAAATATGCAGTCAAGAATTCTTTATCCAGCAAGGGTGTCATTCAAAAGGAAGGAGAGACAAAGGGTTTTCCAGACAAGTAAAAATAAAAGGAGGTCGTGACCACTAAACTGGCCCTACAAGAAATTTTAAGGGAGACTATATCAGTGCAGAAAAGATGAAACAAAACAAAAGAGACCAAAGGCAACAAAGACTTGAAAGGCTGGGAGAACATCACAGAAACTCCAACTATACAAGCAACACAATGGCACTAAATTCATATCTTCAGTACTCACTCTAAATGTCAATGGACTAAATGCTCCAATCAAAAGATATAGGGTATCAGAATGGATTAGAAAACAAGGCTCATCTAGATGCATTTATGAGAGACACATTTTAGACTGAAAGAAACCTGCAGAGAGAAAATAAGAGGATGGAGAATAATCTATCATGATAATGGTCTTGAAAAGAAAGCTGGAGTAGCCATACCTATATCAGACAAACCTGATTTTATTAAAAAAAAAAGACCATATCTAGAGATTAAGAAGGACATTATATCATAATTAAGGGGTCTATCCATCAAGAAGATCTAACAGTTGTAAAGGTTTATGCCGCCTATGTGAAGCACCCAAATATATAAATCACAAACATAAACTCATTGATAATAATACCAAAATAATAAGAGACTTCAAAACCCCACTTACAGCAATAAATAGATCATTTAAACAGAAAATCAACAAGGAAATAATGGCTTTGAATGACACACTGAACGGGATAAACTTAACAGATATATTCAGAACATTCCATCCTAAAGCAGCAGAATACACATTCTTCTCCAGTGCACAAGGAACACTCTCCATATCAGATCACATATTGAAATACAAATCAGCCTTCAAAAAGTACAAAATGATCGTGATCATACCTTGAATATATTCAGTCCACAATGTTATGAAACTCAAAAGCAACCGTAAAACAAAATTCGGAAAGATCATAAATACCTAGGGATTAAAGAACATCATACTAAAGAGTGAATGGGTTAACCAAGAAATTAAAGAGGAGATTAAAAAGTAAATGGAGGCCAGAGAAGATGAAAATACAATAGACCAAAACATCTGGGATGCAGCAAAGGTGGTCATAAGAGAGAAGTTTCTGGCTTTCCCCATTGAGGATGATATTAGTATTGGGTCTTTCATATATGGCTTTTATGATTTGAGGTATGATCCTTCTATTCCTACTTTCTTGAGGGTTTTTATCAAGAAAGGAAGCTGTATTTTGTCAAAGGATTTCTCTGCATCTATTGAGAGGATCATGTGGTTCTTGTCCTTTCTTTTATTGATGTGATGAATCACATTGATTATTTTGTGGATATTGAACCACCCCTGCATCCCAAGTATAAATCCCACGTGGTCGTGGTAAATAATTTTCTTAATGTATTGTTGGATATGGTTGGCTAATATCTTGAGGATTTTTGCTTCCATGTTCATCAGGGAAATTGTTCAAGAGTTCTCTTTTTTAGTGGGGTGTCTGTCTAGTTTTGGAATCAAGGTAATGCTGGCCTCATAGAAAGAATTTTGAAGTTTTCCTTCCATTTCTATTTTTTGTAACACCTTCAAGAGAATAGGTGTTAACTCTTCCTTAAATGTTTGGTAGAATTCCCCTGGACTCTACCCTGGACTCTTGTTTTTGGGAGATTTTTGATTACTCATTCGATTTCCTTACTGGTTATGGGTCTGTTCAAATTTTCTATTTCTTCCTCTTTCAGTTTTGGTAGTTTATATGTTTGTAGGAATTTGTCCATTTCTTTCAGATTGCCCTTTATATTGGCATATAATTACTCATAATGTTCTCTTATTACTGTTTTTATTTCTGCTGTGTTGGTAGTGATCACTCCTCTTTGATTTTTGATTTTATTTATTTGGGTTCCTTTCCTTTTTCCTTTTGATCAAACTGGCTAGTGGTTTATCAATTTTGTTAATTCTTTGAAAGAACCATCTTCTACTTTCATTGATCTATTCTACTGGGTTTTTGTTTTGTTTTGTTTTGTTTTGATAGCATTGATTTCTGCTCTAATCTTTATTATTTCCTGTCTTCTGCTGGTTTGAGGTTTTATATACTGTTCTTTTTCCAACTCTTTGAGGTGTAAGATTAGGTTTTATATCTGAGATCTTTATTCCTTCATTAGGAAGGCCTGGATTGCTCTATACTTCCCTCTTATAATCACCTTTGTTGTTTCCCAGAGGTTTGGGGCTGTGGTGTTATCATTTTCATTGGCTTCCAGGTACTTTTTAATTTCCTCTTTAATTTCTTGGTTAACCCATTCATTATTTAGTAGGATGTTCTTTAGTGTCTAAGTATTTATTACCTTTACAAATTTTTTCTTGTTGTTGATTTTGAATTTCATAGTGTTGTGTTCTGAAAATATGCATGGTATGATCTCGATCTTTTTGTACTTGTTGAGGGCTAATTTGTGTCCCAGTATGAGATCTATTCTGGAGAATGTTCCATATGCACTGGAGAAGAATGTGTATTCTGCCGCTTTAGGATGGAATTTTCTGAATATATCTGTTAAGTACATCTGGTCCAGTGTGTCATTCAAAACCATTGATTCCTTGTTGATTTTCTGTTTAGATGATGTGTCCACTGGTGTAAGTAAAGTGTTGAAGTCCCCTACTATTATGGTATTATTATCAATGAGTTTATGTTTGTGATTGATTTATATATTTGGGTGTTTCACATTTGGAGCACAAATGTTTACAATTCTTAGGTCTTCATGGTGGATAGACCCTTTAATTATGATATAATGCCCTTCTTCATCTCTTGTTACAGTCTTTATCTTAAAATCTAGATTTTATGATATACGTATGGCTACTCCAGCTTTCTTTTGTTGACCATTAGCATGATAGATGGTTCTCTATCCACTTAGTTTCAATCTGAAGGTGTATTTAGGTCTAAAGTGGGTCTCGTAAACAGCATGTAGAATGATCTTGTTTTCTTGTCCATTCTGTTACCCTATGTCTTTAGATTGGAACATTTCATCCATTGACATTTAGAGTGAGTACTAAGATATATGAATTTATTGCCATTATGTGGCTTGTAGAGTTGGAGTTTCTGGTGGTGTTCTCTGGTCCCTTCTAGCCTTTGTTGCTTTTGGTCTTTTTTTTTTTTTTTCATCCTTTCTCCCCTCAGAGATGCACCCTTAAAATTTCTTGCAAGGCTGGTTTAGTGGTCATGAACTCCTTTATTTTTTGTTTGTTTGGGAAACTTTTCATCTCTCCTTCTATTTTGAATGACAGCCTTGCTGGATAAAGAATTCTTGGCTGCATATTTTTCCAATTCAGCACATTGAATATATCCTGCCACTCCTTTCTGGTCTGCCAAGTTTCTGTGGATAGCTCTGCTGCACATCTGGTGTGTCTTCCCTTGTAGATTAAGGACTGTTCCTTTGCTGCTTTCATGATTCTTTTCTTGTCTGAGTATTTTGTGAATTTAATATAATATGCCTTGTTGATGGTTGGTTTTGGTTGAATCTAATGGGGGTCTTCTGTGCTTCCTGGATTTTGTTGTCTGTGTCTTTCCCCAGATTAGGAAAATTTTCTGCTATTATTTGCTCACATAAACTTTCTACCACTTTTTCTTTCTTCATCTTCTGGGACCTTTATGATTCTGATGTTGTTCCTTTTTAATGGGTCACTGATTTCTCTAATTCTTAAATTGTGCTCTATTGCCTTAGTCTCCCTATTTTTTTCTGCTTCATTATTCTCCATAAGTTTGTCCTCTCTATTGCTGATTGGCTGCTCTGCCTTATCCATCCTTGCCACTGTGGAACTGTTCAAGATTGAAGCTCAGTTATAGCATTTTTTGTTTCATCCTGACTAGCCTTTACTTCTTTTATCTCCACAGAGAGGGATTCTAAACTATTTTTGACCACAGCTAGTATTCTTATTATTGTGATTCTAAATTATTGCTCAGACAGCTTGCTTGTATCTGTGGGGATTAAGTCCTGGATGTTATTTCTTCCTGCTCTTACTTTTGGGGTGAATTCCTTCATTTCATCATTTTGAAGGAAGAAAAATAATTAAGAATATAAAAACAAATAACAACTAAAATTTAAAACAACACACACACACACACACACACACACACACAAGAATGAAATACATCATGGTAGATCCTAGTTGTGTGTTTTGGTCTTGTTGAAAGGAACTTGATATATTAGAGAAAAAAGGAAAGAAAAAAATGGAAAACGTTTGAAAACTTGAAAAAAATGAATGCAATGAAATAGAATAAAATGAAATGAATGAAGTAAAGTAGAATTTGAAAAAAATTACAAAAAAATAAAATATACATCAGAGAAGGAAATTAAAGAAAATATTTTTAATAAAAATTGAAACTAAAAATATTTTTTCTTTCTGTATTGAAGAAAATTAATAGAAAAGAAAAAGTGACCAAAAAAAGAGAAAATTGAATAGATGGACCAGCAAACAGACTGAAATACATTTGAATTTACAAAGTTTTTCCCTAGAAGTCAAACTCTGAAGCAATTTATAGTCCATAAACTAGGCAGGCAGAGAGACTTGTGATGTAGCTAAAGAGAAAGACTGGCCCATTGGGTGGCACTTAGTGTAATGGCTCCATTCTCCACCAAGTGGTGCTGCTTAGCTTACTAGAGTGGACTGTTTTGACACTTGTAGGTGCATGCGTGCATGAGCAGGAGGGGTGAAAATGGCGTCACACGGCTACCGAATCTCTAGTATTGGAACTCTGTTCTCCCTGATCAGCAATTGATCACTCGTCCTTTGTCTCTGGCTTCTGTCCACTCCCTGCTTTTACACTGCCCATGACCAAGTTGTCAGACTTCCAGGTGGCACGTCCCTCCTGAGTTTTATCTCAGTCACAGCTGTATTTCCCAACCCCTCACTTCTGAGGGACTGAAGCTTTGTACTGCTCAGATCTTCTGGGGGAGGGTCTCACTGAGCAATGGCCAGGTGTCGGTTGTACCCAGGAACATTGGCAGGACCATGCTGCTGCTGATGCCCAGAAATTGTGGCTGGGTAGCAGCCCGCCCCAGAAAAAGTTCAAGTGATCATGTACCAGCAGCGTATCAGGGATTATGGAAAATCTCAACACACATCTGGCACCAGGCTTTACCCTTAATGACCTTGTTCTAAAACCAGTGAATGTGGCTGTTCTCTGGGTTCTGCTGGCACCTTTGCCTGTGGGGGAGATGGAGTTGCACAGCCGCTAACAAATGTCCTCTCAGTAGGGGAACCGCCTCTCCCCTGTGGCCTGAGTACCCGCAGACCTCACTCTGCTCCTGGGGATTCGCCTTTCCCACCAGAGCACCACCAGATATCAAGCTGCAGAGTTTCAGACTCTGTGCTCCCCCTCTTTATAGAGTCTTAGTGGAATATAAACCCTCGCTTTTATCCTTTCTACCTTTTTAGTTCAGTCTCTATGGCTGTTTCCTCTTTTCCACTTTCTCTCCAGCTGCTTTTGGAGAAGGGTGCTTTTCCTATACTCTCCCCCCATCTCTGTCCTCTCTCCAGAAGCAAAAACTTCTCTCTGCCCACCATGGCTTCTCTCTCCCCCAGTTCACGTCTCCACACCATGTACCTGCTGAGTTCTGTCATTCAGGTTGTGCAGATTTTTGTGTTAATCCTCAAATAAGTTTTATAGGTGTGCAGGATGTTTTAGTGTTGATCTGGCTGTATTTCATGGATGTGAGATGTAAAAAAAAAATGCTCTTCCACCATCTTGGCTCCTCCAAGGGAAGTTTATAGCAACTGAGGCTTTCCTAAAGAAGGAAGAAAAGTCTCAAATACAAAACCAAACCTTACACCTTAAAGAGCTGGAGAAATAACAACAAATGAAGCCCAAATCCAGCATAAGACAGCAAATAATAAAGATTAGAGCAAAAATCAAGGATATCAAAATAAAAAAACAGTAGAACAGATCAATGAAAACAGGAGCTGGTTATTGGAAAGAATTAACAAAATTGATAAACATCTAGCCATATTGATAAAAAAGAAAAAAGAAAAGACCCAAATAAAATCATGAATGAATGAGGAGAGATCACAAGCAATGCCACAGAAGCACAAATAATAAAAGAATATTATGAGCAATTATATGCCAAAAAAATTGGACAATCTGGAACAAAGGGACAAATTCCTACAAACATATAAACTACCAAAACTGAAACAGGAAAAAAAGAAAATTTTAACAGACCCATTATTAGTAAAGAAATTGAAACAGTAATCAAAATCTTCCAACAAACAAGAGTCCCATGTTGGATGTCTTTCCAGGGGAATTCTACCAAACATTTAAAGAAGAGTTAACACCTATTCTTTTGAAGCTGTTCCAAAAAATAGAAATGGAACGAAAATTTCCAAACTCATTTAAAAAGGTGAGCATTACCTTGATTTCAAAACCAGACAAAGACCCCAACAAAAAGAAAACTGCAGACCAATTTCCCTGATGAACATGAATGCAAAAATTTTCAACAAGGTACTAGCAAAACAGCTCCAACAATTAAGAGAATTAAAAGAATTATTCACCATGATCAAGTGGGATTTATTGCTAGGATGCAGGCGTGGTTCAGTATCCACAAATTTATCACATTAATAAAATAAAGGATAATAACCCCATGATCTTCTCAATAGATGAAAAGAAAACATTTGACAAATAACAGCATCATATTTTGTTAAAAACCCTCAAGAAAGTAGGGATAGAAGGATCATAGCTCAAGATCATAAAAGCCATATACAAAAGCCTCACCTCTAATATCATCCTCAATGTGGAAAAAGTGATAGCTTTTGCCCTAAGGTCAGGAACATGACAAGGATGTCCACTTTCACCACTGTTATTTAGCATAGTGTTGGAAGTCCTAGCCTCAGCAATCAGACAACAGAAATAAAAAAAAAAATCTAAATCAGCAAGGAGGAAATCAAACTTTCACTCTTTTCAGGTGACATGGTACTCTTTGTGCAAAACTCAAAAGACTCCACTAAAAACCTGATAGAACTGATCCATGAGTTCAGCAAAGTCACCGTTGATATAAAATCAATATGCAGAATGGTTGTGTTTCTGTACATCAATAATGAAGCAGCAGAAAGATAAATCAAGGAATTGATCACATTTACACTTGCACCAAAAATCATGAAATACCTGGAAATAAACCTAACCAAAGAGATGAAAAATCTATACACTGAAAATATGTAGAAAAGTCATGAAATAAATTGAAGAATACACAAAGAAATGGAGAAACCTTCCATGCTCATGGATCAGAAGAACAAATATTGTAAAATGTTGATACTACCCAAAGCCATCTATATATTCAATGAAATCCCTATCAAATAACACCAACATTCTTCACACACCTAGAATGAACAATCGTAAAATTTGTATGGAATCAGAAAAGATCCAGAATAGCCAAAGCGATCCTGAGAAAAGATAACCAAAGCTGAAGGCATCACAATTCCGGACTTTAAGATCTATTCATTAAGAAAGTATGGTGCTGGCACAAAAACAGACACATACATCAATGGAAAAGAATATAGAACCCAGAAGTTGACCCACAAAGGCATGGCCAGCTAATCTTTGACAAAGCAGGAAAGAATATCAAATGGAAAAAAAAGACGGTCTGTTCAGCAAATGGTGTTGAGAAACTGGAAAGAAACATGCAGAGAAATGAATCTGGACCACTTTCTTAAACCATACACAAAAATAAACTCAAAATGGATGAAAGAGCTACATGTAAGACAGGAAGTAATCAAAATCTAAGAGTATAAAACAGGCAACAACCTCTTTTCCTAGGCCTAGGCCACAGCAATTTCTTACTTGACATATCTCTGGAAGCAAGGGAATCAAAAGCAAAAATGAACTATTGGACTTCATCAAGATACAAAGCTTCTGCAAAGTGAAGGAAACAATCAGCAAAACTGAAATGCAACCGACAGAATTGGAGAAGTTATTTGTAAATGACATATCATATAAAGGGTTAGTGTTCAAAATCATCAAACTCAACACACAGAGAATAAATAATCCAGTGAAGAAACGTGCAGAAGACATGAAACACTTTTCCAAGAAGACATCCAGATGGCCAACAGGCACATGAAAAATGCTCAACATCACTCATCATAAGGGAAATACAAATCAAACCACAATGAGATACCACCTCACATTTGTCAGAATGGCTAAAATTAACAACTCAGGTAATGACGGATGTTGGCAATGATGTGGAGAAAGAGGAACCCTTTGTACTGCTGGTGGGAATGCAAACTGGTGCAGTCACTCTGGAAAACAGTATGGAGGTTCCTAAAAAATTTCAAAAAAGAACTATCCTATGACCCAGAAATTGCACTACTAAGTATTCATCCAAAGGATACAGGTGTGCTGTTTTGAAGGGGCACATGCACCCCAATATTTATAACAGCACAATCGACAATAGCTAAAGTATGGAAAGAGACCAAACGTCCATTGACTGCTGAATGGATAAAGATGTTTTATATATGAATATATAAAGGGATATTACTCAATGATCAAAATAATGAAATATCGCCATTTGCAACAATGTGTATAGTACTAGAGTGTATTATGTTAAGCAAAATAAATCAGTCAGAGAAAGACAAATATCATAGGACTTCACTCACATGTGGAATTTAAGATACAACACAAAACAGATGAACATAAGGGAAGGGAAGCAAAAATAACATAAAATCAGAGAGGGGGACAAACCATAAGAGACTCTTAAATACGGAGAACAAATTAAAGGTTGCCAGAGGGGTTTTGGGTGGGGGGATGGGATAAATGGGCAAAGGGCATTAAGGAGAACCGTTGTTGAGATGAGCACTGGGTGTTATATGTAAGTGATGAATCACTAAATTCTATTCCTGAAATCATTATTATACTATATGTTAACTAACTTTGATGTAAATTTAAAAAATTATAATAATAATAAAAACAGAGAAAGAGGGAAACATGCAGAAGAGGAGAGAAATGACTTAAATAAATAAAATCACCAATGAAATAGGAGAAATGACACCAGAGAAGTACAAACAATTGCGAAAGAATATTATGGAAAATTATATGCCAACAAATAGAACAACATGGAGGGAATGAATAAATACCTGGAAACATGTAACTTACCAAAACTGAAGCAGGAAAACAGAAAATTTTAACAGACTGATTATTAGCAAGGGAATTGAATCAGTAGTAAAAAATTTCCCAATAAAAGAGCAGTCTAGGACCAGACAGCTTCACAGGTGAATTCTACTAAACATTTAAAGAGAGTTAATACCTATTCTTCTCAAAGTATTTCAAAAAATAGAAGAGGAAGAAAAAAAAAACTTGTACATTTATTGTATGAGGCTAGTGTCACACTGATGCAAAACCAGAAAAAGACACCACAAAAAAAGAGAAGCACAGGTTCATCTCTGATGAACATAAATGCAAAAATCCTCAACAAAATACTAGCAAGCCAAATCTAAAAGTACATTAGAAAAGTATTCAGCAGGATGAAGTGTGATTTATTCCTGGGTTGCAAGCCTGGTTCTAGACATGCAAATCAATCAACATTATACCTGACATGCACAATAGAAGGATAAAAGCATATAATCTTCTTAATAGATGCAGAAAAAGCACTTGACAAAGTAAAACATCCATTTTGATAAAAACCCTCAACAAAGTGGTTTTATAGGGAACATACCTCAACATAATAAAGACCATATTAAAAAAACACACAGTTAATATCATCCTTACTGAGGAAAACCTAAGAGCTTTCCCTCTATGGTCAGGAAAAAGACAGTAATCTCACTCTCCCCACTTTTATTCAACAAAGGACTAGAAGTCCTAGCCACAGCAATAAGAGAACAAAAAGCAACAAAAGCATCCAAATTGGTAAGGAAGAAGTAACATTTTCGCTATTTACAGATGACATGATGCTATATAGGAAACCCCAAAGATTCAATCAAAAAAAAAAACTATTAGAACTGATGAATGAATTCAGTAAATTTGAGGGATAGAAAATTAATGTACAGAAATCTGTTGACATTTCTATACACCAATGATGAAGCAGCAGAAAGTGAAGTCAAGAAAACAATCACATTTTCAATTGCTTTCCCCATAATAAAATACCTAGGAATAAACTTAACCAATAGGTGAAAGACGTGTACTGTGAATGCTATAAAACACTGATGAAAAGAAAGAAAAAAAAAAGAAATTGAATAAGATAGAAAGAAGTGGAAAAATATTCCATGCTCATGGACTGGAAGAACAAAGCAATCCAAAACAATATTATCCAAAGCAATCTACACATTTAATGCCATCCCTATCAAAATCCCAACAGCATTTTTCACATGGGAACAAGCAATCCTAAAATTTGTATGTAACCACATAAGACCCCCAATAGCCAAAGCAATCTTGAAAAAGAAATACTAACTAGAGGTATCACAATTATAAACTTCAATTTATTCTAACAAGACTGCAGTAACGAAAATATGGTACTGGCACAAAAACAGACACATAGGTCAATATAACAGAGTAGAAATAAATCCACACTTATATGGTCAGTGTATCTTTGACAAAGTAGGAAATAATATGTAATGAGAAAATGACAGCCTCTTAAACAAGTTGTGCTGGGAAATCTGGATAGTGACATTCAAAAGAATGAATTGGACCGCTATTTTACACCATATACAAAAACAAAAAATAATAAAAATGGATTAAAGACCTAAATGAGAGAACTGAAACCATAATAATCCTAGGAGAGACCATATTCCATAATTCTCTGATATCCACTGTAACAACATTTTTCCAGACATGTCTCCTGAAGCAAGGGGAAAATAACAAAAATACATTATTGGGAGTACATAAAAATAAAAACATGCTCATTTA
Source organism: Herpailurus yagouaroundi (assembly GCF_014898765.1). Taxonomy (NCBI): domain Eukaryota; kingdom Metazoa; phylum Chordata; class Mammalia; order Carnivora; family Felidae; genus Herpailurus; species Herpailurus yagouaroundi. Next base: position 1,371,283 of record NW_024420361.1, read on the forward strand.
AGGAAACAATACAATTAAAAGGCAACCTACTGAATGGGAGAAGATATTTGCAAAGGATATATGTAATAAAAGGTTATAGTTTCCAAAATATATGAAGAGCTAATACAATTTGACAACCAAAATAACAAATAATCCAATTAAAAATGGGAAGAAGACATGAATAGACATGTCTTCAAAGAAGATATACAGATTGCAAAGAGACACATGGAAAGATGCTCAACATCACTCATCAGCAGGGAAATGCAAATCAAAACTACAGTGAGATATCACTTCACACTTATCAGTATGGATAAAATCAAAAACAGAAGAGGGGCACCTGGGTGTCTCAGTTGGTTAAGAATCTAACTCTTGATTTCAGCTCAGGTCCTGATCTCATGGTCCCTGAGTTCGAGCCCCACATCCTCCTCCCCGCTGACAGTGCACAGCCTGCTTGGGATTCTCTCACTCTCCCTCTTACTCTCTGCCCCTCCCTCCCCCAGTCTCAAAAATAAACTTAAAAAATAAAAACAAAAAATAACAAGTTTTGGTGAGGATGTGGAGAAAAAGGAATTCCCTTACAATGTTAGTAGGAATGCAGAGTGGTGCAGGCATTGTAGAGAACAGTATGGCAGTTCCTCAAAAAATTAGAAAAAACTACCTTATGATTAAGTAATCACATTGTTGAGTATTTACCCCCAAAATACAAAACAAACACACACACAGAAGCTAATACACACACACACACACACACACACACACACACACACAGACGCAATGTAATACTATCCAGCCATAAAAGAAGAAATCTTGCCATTTGCAACCACATGGATGAAGCTACAGAGTATAATGCTAAGCACAATAAGTCAGATACAGATAAATACCATATGATTTCACTCATGTGTGGGATTTAAGAAACCAACCAAGCAAAAGAGAGACAGAGGCCAAGAAACAGACTCTTAACTGTAGAGAACTGGTGGGTACTAGAGTGCAAATGTCTGGCCGTATGGGAAAAATAGTTGATGAGGATTAATGAGTGCACTTGTGATGGCACTGGGTGATGTATGAAATTGTTGAATCACTATATTGTGTATTTGAAACTAATATAACACTGCATGTTAACTATATTGGGATTAAAATTAAAACTTAAAAAAAAAAGTAGGCACTCAGGAAGGTTCTTGAAAATGAGAGTATTTTTATAGTAAGTTCTGTCTTAAAGTGTACTTCTCCCTTCGGGATTTTTTGATGGTAAACAATAAATAATATTTCCTTTTTTATGCCCATGAGTCACTGCCAATGTATTGTGTCCCTATCTGGGACAATAATCAAACCACTTGAGTGTATTATTTGGAATAAACACTCAGATTGAAATGTTTTAAAGTGTTAACTTAAATTCATGTTATGAGCAAGAACAAACACATTTAATTCAATATATGACAGTGGTTATACCCATGAGAACAGATGGATATTGGAACAAATACATTCATCAGGTGTCCACTTTTCCAATCCGTTATTCACTTAGTTTTTCAAAACCAGATTTTGGCTTCAGACAAGGAAAACACTTCTCCAAAACCATCGAAAAAGGAAAATTTAAAAAAAATGATCGAATATGAGATATACATGTGAAATAAAAGACATAATCTAATTTACTTTATTAACTCATTAGAAGGAAAGCAAACACTTTTTATGAGTATGTATTTATTTAAGGGTTAAATTGTAGTGTAGGGCTAATGCTTAGCTTGAAAAATAACAGCTTTGTGTTGATACTGAAGGTTAAGAGATAACAGCCTTGCTTTACTCTTGTAAACTATGACTCATACTCTTGTAAATTAGGCTTGACCAATTAAGGAAACAAAAGTTCAAAGAAAACAGCATCAGAGGCAGGGTCAAGGAGATCCACTGATTGCAACTTAGAGGCAGAAAGTCTAAAATAAACACCTCATTAGGCAACTGTTTCTAACTCATCTGGCAACTGTTTCTGACTCATCTGGAAACTTTCCTTGTTCTGTTCCCAGGTGATGATAAAACGATGTGATCGGTTATAAAAACTCTGTACCCTGGCTGTTCGGGGCCGCACTCTTATCAGGAGTGTTGGTCCCGATCGGTCAGCCTTGCCTCTCATTGTAATAAACTTTGTTGTGACTGTCACTGGTGCCCGTAGCATTCTGTTTCAGGAGTCGTGTGGATGCAACAGTATAATAATTAAAGATTCTCTTTCTTACTACTTCCATTTGCTGTTTGCTTGCTCTCCCTCTCTCTGTCTGTCTCTCTGCAGTTTCTAACACTTGCAAAGACTAAGCATGTCTTATAACATAGAAAAGCTCTTTAATACTTGTCAAGTATTTAAAATAGAAGTTAGACTTGAGGGGCACTTGGGTGGCTCAGTCAGTAAAGTTTCTGACTTTGGCTCAGACCATGATCTCACAGTCCATGAGTTTGAGCCCCTCATCGGCTCTGTGCTGAGAGCTCAGAGCCTGGAACCAAGTTCGGATTCTGTGTTGCCCTCTTTCTACCCCTCACCTTGCTCTCTCTCTCTCTCTCTCTCTCTCTCTGTCTTCCTCTCTTAAACTAAATAAACATTTTTAAAAAAAAATTTAAAAGAATTGGACTTGATCCCAGAGATTTTAATGTTTTACATTTCATTTGAAAGTACTTTCATTGGATCCTGGGAAGATGGCGGTGTAGGAGGACGCTGGGCTCACCACGAGTCCTGCTGATCACTTAGATTCCACCTACACCTGCTTAAATAACCCAGAAAACCGCCAGAAGACAAGAGGAATGGAGTATCTGGAGCCAAGCGCAGACAAGAGGCCCAAGGAAGAGGGTAGGAAGGGCAGTGAGGCGGTGCGTGCTACACGGACTGGCGGGAGGGAGCCAGGGCAGAGGGGCAGCATGCCGGCCAAGCAGAGCCCCTGAGTCTAGCTTGCAAAAGCAGAGGGGCCTGATGGGGTGTATTCGGACAGTGAGTGGGGACTTAACATCTGTAAGGTTATAAGTTAACAGCTCTGCTCCGAGAGCGGGAAGGCTGGAGGACAACGGGAGGGAGAGATGCTAAGCCCTGGGACGGCACAGCTCAGTTTGTTGGGGAACAAAGGCACTCACCAGCGCCATCTCCATTGCCCATTCCCAGCCAAAATCCCAAAGGGAACCGGTTCCTGCCAGGGAACTTGCTTGCACAGTGCAAACACCCAATGCTGCGCTTCTGCGGATCCATCCCTCCAGTAGGCCTGACTCCCTCCCAGTGCCACAGGGCCCCTCACAAAGCGGATCGCCGAAGGAAAAGCGAGATGAGCCTGCCCCTCCCGCCCCTGTGCACCTTGCCAATCCACCCCAGCTAATACGCCAGATCCCCAGCACCACAAGCCTGGCAGTGTGCAAGTAGCTCAGATGGGCCACACCACCCCACAGTGAATCCCGCCCCTAGGAGAGGGGAAGAAAAGGCAGACACCAGTCTGACTGTGGCCCCAGCGGTGGGCTGGGGGCAGACATCAGGTCTAACTAAGGCCCTGCCCACCAATGCAAGTTATTCAAGACAGCACAGGGGAAGTGCCCCACAGTCCCCCACCATTCCAGGGACTATCTGAAATGACGAAACAGAAGAATTGCCCTCAGAAAAATGTCCAGGAAATAACAACAGCTAACGAACTGATCAAAAGTGATTTAAACAATATAACAGAAAGTGAATTTAGAATAATAGTCATAAAATTAATTGCTGGGCTTGAAAAGAGTATAAAGAACAGCAGAGAATCTCTTGCTACAGAGATCAAGGGACTAAGGAACAGCCAGAAGGAGATAAAAAATGCTATCAATGAACTGCAAAATAAAATGGAGACAACTACAGCTCGGATTGAAGAGGCAGAGGAGAGAATAGGTGAACTAGAAGATAAAATTATAGAAAAAGAAGAAGCTGAGAAAAAGAGAGATAAAAAAAATCCAGGAGTATGAGGGGAAAATTAGAGAACTAAGTGATGCACTAAAGAGAAATAATCTACACATAATTGGTATTCCAGAGGAGGAAGAGAGAGGGAAAGGTGCTGAAGGGGTACTTCAAGAAATCATAGCTGAGAACTTCCCGGATCTGGGGAAGGAAAAAGGCATTGAAATCCAAGAGGCACAGAGAACTCCCTTCAGACGTAACTTGAATCAATCTTCTGCATGACATATCATAGTGAAACTGGCAAAACACAAGGATAAAGAGAAAATTCTGAAAGCAGCTAGGGATAAATGTGCTCTACATATAAAGGGAGACCTATAAGACTCGTGACCTATCTATCTACTGAAACTTGGCAAGTCTGAAAGGAATGGCAGGAGATCTTCAATGTGATGAACAGAAAAAATATGCAGCTGAGAATCCTTTATCCAGCAAGTCTGTCATTTAGAATAGAAGGAGAGATAAAGGTCTTCCCAAGCAAACAAAAACTGAAGGAAATCGTCACCACTAAGCCAGTCCTACAAGAGATCCTAAGGGGAATCCTGTGAGACAAAGTAGCAGAGACATCGCTACAAGCATGAAAACTATGGACATCACAATGACTCCAAACCCATATCTTTCTATAACACTCAATGTAAATGGACTAAATGTGCCAACCAAAAGACATAGGGTATCAGAATGGATAAAAAAACAAGACCCATCTATTTGCTGTCTACAAGAGACTCATTTTAGACCTGAGGACACATTCAGATTGAGAGTAAGGGGATGGAGAACTATTTATCATGCCACTGGAAGTCAAAAGAAATCTGGAGTAGCCATACTTATATCAGACAAACTGGACTTTAAATTAAAGGCTGTAACAAGAGATGAAGAAGGGCATTATATAATAATTACAGGGTCTATCCACCAGGAAGAGCTAACAATTATAAATGTCTATATGCCGAATACAGGAGCCCCTAAATATATAAAACAATAACTCACAAACATAAGCAACCTTATTGATAAGAATGTGGTGATTGCAGTGGAGTTTAACACTCCACTTACAGAAATGGATAGATCATCTAGACACACGGTCAATAAAGAAACAAGGGCCCTGAATGAAACATTGGATCAGATGGACTTTACAGATATATTTAGAACTCTGCATCCCAAAACAACAGAATATACTTTCTTCTCGTGTGCACATGGAACAACCTCAAAAATAGATCACATACTGGGTCACAATACAGCCATTCATAAGAATACAAGAATTGAGATCATACCATGCATACTTTCAGACCACAATGCTATGAAGCTTGAAATAAACCACAGGAAAAAGTCTGGAAAACCTCCAAAAGCGTGAAGGTTAAAGAACACCCTACTAAAGGATGAATGAGTCAACCAGACAATTAGAGAAGAAATTAAGAAATATATGGAAACAAATGCAAATGAAAAGACAACAATCCAATCATTTTGGGATGCAGTGAAGGCAGTCCTGAGAGGAAAATACATTGCAATCCAGGCCTATCTCAAGAAACAAGAAAAATCCCAAATACAAAGTCTAACAGCACACCTAAAGGAAATAGAAGCAGAACAGCAAAGGCAACTTAAACCCAGCAAAAGAAGAGAAATAATAAAGATCAGAGCAGAAATACACAATATAGAATCTAAAAAAACTGTAGAGCAGATCAATGAAACCAAGAGTTGGTTTTTTGAAAAAATAAACAAAATTGATAAACCTCTAGCCAGGCTTCTCAAAAAGAAACGGGAGATGACCCAAATAGATAAAATCATGACTGAAAATGGAATTATTACAACCAATCCCTCAGAGATACAAGCAATTATCAGGGAATACTATGAAAATGTATATGCCAACAAACTGGACAACCTGGAAGAAATGCACAAATTCCACAAACATCCACACGCTTCCAAAACTCAATCAGGAGGAAATAGAAAGCTTGAACAGACCCATACCCAGCGAGGAAATAGAATCAGTCATCAAAATTTTCCCAATAAATAAGAGTCCAGGAAGTGATGGCTTCCCAGGGGAGTTCTCCCTGACGTTTAAAGCAGAGATAATACCTATCCTTCTCAAGCTATTCCAAGAAATAGAAAGGGAAGGAAAACTTCCAGACTCATTCTATGAAGCCAGTATTACTTTCATTCCTAAACCAGACAGAGACCCAGCAAAAAAAGAGAACTACAGGCCAATATCCCTGATGAATATGGATGCAAAAATTCTCAATAAGATATTAGCAAATCGAATTCAACGGCATATAAAAAGAATTATTCACCATGACCAAGTGGGTTTCATTCCTGGGATGCAGGGCTGGTTCAACATTCGCAAATCAATCAACATGATACATCACATTAACAAAAAAAAAAGAGAAAAACCATATGATCCTGTCAATCGATGCAGAAAAGACCTTTGACAAAATTCAGCACCCTTTCTTAATAAAAACCCTCGAGAAAGTCGGGATAGAAGGAACATACTTAAAGATCA
>NW_024420361.1:1397671-1437671 GCF_014898765.1 Herpailurus yagouaroundi
TGTGAGAGAGAGAGCAAGGGACAGGGAGAGAGAGAGAGAGAGAGAGTGAGAGAGAGAGAGAAAGAACCTAAAGCAGGCTTCATGTTCAGCACCAAGCCCAATACAGTGCTCAGTCCTAGGACCTTGGGATCATGACCTGAGCCAAAATCAAGAGTCAGATAGTCAACCAACTGAGCTACCCAGGAGCACCTACAGTGTTCAAATTTTAAAACTCCTTTTTTTTTAGTGAAGCAAATTTAAAATTACTTTTTTTCAAAATGTATTTTATTTGTATTTCCTATTATATAACTTTGTACTGTTTTTCTTAGTTTACCTGTATGTATAGAGATGTGTACATGTAGCCATTAAAATATAATACTAGTACATATTCTTTCAATGTATTAAAATAAAAGCAATAGGTTTCTTTTTACTTGTTACCTAGAATTACCTCTTATATTTCACAGCAAATTAAAAATAAATGAGCAACTATAGTTTCATCGGTTTATTTGCTACAATACACATATATGTGTGTGAGTACATGTGGATATTCTATTGTGATTCACTGAGCTTTCTGGTAATGAATATTTAACATTTTATAGATAAAACACATTATCACATATTTCATAATAATTTCTGCAAGCAAAAGACCAATGTAAAATGGCCATTTCAAAAACAGTTAAGAAAATTAAGCGTCTGTGTTTTATAAATAAATTGAACATAATACTTTCCTTCTCCTGATAACTTCTACATGTATGCAGAACTAAAAGATTCTTCAATACAAATATACTAAAATTTATATTGTGGCAAAAGAAATTTATTTAACCTATTATGCTACTGAATTATTTAATTATTCACAACTTTTATTGATTTTATGAAGATGACTATAAACTGATAACTGCAAAGGGAAAAAATTATGTCTTTAGTATTTGATTTTTGAAGTGAGAACTATTTTTCATGTGTTTTTTATGTTTTTTGCTGAAGAATAATTTCTTAAATAATTGGTCCAAATTTACGTAAAAACATAAAGCTTTGTAAAAGCATAAATCTATTGTGAACTATTATAAAAGCATAAAACTGTTATTTTATAGATAAAACTAAAATTAGAAAGTTTCCCACAAAATGACCTTATTGCTTTTATCCTCATTTCTAATTCAAAAACTTCATCAATCCATCAACTTTTTTTGGTCTAAGATTGAATGAAAGCTCATACTTCATTTCACTATGAGGAGGCCTTCATTACACAAAGTGTTGTTATATAGTCTATATAAAGCAGTGTAGAAAAAATATAATTTATGTGAAACCAACTCTCCACACTGGGATATTTATTATCTTAGATTATTATCACTAAGCATAATAATGGAAGCCAAACATATCTGTGTAACCAAACCTCTTGTTTTCATTAAAGAGTTCTATGCCACATAATTTTGTCTTGTGTAAATATATAATTATAGTAACTTTCAAGTCATTGCCTTTGGCAGGAAGAAAATTAAGTATCAAGTAGGATTTTGTTTAGATACAGTGAAAAATGGAATAACAGAACATTAAGTAGGCACTAATAATAATCAATATAAAATTTAGCACTATTTCTTTTAGTTAGTTGGCATTAAAAAGTCAAGGGGCAGGATATGAGTGAATTAATCAGAATAGGAAACACATTTTCTCTTCATAGTTTCAATTATAAATTCAAGAGTTGAGCTATCTCAAATATCCTACATATATAGGTTCCATGTAGCACTATTGATAACAGGAGTATATAATGAAAGGTATTAGTGGACTATGAATATTAATCAGGATTATAGTAATAGTAAATGAAATCAAAATGTACTTAATTCTTGTGAAAGGGAAAAATCTGCAGCTAAGAATACTCTATCCAGCAAGGCTCTCATTCAGAATAGGGGCTTAAAGCTCCAGGACTCATTCACTATCATTCAGAGTAGAAGGAGAGATAGTTTCCAAAATAAAAGCTAAAGGAATTCATGTTCACTAAACCCAGCCCTACAACAACTGTTATGGAGGACTGGGTGAGTGGAAAACAACCACAATGAGTAAGAGTAAGAAAAATAAGAAGCACGAAAGCAAAATAAATAAATAAATAAATAAATAAATAAATAAATAAAGTATACCTGTAAAAATCAATCAAGAGGACCACAAATTAAAGATTATAAAATATGATGCCACATATCAGAAATGTGGAGGGGAGAGCAGTAAAGATTGGGTCAAAATGTAAGCAGCCATCAACTTAATATAGACTATTAAATGCAGAAGATGTTATATATAAGCCTCATATTAACCACAAATCAAAAAGCAGTAATAGATAAGCAAAGAATAAAGAGAAAGATATCCAAGTATATCACTAAAAAAAACTCCAACAAACTATGAAAGAGAGCAAGAGGGAAAAGGATCAGACAAAATCTATAGAAACAACCACAAAACAAGTAACAAAATAGCAGTAAATACATACCTATGAAAAATTACGCTGAATGTAAATAGAATAAATACTCCCATCAAAAGACATAGGATAACAGAGAGGATAAAAAAAAAAAACAAACCATCTATATGCTGCCTACAAGAGACTCATGCAAGACCAAAAGGCATCTGCAGATTGAAACTGAAGGGATGAAGAAATATTTATCATACAAACAGATGTTAAAAGAAAGCCAGGGTAGCATTATTCATATAAAAATATTTTAAAACAAAGACTATAAGAAATGAAGAAGAAGGGTACTATATCATAATAAATGGGACAATACAACAAAAGGATATAACAATTATAAATATTTAGGCACCCAATATTGTGGCACCCAAATATGTGAAAGTTAATAACAAACATAAAGGAATAATAGATAACAGTATAATAATAGTAGGGGACTTTAATACCCCACTTACTGGGATGAACAAATCATCCAAACAGATAATCAAAAAGGAACAGAAGCTTTGAATGACATACCAAACAGATGGATTTAACAGATATATTGAGAAAATTCCATCCTAAAACAGCAGAATTCACATTCTTTTCAAGTGCACATAGAACTTTCTCCAGAGTAGATCACATATTGGGCCACAAAACAAACCTCAAAAAGATCGAAGTCACACCATGCATTTTTCTGATCACAACACTATGAAACTTGAACTTAACCATAAGAAAAAATCTGGAAAGACCAAAAACACATGCTACATTACAATTAATGGGTCAAGCAAGAAATCAAAGAAGTCAAAAGGTAGATGGAAACAATTGAAAATGAAACACAAAGGTCGAAAACCTTTGGGATACAGCAAAGGCAGTTCTAATAGGGACATATATAGCAATAGAGGCCTACCTCAAGAAGCAAGAAAAATCTCAAATAAACAACCTAAACTTACATCTGTTGGAGCTAATAAAAGAATAACAACAAAAGAAAGCCAAAACAGCAAAAAGAAGGAAATAATAAACATTAGAACAGAAATAAATCATATAGAAACTAAAACAAAACTGGAACAGATCAATGAAATCAGGAGCTATTCTTTAAAAAAATTAATAATCGATAAACCTCTACCCAGAGTTCTGAAAAACAAAAGAGAAATTACCCAAATAAAGAAACATCACAAGTGAGAGGGGAGAAACGACTACTACCACAGAAATTCAAACAGTTGTAAAGAATATTATAAAAAATTACATGCCAACAAATAGGAAAACTAGAAAAAAGTGAATAAATTACAGAAATATATAACCTATCAAAACAGATGCTGGAAGAAAATTTGAACAGACTGATTACCAGCAAGGAAAATGAATCAGTAATAATAATAATAATAAAAAAACAACATACTAAAGTCCAGGACCAGACCACTTCACAGGTGAACTCTACCAAACATTTAAAGAGTTAAAACCTATTCTTCTCCAACTATTTCAAAGAATAGAAGAAGGAAAACTTCCAAATTCATTCTATGAAGCCAATATCACCCTGACAGCAAATCCAGATAAAGACACCACACAAAAAGATAAGTACAGGGCAATATTTCTGATGAACAAAAACGCAAAAAATCCTCAACAAAATACCCAGTAAACCAAGTCCAAAAATATATTTAAGAAATTATTCACCATGATCAAGTGGAATTTATTCCCAGGATGCAAGAGTGGTTCAATATTTGCAAATCTATCAATGTAATACATCACATCAATAAAAGAAAGGATACAAACCATATGATAATGTCAATAAATACAAAAAAATTTTTGAAAAATTACAACATCCACTCATGATAAAAGTCAACAAATTAGTTTTAGAGGAAACATACCTCAACATAATAAAGGCCACATATGAAAAACCCACAGTCAATGTCATACTTAATGGGGAAAAATCTGAGAGCTTTCCCCCTAAGGTCAGGAACAAGACAAGGATTTCTACTCACATGACTTTTATTCAATATAGTACTGGAAGTGCTAGCCACAGCAATCAGACAACAAAGAGAAGTAAAAGACATCCAAATTGGCAAGGAAGGAGTTAAACTTTCACTGTTAATGGCATGATACTGTATGTCGAAAATTCAAGACCACAGAAAAAACTACTACAACTGATACTGAATTCAGTGAAGTCACAAGATACAAAATTAGTGTACAGAAATTGGTCTCATTTCTATACACTAATAATGAAGCAACAGAGAGAGAAATTAGGAAAATAATTGATTTTACAATTGCAACAAAAATAATAAGATACTTAGGAATAAAATTAACCAGAAGTGAACAACCTGTACTCTGAAAACTATAAAATATTGATTAAATAAATTCAAGATGGCACAAAGAAATGGAAAGACATTCCATTATCATGTATTAGAAGAACAATTATTGGGGCACCTGGATAGCTCAGTGGGTTGAGCTCCCTACTTCGGCTCAGGTCATGATCTTACAGTCTGTGAGTTCAAGCCCCACGTCGGGCTCTGTGCTGACAGCTCAGAGCCTGAAGCCTGTTTCAGATTCTGTCTCTCTCTCTCTCTCTCTCTCTCTCTCTCTCTCTGACCCTCTCTTGTTCATGCTCTGTCTCTCTCTGTATCAAAAATAAATAAACGTTAAAAAAATAAAAAAAAACAATTATTGCTAAAATGTCTACACTACACAAAGCAATCTACAGATTTAATGCAATCCCTTTGTAGAATTTAAGAAACAAAACAAATGAACCTAGCATGAAACAAAGAGGAAAACAAGAAACAGACTCTTAACCATAGAGAACCAGAGGCGAGGAGGCTGAGGGAATCGGTTAAAGAGGTGAAGGGGATCAAAGAGGGCATTTGTTGTGATGAGCACTGAGTGTTGTATGTAAGTGTGGAATCACTAAATTCTACACCTGAAACTAATATTGCACAGTATGTTAACTAGGCAGAAGACATGAACAGACATTTCTCCAAAGAAGATATAGAGATGGCCAACAGACACATGAAAAGATGCTCAACATCACTCATCATGAGGGAAATGCAAATTGAACTACAGTGAGTATCACTTCACACTTATCAGTATGGCTAAAACAACACAAGAAACAACAACTTTTGGCAAGGATGTGGAAAAAAAAGGAATTTCTGGCATTGTTGGTGGGAATGTAACTAGTGCAACCACTGTGGAGAACAGTATGGAAGTTCCTCAAAAAGTTAGAACTAGAATTACCCTATGATACAGTAATCACACTACTGAGTATTTACCCCAAAAATATAAAACACTAATTCAGTGTCATACATGCACCTCTATGCTTATAGCAGCATTACTTACAATAGTCAAATTATGGAAGCAGCCCAAGTGTCTGTGGATAGATGCCTGTATAAAGAAGATGTGATATGTGTGTATGTATATATATATGTATATATATATACACACACCAGAATATATACACAATACATACACATGTATATATACACATATACGTACAACGGAATACTATTCAGCCATAAAAACGATGAAATCTTGCCATTTGCAACAACATGGATAGAGCTAGAGTATAATGCTATGCAATATAAGTCAGAGAAAGATAAGTATCATATTATTTCACTCATATATTGAATTTAAGAAACGAAACTAACAAGCAAAGAAAGAGAGAGTGCACGAGGAACTAAGAAACAGACTCTTAACTATAGAGAACAAACTGATGGGTACCAGAGGGGAAGGGTATGGAAGTATGGATAAAGTAGGTAATGGGTATTAAGGAGTGCACATTCACCATAAGCACTAGGTGATATATGGAATTGTTGAATCTGTATATTGTACACCTGAAACTAATATAACACTGTATGTTAACTATACTGGAATCAAAGTAAAATAAAATTTAAAAAAAAATTTCTAAAATGTTACTTCATCCTATTAGTGCCAAGCACTTATTTTAATAAGAATGGAGAACATTAATAAAGATCTATTTATGAATAAAATAAGTTTATATTTTCATTTTTCCCACTGGAGGTGCATTTCTATAATAACCTCAAGTTTTCAGGAACCTAATAGTCATTAGTATTTGATTTGTCATCTCTTTTGCTTTATAGCATAGACCAAAAATGTGAATCTACACATCATATAAATCAGAGAATATAAAATTGAGTTATCTTAAAGTTGAAAGCATAAACTTCTAGTTAAAATTTCATCTTAGAGTTGAAAAAAATGAAGAAATCACTATATTCAAACTCCTCTGATTCTCTTAGAGGCAACTATGCTTTCTAAGACAAACACGTTATTTATTATAGACTGAAAGTTCTGCCTCAAATAACATTAGTGTATCTTTACTCACTGCACCTGATACTAACTGCACACCACTTTGAGCTATGGTTACATAAGATAAAGTAATAGTAGTTCCTTCAGAAAAAATCAAGTTTGTTTGTTTTTGTCTCCAGGATATATTATTCAATGCTTCATTCTTAGCAATTTAATTCAAGATTACTAAATCTCTTTGTAGAAGAGTTTTTCACAATTTGGATTTTATTTTCTTTTTTTTTTCAATATATAAAATTTATTGTCAAATTGGTTTCCATACAACACCCAGTGCTCATCCCGTTTTCCAGCAGCACTTGCTGACGAGAATGTCTTTATTCAAATGAATATTCTTCCCTGCTTTGCTAAAGATTAGTTGGCCATACGTTTGTGGGTCTATTTCTGGGTTCTCTATTCTGTCTTTGATCTAAGTGTCTTTTTTGTGCCAATACCTTACTGTCTTGATGATTACAACTTTGCAGTATAGTTTGAAGTCTGGGATTGTGATGCCTCCTGCTATGGTTTTCTTTTTCAAGGTTGCTTTTGTTGTTCAAGGTCTTTTCTGGTTCCACACATATTTTAGGATTATTTGTTCTAGCTATGTGAAGAATGTTCGTGTTATTTTGATAGGGATTGCATTGACATGTAGGATTATTTTCTATAGCTCTGTGAAGAATGCTGGTGTTATTTCGATAGCTATTGCATTGAATATGTAGATTGCTTTGGGTAGTATCAATATTTTAACAATATATGTTCTTCCTATCCAGGAGCATGGACTCTTTTTTTGCCATTTTTTCTTTGTGTCTTCTTCAATTTTTTTAATAAGGTTTCTATAGTTTTCAGTGTATAGATTTTTCACCTCTTTGGTTAGATTTATTCCTAGATATTTTATGGTTTTTGGTGCACCTGTAAATGGGATCGATTCCTTGATTTCTCTTTCTATCGCTTCATTGTTGGTGTCTAGGAATGCTACCAATTTCTGTGCAATGATTTTATATCCTGCAACTTTGCTGAATTCATGAATCAGTTCTAGCAGTTTATTTTTAGTGGCATCTTTTCGGTTTTCCATATAGATTACCATGTCATCTGCGAAGAGCGAAAGTTTGACTTCCTTCTGGCCGATTTGGATGCATTTATTCATTTGTGTTGTCTGACTGCTGAGGCTAAGACTTCTAATAATATGTTGAAGGCAGTGGCGATGGTGGACATCCCTGTCTTGTTCCTGACCTTAGGCGGGGGAGATTTCAGCTTTTCCCCATTGAGGATGAAATTAGAGTTGGGTCTTTCTTTTTTTTTTTTTTTTCTTTTCAATATATGAAATTTATTGTCAAAATGGTTTCCATACAACACCCAGTGTTCATCCCAACAGGTGCCCTCTTCAATACCCATCACCCACCCTCCCCTCGCTCCCACCCCCCATCAACCCTCACTTTGTTCTCGGTTTTTAAGTGTTTCTTATGCTTTGGCTCTCTCCCACTCTAACCTCTTTTTTTTTTCCTTCCCTTCGCCCATGGGTTTCTGTTAAGTTTCTCAGGATCCACATAAGAGTGAAAACATATGGTATCTGTCTTTCTCTGTATGGCTTATTTCACTTAACATCACACTCTCCAGTTCCATCCACGTTGCTACAAAGGGCCATATTTCATTCTTTCTCATTGCCACGTAGTACTCCATTGTGTATATAAACCACAATTTCTTTATCCATTCATCAGTTGATGGACATTTAGGCTCTTTCCATAATTTGGCTATTGTTGAGAGTGCTGCTATCAACATTGGGGTACAAGTGCCCCTATGCATCAGTACTTCTGTATCCCTTGGGTAAATTCCTAGCAGTGCTATTGTTGGGTCATAGGGTAGGTCTATTTTTAATTTTCTGAGGAACCTCCACACTGTTTTCCAGAGTGGCTGCACCAATTTGCATTCCCACCAACAGTGCAAGAGGGTTCCCGTTTCTCCACATCCTCTCCAGCATCTATAGTCTCCTGATTTGTTCATTTTGGCCGCTCTGACATGCAGAAGGTTGAAACTAGACCACTTTCTCACACCATTCACAAAAATAAACTCAAAATGGATAAAGGACCTGAATGTGAGACAGGAAACCATCAAAACCCTAGAGGAAAAAGCAGGAAAAGACCTCTCTGACCTCAGCTGTAGCAATCTCTTACTCGACACATCCCCAAAGGCAAGGGAATTAAAAGCAAAAATGAATTACTGGGACCTTATGAAGATAAAAAGCTTCTGCACAACAAAGGAAACAACCAACAAAACTAAAAGGCAACCAACGGAATGGGAAAAGATATTTGCAAATGACATATCAGACAAATGGCTAGTATCCAAAATCTATAAAGAGCTCACCAAACTCCACACCCGAAAAACAAATAACCCAGTGAAGAAATGGGCAGAAAACATGAATAGACACTTCTCTAAAGAAGACATCGGGATGGCCAACAGGCACATGAAAAGATGCTCAACGTCGTTCCTCATCAGGGAAATACAAATCAAAACCACACTCAGATATCACAATTTGGATTTTCTAAACCCAGATTTCAAAACATATCTAAATTTAACCATAAGTCCAAACTCTTGACCAATAGGAAAGATATTTAGTTCTCACTTAGTTTTAAAATTAAAGACCAAATAGTTGTATCTTTTTAAAAAATAAAATAGAAATAAGTGCCCAAATCCTTGATTATGTGAAAAGACTAGCCCAAATTAAATTTTCTTTGAAGGGTGATTGAAAAGATAAAGATGCTTTATGAAATGGGCAAAATGGGTGATGATTTCAACTAAGACCACTAATCTGAGAAACACTTGATCTTCATGCTCTGTCAACCTTTGAAACACTGCCACGCCTGTCTCAAGGGAAGCAATCAACACACTGTCACTAGACTAGTATAGGAGCATTATTGATACATGCAAAGGAAGATGGAAATCTGAAGGAGAAAATGAAGACATATGTAATATGATTACACAAACTAAATTACCCTGAGTTCCAACCATAAGAAGAAGCAGGTCTCTATAGTTTACCTTGATTCAGATTGGGTACATGAAATTTATTTATATTTGTGAAAAATTGGTTTCCCTGTCAACAAGACTTAGAATGTGAAAAAAAAACTGTATAAATAACAGGCCATCATAATAATAATAAGATTAAATAAGATTAAAATTAAAGAGATACTGTAATATCTTATTCCTGGTGAACAGCCTCAAATGCTTCAAGGGCTCAATTACATATATATATATATATGTTATATATGGTGTATATATTATATTATATATGGTGTATACAGATATATAAATATCTGCATCTAACTATATATATATGTGTATATATATATACAATACATATATATATACACATATATATATAATAATTCCAACCTTGGAATTGTTTCATACTTGCAAAATTTTCTAGCAAGACCATTAAAATGGAGATTAAATTTTTTTCAACGTTTATTTATTTTTGGGACAGAGAGAGACAGAGCATGAATGGGGGAGGGGCAGAGAGAGAGGGAGACACAGAATCGGAAACAGGCTCCAGGCTCAGAGCCATCAGCCCAGAGCCCGACGCGGGGCTCGAACTCACGGACCGCGAGATCGTGACCTGGCTGAAGTCGGACGCTTAACCGACTGCGCCACCCAGGCGCCCCAAAATGGAGATTAATTTTAATTATATAATTGTTATAATTATATAGTATATAGTATATATTATATTATATTATAATTATATAATTATAATTATATATATAGTTACATACAGATATTTATATATCTGTATATACCACATATAATATATAATAAAATATTTTAAAGTATATTATTCAATAACATTTAATAAAGCGATGTATTTATGATATATATAAAATAAAATATATTTTAATACATAAAAAGTGTATATACACACATAAATAAAAGTGTGTATATGTACTTATATACATATGTTATTGTATATATAGATATATATAATTATAAATATTTAGCATAGGTAGTTGAAATTAAGGTAAATTATACTAAAATATGACGGGGAATTCACATTCTAGCATAACTTTACTTGACCCAAGGAAAAGTGAAGATTTTGTTTCTGGATGTTTTAAGTGTCAACCAACATCAGACATTTTTAATGAATCTTTTTCTTTTTTCTTTAGAATGTATCCTAATCTCTTAAAAAGTTGAAAAAAAAAACCTTGCTAGGGTCCCACAGATAAGGTTTATTTTAACATAATTTTCTTTGTACTAAGCAGAATCATATGGAGGTTATCGCTTCATTATTTCATTTTCACTTTCTCCTTTTTTTTTTTTTAATTTTTTTTTCAACGTTTATTTATTTTTGGGACAGAGAGAGACAGAACATGAACGGGGGAGGGGCAGAGAGGGAGGGAGACACAGAATCGGAAACAGGCTCCAGGCTCCGAGCCATCAGCCCAGAGCCCGACGCGGGGCTTGAACTCCCGGACCGCGAGATCGTGACCTGGCTGAAGTCGGACGCTTAACCGACTGCGCCACCCAGGCGCCCCATCACTTTCTCCTTTTTTTCTTTCTTTCTTTTTTCTTCTTCCTCCCTTCTTACATCATAAACTTATTGTGATCCCCATCTTCAAGATTATCTATCTATCTGTCAATTAAATCTAAGAGTCAGAGACCTTACTCTGGACCCCAACTTTATCATACTAGTCATATGATCATAAGCACAATAAAATTATTACTCTAAAATGCATTTCCAGGGGCACCTGAGTGGCTCAGTCGGTTGGGCCTCCGACTTCGGCTCAGGTCATGATCTCGTGGTCCGTGAGTTCGAGCCCCGCGTCGGGCTCTGTGCTGACAGCTCAGAGCCTGGAGCCTGTTTCAGATTCTGTGTCTCCCTCTCTCTCTGACCTTCCCCCATTCATGCTCTGTCTCTCTCTGTCTCAAAAATGAATAAATGTTAAAAAGAAAATTAAAAAAATAAAATGAATTTCCAAGTATTAAAAATGTGGAATAACGTTTTCCTTGTTTATGCCAAAGCATATGTAACATAACAAAAATGCAAAAAATAAAGTATTTATAAATTAAATTTTGAAGATAAATATTCTGTTTTATATTATTTTATATTATATACATTTTTGGTGCATCTATTTATTTTTATTTTAGAAAGAGAGAGATCCTGAGTGAGGGAGAGGAGCAGAGGGAGAAATAGAGAATCTTAAGCAGGCTCCACACTCAGTGTGGGACCCAACAAGGGCCCAATCCCAAAAATCTGGGATCATGACCTGAGACAAAATAAAAAATTGAACACTCAATAGACTGAGCCACCCAGGCATCCCAACATTTTTGATACATGATTTATTAATCATTTCCACCACTGCCTTTATTTTCACTTAATATAGAACTGTCAACTGTGGGACCTCTTTATGTGTACACTGACCTATTTTTCCCTAATTTTTTTCTCTATATCTCCCCCTCCCCTCACATTTTGTTCTCTGAACTTTACATATACATTTTATATGTCCCTAGTTAGAATAAACTATGATTTTGCTAGTCTTGTCTATTCAACAAAAATATAACAAATTAATATTTATTAAATTCTCATCCTCTTCAGCAGAAGTTATTATTATGGTTGGCTTACTTGCTTCTAAAGTGTGACATTTATTAAAGTTTATGGATGAATCATAATATATTTATTTTCTTTAATTTATTTAATCTCTCCATCTCCTCAGCATACTTACTACTTTCATGACAAGACCTTTCTGTAAGTCAAAGTATATCCAATTCAAGAAGCACTGAAAACTCCTGTTAAATTCAAGCAAACCTCGTCATCACCAAGACATATAGTCAAATTCATAAAATACACATACAAGGAAAGAATTCTGAGAGCATCAAGGGAAAAGAAAGTCCTTAATCTACCATGGTAGACAGATCAGAATCACAGGAGATCTTTCCACAGAAACATGGAAGATCAGAAAGAAATGACAGGATATATTCAACAGGCTGAATGGGAAAAATAAACAGACAAGAATACTTTATCTAGTGAGGTTTTCATTCAGAATAGAAGGAGAGATAAAGAGATTCCTAGACAAACAAAAAAGTAAAGGAGTTTGTCACCACTAAAGTGGCCCTGCAAGAAATATTAAAGGGGATTCACTGAGGGGGAGAAAAAGACCAAAGCAACAAACACTAAAAGGAACAGAACACCACTAGAAACAACACTTTTACAAGTAACAAAATGGCACTAAATTCATATCTTTCAATAATCACTCTGAATGTAAATAAACTAAATGTTCCAATAAAAAGACATAGGGTATAACAATGGATTAAACAAAGAAACAAATAAACAACAACAAAAAAACAAGACCCATCTATATGTTGCCTGCAAGAGACTCACAAATATCATATGATTACATTAATCTGTAGAATTTAAGAAAAAAACATAAACATAAGGGAAGAGAAGGAAAACAATAAGGTAAAAACAGAGAGGCAGGCAAATCATAAAAGACTCTGACATATAGAGAACAAACTGAGGGATGCTGGTGGGGAAGTGGGGGGAATGGGCTAAATGTGTGATGGGCATTAAGGAGGGCACTTGTTGGGATGAGCACTGGGTCTTATATGTAAGTTATGAGTCACTAAATTCTACTTCTGAAATCATACTAAGCTACATTAACTAACTTTAATTTGAATAAATTTAAAAAAAAAAGACTCACGGGGCGCCTGGGTGGCTCAGTCGGTTAAGTGTCCAACTTCGGCTCAGGTCATGATCTTGCGGTTCGTGAGTTCAAGCCCCGCGTCGGGCTCTGTGCTGACAGCTCAGAGCCTGGAGCCTGTTTCAGATTCTGTGTCTCCCTCTCTCGCTCTGACCCTCCCCCGTTCATGTTCTGTCTCTCTCTGTCTCAAAAATAAATAAACATTAAAAAAAATTAAAAAAAAAAGAGACTCACTTTAGACCAAAATACACAAGCATATTGAAAGTGAGGGGTGGAGAAATATGTATCATGCAAATGGATGTTAGAAAACACACAGTACCAACATTTATATCAGACAAACTAGATTTTAAAACAAAGACTGTAACAAGAAATGAAGAAGGACATTATATCATAATTAAGGGGCCTATTGATCAAGAAGACCTAACAATTATAAATATTTATGCCCTCAACTTAAAACAAATAAATATATAAATGAGTTAAAAACAAACATAAAGGAACTCATTGACAATAATACAATAATAATAGGAGACTTAAACACCCCCACTTACTGCAATGGAAAGATAATCTTAGCAGAAAATCAACGACGAAACAATGACATTGAATGACATACTGAGCAAGACAACTTAACATATATTCAGAACATTTCCTCCAAAAGCAGCAGAATACACATTCTTTTTGAGTGCACATAGTGAATTCTCCAGAATATATCACATACTGTGTCACAAATCAGCCTTCACCAAATATAAAAAGATAAAGATCATACCATGCATATTTTCAGACCGCAACACTATGAAACTTGAAGTCAACCACAAGAAAAAACTTGGAAAGATCAGAAATACATGGAGGTTAAAGAACACCCTACTAAAGAAGGACTGGGATAACCAGGAAATTAAAAAATGAATTAAAAAGTACATAGAAGCAAATGAAAATGAAAACACGGCATTCTAAAACCTTTGGGATGGAGGAAAGGCAGTCCTAAGAGGGAAGCATGTTGCAATACAGGGCTACTCAAGAAGCAAGGAAAATTTCAAATACACAACCTAGCCTTACACATAAAGGAACTAGAAAAGGAACAACAAATATTGCCAAAATGCAGCATAAGAAGGGAAACAGTAAAGATTAGAGCAGAAATAAATGATATAGAAACAAAAAGTCAGTAGGACAGAACAACAAAACTAAGACCTGGTTCTATGAAAAAATTAGTAACATTGATAAATCCCAGCCAAAGAGAAAGGACCTAAATAAATTAAATTTTGAATGAAAAAAAGGCATCACAACCACCACAGGAATATAAATAATCATAAAAGATTATTAAAGATATATGAATTTTTTGTCAAAATTCTGGGCAATCTGGAAGAAATGGACAAACTACCAGAAACAGACAAACAACCAAAACTGAAACAGGAAGAAATAGAAAATTTTAACAGACCCGTATCCAGCAAAGAAATTGAATCAGTAATCAAAAATCTCCCCCACCCCCAACACACACACAAACAAAAAAGACCAGGGCCAGATGGCTTCCCAGGAGAATTCTACCAGGTGTTTAAAGAAGAATTAATATCTATTCTTCTGAAATTATTCCAAAAAATAGGAATGAGGGGTGCCTGGTTGGCTCAGTAGGTTATGTGTCCAATTCTTGATTTCAGCTCAGGTCATGATCTCATGGCCTTGGGATAGAGCCCCGTGTTGGGCTCTGCAATGACAGCATGGGGCCTGCTTAGTATTCTCTCTTTCCCTCTCTCTCTTCCCCTCCCCGGTCACGTTCTCTCTCTCTCTCTGTCTCTCTCTCTCTCTCTCTCTCCATCTCTATCTCTATCTCTATCATCTCTATCTCTATCTCTATCTTTATTTCAAAATAAATAAATAAACTTAAAAAAAATAGAAATGGAAGGGAAACTTCCAAACTCCTTCTATGAGGTTAACACTACCTTGATTCCAAAACCAGACAAAGACCCCACTGCAAAGGAAAATTACAGGCCAATATCCCTCATGAACATGGATGCAAAAATTCTTAACAAGATAATGGCAAATAGAATTCAACAGTACATTAAAAGAATCATTCACCTTGATCAATTGTAATTTATCCCTGTGCTGCAGGGGAGGTTCAATATTCACAAATCAATCACCACGATACACCACATGAATAAAATAAAAGAAAAGAACCATATGATCCTCTCAATAGAGGCAGAAAATGCATTTGACAAAACACAGCATCCATTCTTTATAAATATAAAAAAAAAACCTTCAACAAAGTAGGGATAGATGGAATATACCTCAATATCATAGAGGCCATATTAGAAAGACCCAAAGTTAATATCATCCTCAATGGGGAAAAACTGAGAGCTTTTCATCTATGGTCAGGAACAAAGCAGGGATGTCCACTCTCCATTATTGTTTTACATAATACTGTAAGTCTTAGACTTAGAAATCAGATAACAAAAATAAATAAAGGGCATCCAAATCAGCAAGGAAGAAATAAAACTTTCACTATTTGCAGATGACATGATATTCTATGTAGAAAACCCAAAAGACTCCACGAAAAATTTCTAGAACTGATAAATGAATTGAGCAAAGTCATATGATATAAAATCAATGTGCAGAAATCTGTTTCATTTCTATACACCAACAATGAAGCAGCAGAAAAAGAAATAAAAGATTCTATCACATTTACAAATGCACAAAAAAACATACGATACCTAGAAATAAACCTAACCAAAGTGGGAAAATATCTGTAGTCTGAATATTATAGAACACTTATGAAAGAAATTGAAGATGGCACAAAGAAATGGAAAAACATTCCATGCTCCTGGATCAGAAGACAAACGTTAAAATGTCTATACTAACCAAAGTAATCTACACATTTAATGCAATCCCTACCAAAAAAGCATCAGTATTTTTCACAGAGCTAGAGCAAACAATCTGAGGATTTGTATGGAACCACAAAATACCCTGAATAGCCAAAGCAATCAAAAAAATAAAATAAAATAAAAGCAAACATGGAGGCATCACAATTTTGGACCTCAAGGTATATTATAAAGCTTTAATCATCTGGACAGTATGGTACTGACAAAAAAAACAAACAGATATAGACAGAATAGATAACACAGAAATGGACCCACAACTATATAGTAAACTAATCTTCAACAAAGCAGGAAAGAACATCCAGTGGAAAAAAAGACAGCCTCTTCAACCAACGGTGTTGGGAAACCCGGACAGTTACATGAAGAATTAAACTGAACCACTTTCTTACACCATACACAAAAATAAATTCAGAATGGATGAAAGACCTAAATGTGAGACAGGAAAACATCAAAATCCTAGAGGAGAACACAGGAAGCAACCTCTTTGACCTTGGCTGTAGCAGCTTTTTACTAGACATGTTGCTGGAGGCAAGGGAAACAAAAGCAGAAATAAAGTATTGGGACTTGATCAAGATAAAAAGCATCTGCACAGTGAAGGAAAGGATCAACAAAACTAAAAGGCAGCATACAAAATGGGAGAAGCTATTTGCAAATGACATATCAGATAAACGTTAGTATCCAAAATCTCTGTAGAACTTATAAAACTCAACACACACAAAAACCAAATAATCCAGTTAATAAATGGAAAGTAGATATGAATAGACATTTTTTCAATTAAAACATAAAGATGGCTAACTGACACATGAAAAGATGCTCTATATCACTCATCATCAGGGGAATACAAATTAAAAACAATATGAGATACCACATCACACTTGTCAGAATGGCTAAAATTAACAACCCAGGACACAACAGGTGTTGGCGAGGATGTGGAGAAAGAGGAATCTTCTTGCATTGTTGGTAGGAATGCAAACTGGTGCAGCTACTCTGGAAAACAGTAAGCAGGTTCCTCAAATGTTAACAATAGAACTATCCTATAACACAGCAATTGCACTACTAAGTATTTAACTAAAAGATACAAAATACTGAATCGAACTGGCACATATAAACCCCAATGTTTATAGCAGCATTATCAATAATAGCCAAATTATGGCAAGAACTCAAATGTCCACTGACTGATGAATAAAGAAGAAGTAGTGTATATGTAGAATGGAATATTACTCAGCTATCAAAAATAATGAAATCTTGCCATTTGAAACAGTTATTTTAAAACATTTCCAAAAATCTTCTGCATGTGCATCTACTTTCTACTGGATGTTTATTATCCCAATTCTGCCTGTGACATTTACATTGTTGTCTTCATATTACGACCAAGGAAACTAGAAGTCAGAAAAATTAAGCTGGAGGTGGCATATCTAGTCAGCAGTAAGCACAAAATTGTGATCTATATCTTTCTGACCCCAGCATATTTTTCCATTTCATCAGATAAGGAGATACCATTACAGAAGGCTTACCTATAAGTGCTCATTTATAAATGTTCTACCCCTTATCTTTTACTTCTTATACTCACACACAAATATGCATTTCAGTTGAATTCACTCAAGAGATCTTTAGCCTTTGATTTTTGAATATATTCATAAACAAATATATCTTTACAACACATCAGCATCAGCTGAGCAGGTTTACAATATATCTCTTTCAGGCCCAAACCTTCAGATGATATACATCAAAATAATCTATGTATTTTTAGAATATTTTGTAACACTGGCCATTATGTTAAATCATAATCTTGTAGCGAATAGTCAGAAAATGTTTATAAAACTTTAAAAATACCTTGATCAATCTATATTAATTCTACACAGTTTTTCTTCCACACATTTTCCAAAATCATTCAAGTGCATTGAAACTATTTCACATACCCAAATCTGAGTTTCTTATTATCCTATGTACTCTATAGATAATTAAAAAGAATCACCTGTTCACTTGTTAAACAAGACCCCTCTGCACATATTCCAAATACCAATTGTTACACCTATTCTTCTCTCTGTCTTCCCTACCCCAAGACCCAAGTCAAGCCAAAACAGGTACTTAACATAAACTGAAACTTTTTGGCTAAAAAGCTTACTTACCTTTTATAGAAAATGGGTGTTCTGTGTTTTCAAATAATTAGAGCAAAATGAAAATATTTAACATTAGCAGCACATTGGCTAAAATTTAATCTCATTCTGATTACTCAAGTGATGCTTAAAGATATTTCCTTGACGGGAAATCATCATTAAAACTATTATTCTGTATATGTGCAGAAACGTTAGTAATAAAAAATGTTCTATTCACCCCTCAAATAAATGTATTTGGCATCTTGTCTAATGGCAAGATAAAGCTTTCTATCTAAAATGACCACTGAGTAAAAATGATAGATTTATGCATTTATTCTTAATGTTTACACTTGTTTGTTTAGGTCCACTTCGTGGCAGAGTCATGATTAGACAAATTAAAAGTAAGGTATTAGGTAGTTTATTGACTTGTAAGTAGCAGGGTTGAGCTCCTTATCTGACTCCTATAATAGATTGTTAAAGGAAACATGAACAACTGCTTGAAAATAAATGTACATAAAGTAAAAATTCATAAACCACCTGCAATTGCAATCATTGCATTGATGAATTTCCTCCACTATGCTTGAACTTTAAAAAAATTCAGTTTACTCAATTTTGGCTTTCTCAAAATTTGAAGTACACTAAGATTTTTTTTCCTTTTAAAAATGAATTATCTTTAAAAAAGTGTTTTTAAAACACACCTTAATTAGTTGGTAGTTTTGAACTCCATTTATTCCTAATGTCAGGATCAATGGCTGCTGAGAGAGCATACCGAGAGTTTATAGCCGAGTTCTCCGGAATTGATATATTGATAACTGTTGCTGGGAATAATGGTGCGTTATCATTTATGTCTTCTAACAGAAAACGTATCTTAACCAGTCTAAATATTTCATCTGGCAAAACGGCAACCTCCACTTCATAAAAGCAACGGGTTTCCACCAGGATATCAGCACATAATTTCTCACGACCAATGCGAGTTCCAGCAGTGAAGATCTCACCAGTGTCCTCTTCAATTCGAATCAGGGGCACATCTCCAGTCTTGTACACTAGCTTAAACTGCATAGGAGATGTGAGGGACTTCTCTGGAATCAGTGACAAGTTGAGTTCTTTCAGCAAGTCACCTATCAGAACATTTTCTGGCATTTCTTCTTGGACTGTGTAGTTTTTCTCCTGGGCGCCAGACTGAAACACGACGCATGCTAACAGGACTGCAAATATATACGTCCCAGACAGCAAGTCCATAGCAAGCACAATTGTAATGTTTCTCTATATCAACACACGGAAAACTGTCAAGGAGAAATAGGAAAAAAAAAGAGAGAGAGAGAAGAGGAAGAAAAAGAAGAAATTATTAAAGCCAACCATTAAATGTATGTTAACTAAATGCTCAGTTTTAAAATCATTAAATTAAAATATTATTACAATTGACACTATTAAATAATATTATACATTTTTTTTCATTAAGGCAAATTATACAACATGCCTATAGTAATTAAAAGATTCAGTATTTATTAACGTGGTCATCATTGATAAAAATATGTAAAAGATATAATATACCAAGATAGATAAAGGTAATAAAAATAATTTAAAACACTGAATTCAATACTTAAGGGACAGTAAGGTATATCTTTTACCAATAACAAAATACAGTCATTATATATTATTATAATATGGTTTTCAAATGTAATTCTTCTATTGGTAATAAATGTTTTATGTAATATTCCATGTGTTCATCTCTGTACATAAAAAAAAATCAATCTATGTGAAAAGAAATCAAGAATCATAACATATGAAGGATTCAGGAAGTTTGGATTAAAGAAGTAAAATCCTGAGATAGAGGAGGGGGTTGATGTGACAAATGGTTATAAATGAGAAGAACTACCATGTGAAAATGAGATTGAAGTTTCCTTTCTTTGGATGAGAGGAACAAGACTAGGTAATAACTACAAGGAGGCAATTTTCAACTCAACATAAACAATTGCCTATTAAATTATTCTGTAGGGAAAAAACAGTTTTCAGATGATAGTGAGAAGTTAGCTAATCAGCTTAGATCTACATGTTTATGATTAGGTAGATAACATCCAAACATTCAATGGAAGAAACTGACTAGAAGATATTCTAACTTTCAGAATTTATGTTTATAGATTTAAAGTAGATCATATTAAAATGGGTTTTCATGGGGGGGCCTGGGTGGCTTCAAGTCAGTTAAGCATCAAACTTTGCCTCAGGTCATGATCTAGCAGTCTGTGAGTTTGAACTCCATGTCAGCCTCTGCACTGACAGCTCAGAGCCTGAAGCCTGCTCCAGATTTTGTGTCTCTCTCTCTCAAAAATAAACATAACAAAAAAGTCTCTCTGATTGATTTTTCCCCCTTGCTTATTATTTTTCACTTATTGAAATTTGCCAAATTATTTCAGGTCTCTAGTTCTTCTGATAATATTCAATAACAAATTGTTATTTCCTCATAACTTGCAATTTTTTCTTCAGTTTCCTTTATTAATTCTCAATTTGGTTTGTTTGGTATAGTATAAATTTGGCATACTAAATATCTTTTAATATCTTGTTTCAAGAAACATTTTAATGTGCTTCTGGATGTTATTTATAGATAATCTATTAATATAAACAAAATAAAATTTGTATCATGCTGCACTAAATGCTATCAGATGTTATAATTTTAATGCATCTATCAGATGTTATAATTTTACAATTAAATAGGAATTAATGCAGCTCTCAATGCATTCAAAATTTTTAAAAGATCAGCTGACAGATGGTCATTTAAAAATCCATAACAGAAAATTATTTTTTCATTACAGAAAATATTAATGCACATAGGTATCTAATTAAGGAAGTTCTCAATATTTATTGATAATTGATAACATTAACAAAATTCTAGTAATGGTTCTAAATACAGGAAGACTCATGAAATGATAGATATAAATAAATTTGTTATAAATATTATGGTCTGATTATGTCAGACAATGTATTATATTAAATAATTTTCCCACTGTATAGCTGTGCATATGCAGTTTTAAAAAAATATGCACTTGGACAGGTCAGAAGACACAAAAGTGAGAAAAAAAGAAACCTTCCTATTTGCAATCGTTAATAGAATAAATGTATTTGTTGCAACAATTGAAATAGTTTAGGTCAACCAATAAATGAACCAGATAAACTTGAAACATTTCATTTAAAAATTCTTATCACAGAAGTAAAAAGATATATATTATGAATCCACCCACTTTCCTGTGTTGAGCAGTTCATGCCATTTATAAAACATTTTAATAGTGAGTAATGCTGTACTGAAGACATTCTCTATCCCAATAAATACAAAAAGACTATTGCCTAGGGTATTTTTAGCCTATTTGTTCAACGATGAACATTGGGATTACATAATATAATAAAACTTTTTACAAGATTTAATTTCTTATGAAATATTGGCTCTATATAAAAATACCCATTTGTACTTGCTGTGTTAATATGCACAAATATACTTGTACAAACATTATGAATAAAAGGCGTATAAAATGCTTCAATGTCTATGTGTGTGATTTTGTAAGTACTATGCAAACATAAGCAGAAATAAAAAATAGGACAGTGACAATTGGAATTAAAACTACTACTCTCTTCTTATTTTACCCTTAAGCATTACACATTATTACAACTGACAGAAGAAGACTACAGACCATTTTTTAAAACATTGTATGCATGTTGCAACATCTCTACACAAAAGGAGGAATTAAGAAAGTGACCTAATTCCAAGCAGTCCTCTTCTGCCAACCCATTCTAAATCTGTTCCACTCTTTCTTTAATAACATCATAAAATAAAACATTTTAGTATGTGTTTTTCAATTGAAATTCTATCAGGGGTTTTAAAAACTGGAAAGTGTTGAGAGAGGACAATGACATTTCTAAAACTTAAGAAAATAGCCATATTGCAAGCATAGAGAATATATTTACCCTCTTTCATAAAGGTTTAGTGACTTATTAAAAAATATTTATTAAGTTTTTTTTAAAAAAATATGCCAGGCACTGTTATGAGCACTGATAATAAATCAGTGAACAAAACAGACAAAAATCTCTGTCCTTGCAGAGTTTATCTTTCATAATTTAAGTATTTCAGAATGTCTTTAGTTCAGGGTTCAATCAATGAATAACAAACACAACTCTGCCTCTATCAGGATATAAACAACCTCAATTTTAAATAACCTCAATCTTAAATAACCTCAATCTTAAATAACCTCAATCTCCAGATTTTTATTCCAACCCCTTACACTTACCACTTGAAAATGTATTTGAATCTTTAAGATTAAAAAGGTTTTCCTTTAAAATGCTGAGTTCGCTTCTTTGAATGACCAGTACAGAAATTTAGTTACTAAACATGGATATAAAAACTCACTGCTTAGTTTTATGGAAGCATGATGAATTTAAATCAGACATTCAGGGAAGATATTTCTACATACATACCTTTACTTGGCTCTAATTTTCTCTCTCTCATGAACAAACGATAAGATAACCTTAAATTTCTTTACCATTTTCGGACATCCCACTATAGTCTTAGTTTGAAAACTTATAAGGGATCCATAATTAAAACAGATAGAGATAATTAAAATTTTCTATAAGTTATAGCAGTGCCAATGCTATTTAAGTGATATTTTGTTCATGTAATGTCTAGCGGTCGCATAGGCAACAGTCATAGAGGGACAGAATCATGACAATCAGAGAAAGAAAAAAGCAGAAACAAAATAAGCAACTCTGAAATTTTAAGATATGAAAAAAATGCAAATTCATTTTATATGTATGTGTTGTCATTCTAAAAAGGTAAGTAGATAAAAGAACTAAGTCTCTACTCAATTCTAGATATTTCAAACCACAAAAGTAATGTTCAAATAGTTTGTCAGAAGTATTCCAAGGCATAATCTCCCTCACATATTGTTACATTATAGTGTTGTTTTTAATTTCTGAAAAACTAATTCTATATGAATGAGTGGGTTGCAGACTACAATAACAAATTGCTAAAAATAGTACAAATTCGGGTATTATATGAAAATATGAAATCTTGCCCATGATCTTAACTTCACTTGGCTCCAATCACTCTAATTACTTTAATGTCTCCTGAAGTCAAAAATACACCATTAATCAACCATGAGGTATCATATAGTTACTTCTGTTTTCTTGTTCTCATGCAGCCAAAGCTTCTTTCACAGACTGGGGAAATAATAAGGTAGATTTTAAAGCTGGCAGGAAGCAATCTAAGACATTGCAAAAAAAGATAACCATATCTGGAAAAAGACAAATTAGAGCAACTGATAAACTCACACTTTCAAAGGGACTGACCACAGGTAGAATGGAATAGGTGCATTGACTGTCGTGCTTGACATGAATATTTTCTATGTATTCTGAAACATGAAGTGCCAAACAAAAGATTTAATAAGGTATGGTAATTTTATAAAATTAGTATTTTATTTTATTTTTATTCCATAAAGTACTCATTTATTGCATTTCTTTTTTGTATAGGTCTAATTTTCACATTTGTGTCTAATCTTCTTCAAAAAGTGGATTCCATCAATATTGCTTCCTTCTTTATGATTTTTATGTTTTGTTGATTCATTCTAACACTTCACAAAAGTTGTTGCAGTATTTTCTATCAAATATGTTAATAATCAATGCTTAAGCAGCATTTGCAAGAAAATTTATGATGGTTGCTTTTCCACATAAAACCAGTTATCTTGATTTTTGATATATGATTTAGAGAGCATTCAAAAAATGGTTTTACAAATTAATCGAGTAAGAGATATATTCTATATGGCAAAAATATAATGCTCATCCATCATCACATATCCTTTTATTACCTTGGGGTGAATGTAACTATAATTATTTCAATACCTATTATTTTAATATATTTGTTCCATAAGTATCACATTATCATAATAATAAATCTTACATTCATTAAGGTTAAGAGGATAATATCCATTTATTGTAACATTCTAACAGTCCACCTAAGGAACTAGAAAAGGATAAGCAAATAAAGTCTAAAACCAGAAGAGAAACAATAAAGATTAGAGCAGAAATAAACAATATAGAAACAAACAAACAAAAAACAGAACAGATCAACGAAACTAAGAGCTGGTTCTTTGACTGAATTAACAACATTGATAAATGCCTAGCCAGACTTATCAAAAAAGATAAATACCCCAGATAAAATCATTAATTAAAGAGGATAGGTAGCAACCAACACTACAGAAATATGAACAATTATTAGAGAATACTATGAAAAATTATACGCCAACAAACCAGACAATCTGGGAAAAATGGACAAATTCCTACATACACACTACCAAAGCTCAAACGGGAAGAAATAGAAAACTTGAAAAGACCCATAACCTGCAAAGAAATTGAATCATTAATCAAAAATTTCCCATCAAAAAGAGTCCTGAGCCAGATGGCTTCAAAGGGGGAATTCTACCAGACATTTAAAGAAGAGTTAATACTTATTCTTCTCAAACAGTTTCAATAAAGAAGAAGAAGAAGAAGAAGAAGAAGAAGAAGAAGAAGAAGAAATGGAAGGAGAGCTTCCAAACCCATTCTATGCAGCCAGAATTACCTTCATCTCAAAACAAGACAAAGACCCCAATAAAAAGGAGAGTTGTCCTGAGAAACCAGATATCCCTGAGAAATATCCCTGAGAAACTTGATGCAAAATTTTGGACAAGAAAATAGCAAATCAAATTCAACAGCACATTAAAATAATTATTCACCATGATCAAGTGGGACTTGTTTCTGGGTTGCAGGGCTGGTTCAATATTCACAAATCAGTCAAGGTGATACACCATATTAATAAAAGAAAGGATAAAAATCTTATGATCCTCTAAATAGATGCAGAAAAAGCATTTGTCAAATATACAGCATCCTTTCTTGATAAAAACCCTCAAGAAAGTAGGGATGGAAAGAATATACCTCAACAATATAAAGGTCATATACAAAAGACCCATAGCTAATATCACCCTCAATGGGAAAAAATTGAGAGCTTTCCCCTAAAGTCAGGAACACAACAGGGATGTCCACTCTCACTGCTGTTGTTCAACATAGTACTAGAAGTCTTAGCCTCAGCAATCAGACAACAAAGAAGAAAAGGCACATAAATGACAAGGAAGAAGTCAAAGTTTGACTCTTCACAGATGTTATGATACTCTACATGAAAGCCCAAAGATTCCAACAAAACACTGCTATAACTAATATAGCTGAATTCAGCAAAGTCACAAGATATAAAATTAACATACAGAAATTAGTTGTATTTCTATACACCAATAATGAAGCAGCAGAAATCAATGAAGAGATCCCATTTACAACTGCTCCAAAAACTATAAGATTCCTAGGAATAAACCTAAACAAACAAAGAAGTAAAAGATCTGTATGTTGAAGATTATAGAAAGCTTTTGAAACAAATAGAAGACAGAAATGGAAAACATTCCATGTCCATGGATTGGAAGAACAAATATTGTTAAAATGTCTATATTACCAAAAGTAATCTACACATTCAATGCAATCCTCATCAAAATAACACCAGCATTCTTCACAGAACTAGAAAAAATTATTCTAAAGTTTGTATGGAATAATAAAAGACCCCAAAGAGCTAAACTAATGTTGAAAAAGAAAACCAAAGCTGGAGGCATCACAATACCAGACTTCAAGCTGTATTACAAAGCAGTATCAGGACAGTATGGTACTAGCACAAAAACAGACACATAGATCAATGCAATAGAATACAGAACCCAGAAATGGACCACACATTTATGGCCACCTAATCTTTGTCAAAGCAGGAAAGAATATCCAATGGAAAAAAGACAGTATCTTCAGCAAATGGTTCTGGGGAGGCTGGAGAGCAACATGCAGAAGAATGAAACTGGACCACTTTTTACACCATACACAAAAACAAATTCAAATGGATCAAAGACCTAATTATGAAACAGGAAACATTCAAAACCCCACAGGAGAAAATAGGCAGCAACCTTTCTGACATCGGCTGTGGCAACTTCTTACTAGACATGTCTTTGAGGCAAGGGAAACAAAGCAAAATGAACTATTGGGACCTCATCAAGATAAAACGCTTCTGAACAGAGAAGGAAACAATTGATAAAACTAAAAGGCAACTGACCGAAAGGTAGAAAATATTTACAAAACACATATTGGATAAAGGGTTAGTATCCAAAATCTATAAAGAACTTATCAAACTCAATACCCAAAATCAAATAATTCAGTGAAGAAATGGGAAGAAGACATATACTTTTCCAAAGGCATCCATATGGCTAACAGTCGTATAAAAAGATGCTCAACATCAGTCATCACCAAGGAAATACAAATTAAAACTACAATGAGATACCGCCTCATATTTCTCAGAAAGGCTAAAATTAACAGCTCAGGAAAGAACAGATTTTGGCTAGGATGCGGAAAAGTGAAACATTTGCCCTGTTGGTAGGAATACAAACTGGTGCAGCCACTCTGGAAAACAGTATGATAGTTCCTCAAAAAAATAAAAGTAAACTACCCTATGACTCAGCAATTTCTGTAGTAGGTATTTATCCAAAGTATGAAAAAATGCTGATTTGAATGGACACATGCACACCAATGTTTAAAGCAGTGTTGTCAACAATAGCATAATTATGGAAGAAGCCCAATGTCCATCAACTGATGAATGGATAAAGATGTGTATACATACAAGGGAATATTAGTCATCAAAAAGGATGAAATATTGCCATTTGCAACAATGTGGATTGAACTAGAGTGTATTATGCTAAACAAAATAAGTCAAAGAAAGACAAATACCATATAATTTCATTCATATGTGGAATTTAAGAAACAAAACGGATGAACTTAGGAGATGGGAAGGAAAAATAAGATAACAACAGAGATCTTAATCACTTATTTTAGTGCGACACTGCTCTAAATATAATACATGTAACTAATGAATATTATTGTTGTTAATATAATGATTCTACAATTAAAGCCTTAGGATATTTGAAATTTGTTTTTGAGATAAGTTACCACAAATACTGATTTTCAAAATACACACACACATACTTATATTTATGTGTATGTATGTATACATAATGTATATCTGAAATATACAATATCTAGATCAATAGTCAAGTATCTAGTTTAAATAATCCCAGAACCATATGTTTCAACTACATTTTGAAGATAAACAGAGTTTGGGGCTGTAAAATTTCATCTTCTATGTATTATTTCTTTATCTGAGGAGAAAGGGGGAATAAAAGTCTGCAAAGTAACTACTACATTTAAATATGTTGTTATAAGAATTTTAAAAATAAATCAAGTGAGTAGAAATAAAATGGTTGGTGAAAGAAACTTAAATCTACTATCTTTTATAGTCACGAAAAGTCTCTCTTAGAATAAAGTTTGGTATATTCATCATTTTACAATATATCACGAATGAACACTGCAACTTCTAGGAGTAATGACAATAAGTGATTTTATCAGTATTTTTGTCACTTCAGTTTTCATAATGGAAATTATGTATTTTTCTTCACCATTTTTCTGCATCACATTAACATCGTTTAAGCTGTCAAAGAACATCATTTGTGATGACTACTGTTAACAACACTGCTGCCAATTAAAGAAGTGTAAAATTTCCACTACTTAGGAAATAGTAGGCTTTATCAGTAACCTCACTATCAATATGTGGTTGAAGAAAATCTAAGAAATTCGATAGTTCTCCACTCAGGCTATTTGAACTCTTGCTTCCAAGATTATGTATGCCTTGTTAAATTCCTGAAAGTCATAATCCTATTAAAATAAAATATAAAGGAAAGAAAGTTCCATGTTTATACAAATTACTAAAATACCTTGAGACATTCAGCACTTAGATTCATCTTAATACAACTTCTAAAGTATATAATCAATTATTAAAATAAAAGTTGTTGTAATTTAACTGAGTTCTTATTGCATGCCAAACACTCTGCTAGGTATATTTAATACAACAATCTTGTGATATACGTACTGTTATTCTTACTTCCATTTAAATATGAGGACATGAGGCTCTAAGAGTTCAAGTAATTTGCACAAGTTCTCAGAGCTATTAAAGTATGCACCTAGAATTTTGAAAGCAGATTTATCTGGCTCCTAAACTTAAGTTCTTAACTACTAACACAGATACTTTATGTAAGACAAAAGATGTTTATGTGTTCACTTATACTAAGACAAACAAAACCTAGCAATGTCTTGGAATCAAAATCTAAACTGAGATTATGTTCAAGGGGATCACCCAGTAAAGAGTTAATCTGTATGAAAATGTAACTTGAGGAAAAATGGGGAAGGTACTTGCCGGGAAATAATTCTGTTAATTTAATTTTTTCTTAGAAATCAAATTTTCTCAATTTTCTCATAATGAGATAAGCAATTACATGGAGGTTTCATCCAATATGTTTCTATAACCTGTATTAAAGTGCAAACTCTATAAATATTCTGTAGAAAAAAGTAAATACTATCTTTTGATCCAAATGCTTACCTTATTAGAAAATGTCTACTGGGGCGCCTGGGTGGCGCAGTCGGTTGAGCGTCCGACTTCAGCCAGGTCACGATCTCGCGGTCCGTGAGTTCGAGCCCCGCGTCAGGCTCTGGGCTGATGGCTCAGAGCCTGGAGCCTCTTTCCGATTCTGTGTCTCCCTCTCTCTCTGCCCCTCCCCTGTTCATGCTCTGTCTCTCTCTGTCCCAAAAATAAATAAACGTTGAAAAAAAAAATTTTTTTTAAAAAGAAAATGTCTACTAATTCAATGTGTAACTGAATTGGAAAATATATTTGCTTGATGCTACATCTCACTGAAATTGATATTGCATAATTAGGTAATTTGCACTAAGGACATTTAATGGAACTATGTTTCATTTTTGGGAACTCATGTGAAAATTAGATCAGAAGTCCTTACTTCACAATTCTCACTTTCATATAATGCATTATTAAATATTAATTATTCATAAATATTTACACAACATTAATTTTTGCTTGAATCTTATGCAATTATATTGACAAATTTCATATGTGAAGAGTATATTCAGGAAATATCTCCATGAATAACATTATAATTTTGGAGTTACTACAAATTAGGCTGTGTCATCTCCCTGTCAGTAAATCATCTGGTCTAAGACCTTTGATTGTTAAGTATAATTATATGAAATTGCAGATATTCAACAAATTCTGATGTGAAAAATAACAATTTCATATGGTCCGGTCATACCTTATATGTTCTGCCTCAGTACTTAGACTTTCCACTAATATTCAATTCTCTATATAAATTACTGTATCAATAAGAAAAAATTAACTCCAAATATCTGGGGAATATGCAAACTGGATGCAGAAGAACTTATCTCATGCAGGTGGACATTATTAAATAAGCAGAAATTATAAAAATGCATAGACCTCTTAATAATGTAATTTGATGTGAAGTGAGCAGCAAGATGCTTAAATAAGTAAAGGGAAAGTACTTATTTGCAGGAAATAAAAGATCAAAATAGATGAGTTTTAGTCAACAGAATTATCTGAATCTTAATTATGTGTAGTATACTGTACTAACATATTCAACTGTAATGAAAGAACACAAAGGCAATACAAAGACAAGCTAGAAGAAAATAAAGAAAATCACCTATATTTAATCTGAAGTGGAATACAGACTATCAATAACAACTTGGATAGGCATGTTATTCCCATATCTTCTAATGTATGCACATATAACATCTGCATGTGAATGATTGCCCTTTAATCATATACAACACTATAAAGGAAGAGTATCTGTCCCACTTGAATGAAGACTACTTCCCTCTGTTAAGTATTTTCTCTAGTAACCACTTCTTCAAGAAAGCATACTGTTAATGTGTCAGTGTTTTCAAATTAGAATCTTATTGCTTCATTGAAATAGAATTCTTTTACATAGTTTGGACTCCCAGATTACTGCATCTATTAAACATATTTCATTTCTATTGCAGTCCAAACATAACTGTAAGTCATATATAACCCCTGGAGAACCGATAACAAACACCGTTTTTTAAGTTTATTAATTTATTTTGACGGACAGAGTGTGCTCACATTCATTTGTCCGCCAGCCAGGGAAGGGCAGAGAGCTAGAGAGAGACAAAATCCCAAGCACGCTCCAGGCTGTCAGTTCAGAGTCCTAAGCCCAAGACAGGGTCTTGATCCCATGAACCATGAGATCTTGCCCTGAGCCAAAACCGAGAGTTGGACACTCAAACCAATTGAGCCACCCAGGTGCCCCGACAAATGCCATTTTTAATAGAGACGGAGGTTGATACTTGAAGAATCTACGATATATTTATTTACATAATGAAAATATTTTTGCAAAACGATTAGTTGATATTCAATGTTACATATTTGTTAGTAGCACATATAATTTTAGCCTTATTTAACATCAAAATTTTTCCAATTTTTAAATATATACCTTTTTTCTATATGAATTTAATTTGTAAAGTTTATTTTAATTTATTTATTTATTTTGAGAGAGAGAGAGAGAGAGAGCGTTGAAGGGGCAGAGAGAGAGGGAGAGAGAGAGATCACAAGTAGGCTCTGCACCATAAGTACAGAGCCTGATTTGTGGCTCCAACTCACAAACCATGAGATCATGACCTGCGTTGAAATAGAGAATCAGATACTTAATCGACTGAGCGACCCAGGGGCCCCAATAAAGTTTTAAAGTATTTTTGTCACCCCCAATATAAGTAAAATGTGATTTTCACTAATGAAAGGAAAGTTTATTTATTTCACTCTGCACACTCAGGTTTGGCTAGTCCCTTCCCTTTGAAAATAAGAATAAGTCTACCATTTCTATGCAATGTTTTAAAATCTGTTTATATTGAAGAAATTTCTGTTATTCAGGTATAATATGCAACCCATCTTACCTTTTACTAATAATTTAAAAATGAAAAAACCCTCATTGAAATCCAAGAACTTCTTTTATATAGACTAAGATAAAATAAATATTTCTCTTTAAAACCCTATAAGTTTTTTTTCTTAAACCCCTGTAAGTTTTATATGTTTTAAATTCTTCCGAGTTGTATAAGCAATGATCTTACTTATTAAAGTCACGTTATTTAAAGCCCAGACAGGATAAGTAACTTTTTAAAAAGAAAATTATATTTTTTAAAAATAATAAATAAATTTGAAATTTAAAATAAACATTTTTAAAAGTTATAAATCAAAACCACACTCAGGTATCACCTCACGCCAGTCAGAGTGGCCAAAATGAATAAATCAGGAGACTATAGATGCTGGAGAGGATGTGGAGAAACGGGAACCCTCTTGCACTGTTGGTGGGAATGCAAATTGGTGCAGCCACTCTGGAAAAAAGTGTGGAGGTTCCTCAGAAAATTAAAAATAGACCTACCCTATGACCCAGCAATAGCACTGCTAGGAATTTATCCAAGGGACATAGGAGTACTGATGCATAGGGGCACTTGTACCCCAATGTTCATAGCAGCACTCTCAACAATAGCCAAATTATGGAAAGAGCCTAAATGTCCATCAACTGATGAATGGATAAAGAAATTGTGGTTTATATACACAATGGAATACTACGTGGCAATGAGAAAAAATGAAATATGGCCTTTTGTAGCAACGTGGATGGAACTGGAGAGTGTGATGCTAAGCGAAATAAGCCATACAGAGAAAGACAGATACCATATGGTTTCCCTCTTATGTGGATCCTGAGAAACTTAACAGGAACCCATGGGGGAGGGGAAGGAAAAAAAAAAAAAAGAGGTTAGAGTGGGAGAGAGCCAAAGCATAAGAGACTGTTGAGAAATGAGAGCAAACTGAGGGTTGATGGGGGGTGGGAGGGAGGAGAGGGTGGGTGATGGGTATTGAGGAGGGCACCTTTTGGGATGAGCACTGGGTGTTGTATGGAAACCAATTTGACAATAAATTTCATATATAAATAAAAATAAATAAATAAATAAAAGGAAAAAAAGTTATATATATGCTATCATATGCCTTAAATTGAATGATCAGCTTAATATTTTATGATAAGATTAGTTTGGTTCAGTTTTGCATTTTTCGAGTGTTTTTGCATTTTTCAATAGTTTTTTAAAAAGTTATTGCTGACTCATATGCTAGATAAAAAACAAGTGGGTACGTAAACAATGTCACACAGAGAACCATTTTAATTACATAAAAATTATATATCTCCTTTTACCTTTATACAAAATGTTACTCAAAAATCTGATTTTTAAAAATTTTATCCTTTACTTAGGATATTTATTGAGTACATGTTATAATGATACTCTAAAAGGAGAAAACTGTAACCTGGCTTTAAATCTAAACAATACATTATTCTTAGAGCAGGCCAGGGATTTGCCTCCTTTATTAAGTTCTTATTTTAAGACATAGCAATTTGTACTCCTCATAAAGGCATGGCATTAAAAAAAAGATGAGTTTGTTCCTCTTGCTTCCAAAATTTATTACCCTAGGTGATCGTGAGAAGAGTTAAAGGTAAAAATTTACCATGTACAGCACATCATCACAAAAATTTCCAGCTGATTTTTTTTCCATATGGCATTTTAGCAAATTAAAATTACTACCTGGGGCGCCTGGGTGGCACAGTCGGTTAAGCGTCCGACTTCAGCCAGGTCACGATCTCACGGTCTGTGAGTTCGAGCCCCGCGTCGGGCTCTGGGCTGATGGCCCAGAGCCTGGAGCCTGTTTCCGATTCTGTGTCTCCCTCTCTCTCTGCCCCTCCCCCGTTCATGCTCTGTCTCTCTCTGTCCCAAAAATAAATAAACATTGAAAAAAAAATAAAAATAAAATAAAATAAAATAAAATAAAATAAAATAAAATTACTACCTAAATCCAAGATAAGCAAATAGTTTCCAGGTGATGAAGAATTTAAACCCTAAAGCAACTCTGTAATTAATCTGGCAACTTAATCTTGTAACTCAAACCTTGTATTAACAATTTAGGGGTGAAAAATCCTAATAATTTAATTTATGATGTGGGAGTATATATATGTATATAATAGATATCCCACGTTATAAACTTGTGTATGTGTGTTTTGTGTTTTTGTCACCTCTTCCAAGATCAAGCAAGAGGAAAACAGTAAAAGAACTGGGCACAGCTTTTTAAAAATTTCAACAATATGTTTCCTCTATGTGGTATTACAATAAATGCTCTATAAAACTGTTAGCTGAAGGCTTAGATCAGCTTGGACCACTATAGATAACTTTTGAAAAGTGTTCCTCAAATTTTAAAAAGGGAAAGTAAATTTTTAACTACCTGCTAAATTATTGGACTTTTTGCAAGAGAATGTTACTCAAGTTTTCTAAATTGATAACTTCTGAGTTTACATTAAATCTCTCTCACATGAAAAGTACAGATATTAGAATATTCATTAAGTAAAATGAAAGTATTACCTAGTTTCTAAGGCACACCATTAGTTATACCATCTAAAGTGGGATTTATTTGATGACCTGCATTAAGCTTTCAGAACATTTGCTGCAACTCAGGTAGAAAGAGGCAAGTATTCACATTATATATTAGTCTGTAGTCAAGAAAGATATTTCAACTAAAATATGTCAATCCTCCCATCTGAAATCACTTAAAAATTACTGCTGTGGTATTTGGAAGAGTTTCTGTA
Organism: Herpailurus yagouaroundi; assembly: GCF_014898765.1. Taxonomy (NCBI): domain Eukaryota; kingdom Metazoa; phylum Chordata; class Mammalia; order Carnivora; family Felidae; genus Herpailurus; species Herpailurus yagouaroundi. The sequence goes on from NW_024420361.1 coordinate 1,431,617, forward strand.
TTTTTTACACTGACCTACAGTGCTCAATGCTTTAGAGGGTTGGGTAAACTCAGTTCTCTTTTGTTCAACAATGCCTCATCTCCACTGCATAAAACTTGGTCTCCAGTTCCACTATCCAATGCCTGCCTTACATCAAGTCGTACTTCATTGGTACCACATGAAGTAATTATGTTATACAAGGCCTCTAGATCACTAGGTTTGAATGTAATAGCTGGTTTTATTAATGTTCCAGGAGCAAGAGAACCCTCTCCAATAATTCTCATATTGATAAATTTGATTTTCTAAGTATTTCCCACAAAAGGGCAATGTATGAGTCCAAAAATTTGTTCAAAAATGACCAAACAAGTGTTCCTTCGGTGGACAGTCCCAGCAACTCCAATCATAACTAGACCACGGGGAGAAGCACACAAGAATCTAGATTGGAACTGAGAAAAGATACTCTTCTTTCATTAGTGACAACAGACAAAGGCTTACAATTTTCACTCCACAGTAGTACATCACATTTTGTTCAGAGGTGTTGTAATAAAACCTAAGCTTGACATCATGCCAGAAGTGCTGTGGCCCCCATTCATCTTGAGGTGGTCCCAGAAAAGGATTCTGAGAACTAAGAAGTTCAAATAACCGGTGACAGAATTCTTCTCCTAATCAACGAAAATAATTTTTTTTTAGCTTTTTTATCTTGTTTTTCCTGCTGTCAAAAGAGTCTAATGTCCTCTGTCTTAACTGGCTCTGGTGTTTCCTTCAATTTCAGCTGTAATTGCCTTTTCCAGTAATCCTGTGCATGCTAAATAAGATTGTATTTTTCAGTAGCTGGAGGTTTAATAAACACCTGTGCTGCCAAGTACTTAAATATGACTTCTCGGTCGACTTTCTTACGCCTCAAAAGTTCTTCTACACTTTGTACATTAATATTGCACGAATGGCATCTTGGCGGTCCTCAGGCTGCACCAGGCGGTTGTTGATGGTGTTGCACAGAGCCATGATATCATTGTCTAATAGGCCAAGAAGGTTTAGGCAGCCCTCCATCTCTGGGTAGCTGAGCCTCGACATTTCAGACACCAAAAAGCTCAAAAAATCTGATTTTTATGTTTAATCAGGCTCATTTAGATATATAAATCAAAAGGGCAAATATTTGCTCTAATATCCTAATTGTACCTTTTGCATTTATTTTTAGGAAACAAAAGATACTTTAAAAACAATAATAAAAGTATTTTTAAGCATTCTTTTTTTTGTAATAATACACATATCTACATAGAACTGAAATAGAAAAGAGAATAACTTGTAGTAAAATATTTAATCTTTCAGCAAGTCACTTTTTGAAGAAAGGAGTGAAAATTCAATGAAAGAAGGAAAAAATACAGTAGAAGGAATGGATAAGGGATGGAAAGTAGAAAAGCGTTGAGCCAAAACCCTAATGAGATATCGGGTCAATCTCCCTACTGTGTGAATTTGGCAACTTTCTCTGACCTGGAATGTGGTGGTACCTGTTATTAAGAGGTCAACATGCTGTTATTGTGGGGGCAATAAATTTTATGTACATGAAAACTTAAAAGATCTAGTTTGTATGTCCATGATTAGTATATATGATAATTTCAAGTTTGTTAATATATATAATAATTTCAAGTTTGTATTTAGGAACATGTGTTTAATTTATTATATTGCCATTTGTCTAAGCAAGAATATATTGGCATATATATTCACATATACTTGTCCAGAAATACTAAGGTCTAATATATGAATAATATAAATATATCATACTGATACAAATGCACTTACAGCAATGTTTAGAAAAATGCACAACTTAGTTATGTAATTTAACCTGTCTATATAATGTTATGCATAACACCTAATTTTAAAAACTTATTTATGACCATATCATTGTTCAGCACTTGTGATCATTTATGAATACAAATGTATAGCATTTAAAATATTTAAAGCTTTATATCTTTCAATTCTGTTCTTCTGAGTGACCCCATTTTTTCATGTCTTATGATTTATTTGTGTAGTGTCTCAGAAAAAAAATTCAATGGCTATCATTATAATTTTATAACCAGGAAACTCTTTGGCTAGTTATGAAGAAATTCATAGTAAATCATAAGTGTTTGACTCTTCATGATACACAGTCTCTTAGTGACTATTTTACACTGACTCTTGTCAGCCTAGAACAATGCTTCAGTAGAAATGAAGTCATTTACTCAACAGAACTATTATTTATGATTATGATATGAACCTATATTTATGATTATTTAACTGAAGAATAATGCAAATTTAGGTTGCAGATATGACTTTTTAAAACCAATCAGAAGATACATTTGTGTGTCTAGGAGGTCATGAATTTAGTTCAAAACTCTATTCTTCTAAAATTTCTATTTTAAATTCCCATGGATGAAAGATTTTTTTCAAAAGAAAATAGTTCAGGAAAATATTACAAATATGGAATAAGTCATAAATAAGCTAACCAAAGTCTCTGGAAAAGAGTAATGTTTGATTCAGTATTAATGGATATATATGATAAGGAAAATATAGTTTTGGGCATAAATATTGGTTTTTAAAAATGTTTTCAATATATAAATAGTTATGCTTTATTATATAATTTCACATATCATATATATACTGAAGAAGAAATAATCCATGTCTGAGTAAAACGCATACCAATAGAACTGAATTTCAATAGCACCATTTCTATCTGGTTGTAATATGTCCTAATATTGGAAGACAGCCTAAATTCCATAAAACAGTTTTTTTAAAGAACACTAGAATTCTTAAATAGCAAAATGGCATTGTATATTAGTAAGCGAAATACAACTTTTTAAACACTGTTAAAGATAAATTTATATTAGTCTACATCGAATTTGAAGGCCATTATGGACCATAAATGTTAAAAGGTATGTGTGTGCACATTTGTAGTTTAGAAAAGTGGTTCTATTTTTTAAAGATTTAAAAAAATTTTTTTTTCAACATTTATTTATTTTTGGGACAGAGAGAGAGACAGAGAATGAACGGGGGAGGGGCAGAGAGAGAGGGAGACACAGAATCGGAAACAGGCTCCAGGCTCTGAGCCATCAGCCCAGAGCCTGACGCGGGGCTCGAACTCACGGAGCGTGAGATCGTGACCTGGCTGAAGTCGGACGCTTAACCGACTGCGCCACCCAGGCGCCCCTATTTTTTAAAGATTTTAAGATATCACTATAATTTTTAAAAATGCACAATGTTTACCTACTAGAATGAGAGTCTACTTAGTCAAAACTCTATCTTGCTAAGATTCCCTGTTTGTACTTACCAAGCAGTGGCATTTATGTTCATCTATGTTCTATATTTGTGCTGTATCTGCATGATTATTGAATGATAATAATTTTAATTATTAAAAAAATCCAAGAGAAGATATTTTAACATTTGACTGATCCTTGATCAATGTCCTTGACTCACAAGTCTCTGTCCTGGCTGATAAGCCTAAGGACATGATAAAGTATAAGCAATTGCTGTACTTTAGTTGTCTGAAGTAGAAAATAAACTGAGTTATTTACACAATGAGAGTAATGTCCACATAAAAATAAAAATATCAGGTAATTTGAAAAAAATTAGTTAAAATAATTGATTGATTCAAGTAGATGTGATACTATGCAAATGGATTGTAATTAAATTCAATTTCTCCCTTTATAGTTCAAGAGAATGCTAATGATTTAGTTGTTTAATGCTGTGAAATATTTTATACTTCTAGTATTTATCCCAGCATTATGTATCAAGATTTCTAAACAGAGACTAGAATTGAGAACTATTATTTTAAATTGGGACTGTCCAAGCAAATCCATTAAAAATCAATATTGCTCATACCTCTAGATCAAACCCATCAAATTTCAAAATGAAATGATAATGCAACAATCTTTGATGAGAAAGATCATAAACCATCTATAACTTAAATTTGCTTAAGCTGATTATATAATTTATAACAAAAAATGGAATTATCAAAGGAGAAAGTGTAGGTTTTAAATTAGACCTGTAAGGTATATGTGTTCATATTTCCCCGGCTGTAACTGAATTGTTAATGACAGGTGATATTATAGATTGAATATTTCTCCTACAATTATGATGTTTAGAAGGAAAAAAAACTTAATATTTAGTTTAACTGAGGTGTTTTTTTGTTTCCTCAAGGCATTGTGTTCTACAGCACTAATACAGTAATTGTGGGTAAATGTGCATTTTTATTTTTATTTTATATTTTATGTATTTTATAATTATATTTTAACCATTGTGTTTGTTTAAATAATTGACTCTAGATTTTTTTCGGTCAAAAGTAAAAAGTCTTTTCTAGATGGACAGCTAAGAAAATGCTATTGAAAAATTTTGTCCCTTTTAGTCATTTAACAGCTTCCAATTTTACCTGTTTGTCTTCAGTACCTTTTGAATAGAAATTCTTCTATGTTGACTTTTTTACCACATAACTAACACTTCAAAATTTATCTGTATAGTAGTTCCAAAACAGCTATGTTAAAAAAAAAAATAAAAACAAAACTAACAACAACAAAAAAAAACTAACCTTAAGAATTTTATCTGGAAATCGGGTTAAAGGCATGCAAATTATTTCTTAAAAAGATTTAAGAATTTATGCTGTGCAGAAGAAATATATGGCTCTGGTAAAAATGAAAAACAATTGTAGACCAATAACTACGGAAGACAAAATGCTGTCTGCTTATAATGAAAACTCCTTAAATAAAAAGATATAATCTTAAATAAAATAAACTTTCATTCAAATGAATACAACCAGAGCAAAATATAAGTGATGTCATTGGATTTTAGAGTATTTCTTTCCATTTAACCAAACGTCATTAATTTACATTTTGAAAAACAACATGCCTTTTGAAGGCATGTTTTCTAAGCAGAAGTTTGCAGCTCCATTCCATTAATCTATTAAAAACCTGAAGTGTTAGACATTTTTAGCAAGAAAGAAAACACCTTTAAATTAAACAGAGAAATATTTAATTATCTATAAATAAGCAAAACAAAAGTTTCATAAATTGGATCATTTATAGTGTTTATGAAACATTGAAAGTTTACATTAATGTATTTTGGAGACCTGAGTAACAGGGGCATGCCATTAAAGCTAATGACTGTAAAACTGTTCTTATAGTATTTTTTCAAAACAAAAATCTTAGATTTAAGACACAGATCTATGTCACAATATAGCAGAGTTCTTTAGTGAAATTTGAATAAATTTTAATTAAAACTTAAAACCTCATGTAGAAGGTATATCTAATATTCAAAATTGTAAGTTACTTAAAATATACAATATTGCCTTATAACATTTAGGTTTTATTCAGAAATTTGTTAATGAGTTAATAAATATTTAATTTGTTCCAAAAGTCACGATTTTTTGCTATTTAATACACATTTCTTTGGTATTTAATATATAAATATCTAATCAAAATTACTTGTAGTACTTTGGAACATTTCAACCTATATGATCATTACACATCTAATTTTGTGTTATTTGCACAAGCTATTTTATTACGGTAAAAGACAGTATGGTATAGTGAAAAGCACACTGGCTAGAGAGACCTAAATTTTATTCCGGACTGTCACTAACTAGCTTTTGTGACCTGGACTGAACAAATCACTTCAAAAAGAGTGGAACATTCTGGAAGACAACAAATATTAAGTAGGTGTAATCAACCATAATTCACACACTTAAATAGTATTTGTGTTTTATTAAGTTACTTCAGAAAAAGTGCAAGTTCAGCACAAATTCAAAAACTCCTGAAGGATGATCTTCCTAATTGAAAAAGAAAAAAACTGAATAGAGATTCAAGGATACTACATAGTGTCTACGAACATGCATTTCACTGAAAGAGCCCTACACTCTCTGTTTGGAGGCATTTATTAGAAGAGAAGATAAATCCCAACAATAAACAAACTGTGTTTTCATCAAAACATTGCTATTATGAATTACTTCAGCATATTGCTAGTATCCTCAAACCTGAATATCTCATCACAATTTACATTATTTTCTACAGAGAAATGTCAACCATAAATTAAATTCCATGTCTAAAAAATGCCTTCT
>NW_024420361.1:1442671-1462531 GCF_014898765.1 Herpailurus yagouaroundi
TCCCAGCCGATCCCAGAAAATGGCCGCATTTGCTGGTGCTGGAACAAGGTCATTAAGGGTGAAGCCTGGTGCCAGATGTGTGTTGTAATTTTCCATAATCCCTGAAATGCTGCTGCTACACTATCTCCTGAACTTTTTCTGGGGTGGACTGGAACCTGGCCGCAGTATCGGGGCACTGGCAGCAGCAGGGTCCAGCAAGCGTTCCTGGGAGCAGCTGACATTTGGCCATTGTTCAGCCATTGCTTGGTGAGACGCTCCTGCAGAGGGGCAGAATGGGTCAAAGCCACAGTCCTTCGAAGTAAGGGGCCAGGAAAAACAGCCACATCTGAGACAAAACTCGGGAGAAAGGTACTGCCTGGGGTTTGGCCATGGACAGTGAAAAAGCTGGGAGTGGATGAAAGCTGAAGAAAGAGGACATGTGTGCGATTGCTGATCTGGGAGAACAGAGTTCCGATACTGGGTAGCTGGGTGACGCCATTTTCACCACTCCCGTGCATGTTTATAGGCACCTAAGAGTGCCACAACAATTCACTGCAGTAGGCTAGCAGCACCATCTAGTGGATAACGGAGCCATTACACTAAGACCCGCCCAACTAGGCCAACCTCCCTTTTCAAGAACACAAGTCTCACCTCCTGCTTAGTTTACGGACAATAAAGCTCTTCATAGCCTGACTTCTTGGGGAAAACGAAGTAATTTCAGTCGTGTTTCAATCTGTTACCAGGTCCATCTAATCATTTTTATTTCTTTTTATTTCCCTTTTTCACTTCTTTTATTTTTCTTGTATACAGAAAGAAAACATTCATTTTTGTTTTCAGTATTTATTAAATTTTTTTTCTTTAATGCTTTAATTATATTTTTTACTTTTGTGTAATTTTTTTCAAATTCTATATTACATCCATCATTTTATTTTAGTCTATCTACTTCAGTGTATTCACTATTTCAAATTTTCAAACTATTTCCTTTTTTTCCATTTTTTCTTTTTTGTTTCTTTTCTTTTTCTTGAATACAGAAGGAAACAATTCATTTTTATTTTCAATTCTTTTTTTTAATTTTTTTAACGTTTATTATGTATTGAGAGACAGAGAGAGACACAGAGCATGAACAGGATAGGGGCAGAGAGAGGGGGAGACACAGAATCTGAATAGGCTCCAGGCTCTGAGCTGTCAGCACAGAGCCCGACGCAGGGTTCGAACTCACAAACTGTGAGATCATGACCTGAGCCAAAGTTGGTCATCCAAGCTACTGAGCCACCCAGGCGCCCCTATTTTCAATTCTTATTAAAAATATTTTCTTTAATTTTTTGTACTATATTTTTTACTTTTATGTAAAATTTTTCAAATTCCAGTTTACTTCCATCATTTTATTTTAGTCTACTACAGTGTATTCACTTTTTCAAATTTTCAAATGATTTTCTTTTTTTTTCTTTTTCCTTTCTTTTCTTTTTCTTGAATACAGAGAGAGAAAAAAATCATTTTTATTTTTAATTTTTAGTAAAAATATTTTCTTTAATTTTGCTACTATATTCTTTACTTTTGTGTAAATTTTCTCAAATTCTATTTTACTTCTATTATTTAATTTTAGTCTACTCCAGTGTATTCCTTTTCCAAGTTCTCAAACGATTTCATTTTCCCCCCTTTTTTTCTCTAATCTATCAAACCACTTTCAATACCCAGACCAAAACACACCTAGGATCTAGCATCATTTACTCAATTGTGTGTGTGTGTGTGTGTTTATGTGTGTTTAATTTTTTAATTTTAGTTGGTTTAATTTTATTTTTTAAGTTTAATTTTTCTACCACATCAATTCATTTTCTCCCCTCAAAATAACGAAACAAAGGAATTTACCCCAAAAGAAAGAGCAGGAATAAATGACATCCAGGTATATAACTGACACAGACAAAGGCAAGATGTGTGAACCAGAATTTAGAATCACGATAATAAGAATATTAGCTGGAGTAAAAAATAGACTAAAATTCCTTTCTGCAGAGATAAAAGAAGTAAAAACTAGTCAGGATGAAATAAAAAATGTCATAACTGAGTTGCAGTCATAGATGGATGCCACGGCTGCAAGGATGGATGAGGCAGAACAGAGAATCAGTGATATAGAGGACAAACTAATGGAGAAAAATGAAGCAGAAAAAAAGAGGGAGATTAAGGCAAAAGAGCACAATTTAAGAATTACAGAAATCAGTGACCCATTAAAAAGGAACAACATCAGAATCATAGGTGTCCCAGAAGAGGAAGAGTAAGAAATAGGGGTAGAAGCATTATGTGAGCAAATCATAGTGGAAAAGTTGCCTAACCTGGGGAAAGACATAGACATCAAAATCCAGGAAGCACAGAAGACCCCCATCAGATTCAACCAAAACCAACCATCAATAAGGCATATCATAGTCAAATTCACAAAATACTCAGCCAAGGAGAGAATCATAAAAGCAGCAAGGGAAAAAAAGTCCCTAACTTACAAGGGAAGACAGATCAGGTTTGCAACAGACCTATCCACAGAAACTTGGCAGGCCAGGAAGGAGTGGCAAGATATATTCAGTGTGCTGAATCAGAAAAATATGCAGCCAAGAATTCTTTACCCAGCAAGGCTGTAATTCAAATTAAAGGAAAGATGAAAAGTTTCCCAGACAAACAAAAATTAAAGAAGTTTGTGACCACTAAACCAGCCCCACCAGAAATTTTAAGAGGGACTCTCTGATGGGAGAAAAGATGAAAATATAAAAAATAAATACATACACACATACATACATACATACATACCAAAAGCAACAAAGATGACAAAGGACCAGAGAACACCACCAGAAACACCAACTCTACAAGCATCATAATGGCAATAAATTCATATCTTTCAGTACTCACTCTAAACATCAATGGACTCAATGCTCCAATCAAAAGACATAGGGTAACAGAACGGATAATAAGACAAGATCCATCTATATGCTGTTTACAAGAGACCCACTTTAGACCTAAACACACCTTCAGATTGAAAGTAGGGTGATGGCGAACCATCTATCATGCTAATGGTCGACAAAAGAAAGCCAGAATAGCCATACTTATATCAGACAATCTAGACTTTAAAATAAAGACTCTATCAAGAGATGCAGAAGGGCATTATATCATAATCAAGGGTTCCATCCACCAAGAAGACCTAACAACTATAAACATTTATATGCCCAATGTGCAAGCATCCAAATATATAAATCAATTAATCACAAACATAAAGAAACTCATTGACAGTAATACCATAATAGTAGGAGACTTCAACACCCCACTCACAGCAATGGACAAATCATCTAATAAAAAAATCAACAAGGAAACAATGACTTTGAATGACACACTGGACCAGATCCACTTAACAGATATATTCAGAACATTTCATCTAAAGCAGCAGAATACACATTCTTCTCCAGTGCACATGGAACGTTCTCTAGAATAGACCATATACTGGGACACAAATCAGCCCTCAGCAGTTACAAAAAGATTGAGATCATACCATGCATATTTTTAGACCACAACACTATGAAACTGGAAATCAGCCACAAGAAAAATTTGTAAAGGTAACAAATACTTGGAGACTGAAGAACATCCTACTAAAGAATGAATGGGCTAACCAAGAAGTTAAATAGGAAATTAAAAAGTACATGGAAGCCAATGAAAATGATAACACCACAACACAAAACCTCTGGGATACAGCAAAGGAGGTCATAAGAGGAAAGTATATAGCAACCCAGGCCTTCCTAAAGAAGGAAGGAAGATCTCAGATACACAACCTAACTTAATGCCTTAAAGAGCTGGAAAAAGAACAGCAAATAAAACCCCAAAGCAGCAGAAGACAGGAAGTAATAAAGACTAGAGCAGAAATTAGTGCTATCAAAACCAAAAAAATAAAAAATAAAAATAAAAAAAAAGTCAAACATATCAATGAAAGCAGAAGCTGGTTCCTTGAAAGAATTAAGAAAATTGATAAACCACTAGCCAGTTTGATCAAAAAGAAAATGGAAAGGACCCAAATCAATAAAATCAGGAATGAAAGAGGAGAGATCACAACCAACACAGCAGAAATAAAAAACAATATTAAGAGAGTATTATGAACAATGTACGCCAATAAAATGGGCAATCTGGAAGAAATGGACAAATTCCTAGAACATATACATCACCAAAATTGAAACAGGAAGAAATAGAAAATTTGAGCAGATGCATAACCAGTAAGGAAATCGAATTAGTAATCAAAAATCTCCCAAAAACCAAGAGTCCAGGGCCAGATGGCTTTCCAGGGGAATTCTACCAAACATTTAAGGAAGAGTTAACACCTATTCTCTTGAAGCTGTTCCAAAAAATAGAAATGGAAAGAAAACTTCCAAACTTTCTATGAAGCCAGCATTAACTTGATTCCAAAACCAGACAGAGGCCCCACTAAAGCCTGACTATAGACCAATTCCCCTGATGAACATGGATGCAAAAACCTCAACAAGATATTAGTCAACTGGATCCAACAATACATTAAAATATTATTCACCAGGACCAAGTGGGATTTACACCTGGGATTCATGGCTGAATCAATATCTGCAAAACAATTAACGTGAATCACCACATCAATAAAAGAAAAGACAAGAACCATATTATCCTCTCAGTAGATGTAGAGAAAGCATGTGACAAAATACAGCATCTATTCTTGGTAAAAACCCTCCATAAAGTAGGGATAGAAGGAGCATACCTCAAGATCACAAAAGCCATATGTGAATGAACACAAATATCATCCTCAATGGGGAAAAACTGAGACCTTTCCCCCAAAGGAACAAGACAGGGATGTCCCCTCTTGCCACTGTTATTCAACATAGTATTGGAAGTCTTAGCGTCTGCAATCAGACAACACAAAGAAAGAAAAGGCATCCAAATCGGCCAGGAGGAGGTCAAACTTTCACTCTTTGCAGATGACATGACACTCTATATGGAAAACCCTAATGATTCCACCAAAAAACTGCTAGAACTGATCCATGAATTCAGCAAAGTTGCAGGATATAAAATCAATGCACAGAAATCGGTAGCATTTCTAGACACCAACAGTGAAGCAACAGAAAGAGGATTCAAGGAATCGATCCCATTTAGAATTGCACCAAAAACCATAAAATAACTAGGAATGAATCTAACCAAAGAGGTGAAAAATCTACACACTGAAAACTATAGAAAGCTTATGAAAGTAATCGAAGAAGACACAAAAAAATGGAAAAAAATTCCATGCTCCTGGATAGAAAGAACAAATATTGTTAAAATGTTGATACTACCCAAAGCAATCTACATATTCAATGAAATCCCTATCAAAATAACACCAGCATTCTTCATAGAGCTTGAACAAATAATCCTAAAATTTGTATGGAACCAGAAAAGACCCCGAATAGCCAAAGCAATCTTGAAAAAGAAAACCAAAGCAGGAGGCATCACAATCCCAGACTTCACGCTATACTAAAAAGTTGTAATCATCAAGACAGTATGGTACTGGCACAAGAACAGACACTCAGATCAATGGATCAGAATAGAGGACCTGGAAATGGACCCACAAACATATGGACCACTAATCTTTGACAAAGCAGGAAAGAATATCCAATGGAATAAAGACAGTCTCTTCAACAAGTGTTGCTGGGAAAACTGGACAGCGACATGCAAAAGAATGAACCTGGACCACTTTCTTACACCATCCACAAAATAAACTAAGAATGGATGAAAGACTCAATGAAAGACAGGAAGCCATCAAAATCCTCGAGGAGAAAGCAGGCAAAAACCTCTTTGATCTTGGCTGCAGCAACTTGTTACTCAACAGGTCTCCAGAGGCAAAGGAAACAAAAGCAAAAATGAAGTATTGGGACATCAACAAAATAAAAAGCTTCCACCCAGCTAAGGAAACAATCAGCAAAACTAACAGGCAAGTGGCAGAATGGGAGAAGATATTGCAAATGACATATCAGATAAAGGGTTAGTATCCAAAATCTATAAAGAACTTATCAAACTCAACACCCAAAAAACAAAGAATCCAGAGAAGAAATGGGCAAAATACATGAATAGACACTTCCCCAAAGAAGACATCTAGATGGCCAATGAAAAAATGCTCAGCTTCACTCATCATCAGGGAAAGACAAATCAAAACCACAATGAGATACCACCTCACACCTGTCAGAATGGCTAACATGTTTTTTTAGAGGTGAGTTGAATTTTTTTAATTTATTTTTTTAATATGAAATTCATTGTCAAATTGGTTTCCATACAACACCCAGTGCTCATCCCAACAGGTGCCCTCCTAAATACCCATAACCTACCCACCCCTCCCTCCCACCCCCCAACGACCCTCAGTTTGTTCTCAGTTTTTAAGAGTCTCTTATATTTTGGCTCCCTCCTTATCTAAACTTTTTTTTTCCTTCTCCTCCCCCATGGTCTTCTGTTAAGTTTCTTAGGATCCACATAAGAGTGAAAACATATGGTATCTGTCTTTCTCTGTATGACTTATTTCACTTAGCATAACACTCAAATGTCCAGCAACTGATGAATAGATAAAGAAATTGTGGTTTATATACACAATGGAATACTAAATGGCAATGAGAAAGAATGAAATATGGCATTTTGTAGCAATGTGTATGGAACTGGAGAGTGTTATGCTAAGCAGAATGGTTAACATTAACAACTCAGGCAACAACAGATGTTGGCAAGGATGTGGAGAAAGAGGACCTCTTTTGCATTGTTGGTGGGAATGCAAGCTGGTTACAGCCACTCTGGAAAACAGTATGGAGGTTCCTCAAAAAACTAAAAATAGAACTACCCTACGACCAAGCAGTTGCACTACTAGGCATTTATCCAAGGGATACAGGTGTGCTGTTTCGAAGGGACACATGCACCCCAATGTTTATAGCAGCCCTCTCAACAATAGCCAAAGTATGGAAAAAGCCTAAATGTCCATCAATTGATGAATGGATAAAGAAGATATGGTATATATATATATATATATATATATATATATATATATACACAATGGAGTATTACTTGGCAATCAAAAAGAATGAAATCTTGCCATTTGCAACTATGTGGATGGAAGTGGAGGGTATTATGCTAAATGAAATTAGTTAGTCAGAGAAAGACAAAGATCATATGACTTCACTCATATGAGGAGTTTAAGAGAGAAAACAGATCAACAGAAGGGAAGGGAAACAAAAATAATATAAATCCCCTGGGGTGGGGTGGGGGACAAAACATAAGAGACTTGTAAATATGGAGACAAACTGAGGGTTACTGGAGGGGTTGTTGGAGGGGGGATGGGCTAAATGGGTAAGGGCACTAAGGAATCTACTCCTGAAATCATTGTTGCACCATATGCTAACTAATTTGGATGTAAATTTAAAAAAATTAAAATAAAAAAAATAAAATAAAAAAAGGAGATCTTAAAAAACGAAATAAATTAAAATTTGGAGAAGAAAAAAAATTAGTAGACTACACTGTGTGGTCAATGGTTTTCTTTTTAAAATGTTATAAATGTATGTATATAGTGCTTGTGAAATTTGACTATAAAATGAACAAGCAACTGTTTTTTCTTCTGAGCTACTTTCAACTGATATAGTTATCCCAAGAGTTAAAAACAATTTAATATTCAAAAGCAATAATTGTATATAATTTGATTTTTTTAAAAAAATCTTTAAAAAATTCTGTCCTTTGCAAAACAGCTGTTACCTTTGCTGACTCACTTTTTCATGTTTTTTTTTTTTTTTTCCAGACTAAGAATTAGCCTTCTGCTATTCAGTGTGATTTCAGGGCAAGGGCAGCAGCATCTACATCCCCAGAAAACCTCTTATAAATGCAGAATTTCAGGCCCTACCTAGACTCTACTGTATCAAAATCTAATTTTAACAATATTCCCAGATGTTTGGTAGGCACATTAAAGTTTGAGATACACCGGAATAGAATATAACTTCCTAGAAACTGGAGTTGAAAATAACAAGTCATTAGCAATGATGGTGATTGATTAGATATTGTGTATTGGCTCTATTTCTTTCTAAAGTGCTTTCATTCTGTTATAGGTGACCAGCTATTTTTTTAGCATTGACCTTATATTCCCATATTTATTTACTCTTGTATGCAATTCTAAGGCATTCAGAAGCCATATGATATTTAATCAATTCAAATTATCTTCCTCAAATAGTCCTGCTTTGCACTCTCACATTGTAAAATGGCTAGCATATGTTGAAACTGCTTTATATCACAGATTTTTTTGCTTTTAAGTTTATTTATTTATTTTGAGGGAGACAGAGTGTGAGCAGGGGAGGGACAAAGAGAAAGTGAGAGAGAGAGAGAGAGAGAGAGAACCCCAAGCAGATTCCGAAGGGTCAGTGCAGAGCCTGATGTGGGGCTCAAACTCACGAACTGTATGATCATGACCTGAGCTGAAGTCAAAGTCGGAGCCTTAACTGACTGAGCCCCCCAGGGGCCCCTCACAGATTTTCTTAAAAGGGAGTTCATGGGTGAAGAGAAGTTGTAAGAAAAAGGATGCTATAAGAATCCTAGAGCCAAGGAGCACCAGGGTGGCTCAGTTGGTTAGGCATCCAACTTGGCTCATGTCATGATCTCACAGTTCCATTAGTTCTAGTCATACCTGGCACTGTGCAACCCACTTCAAATCCTTTGTCTTCTTCTCTCTTTGCCGCCCCCCCCCACTTGCACTCTCTCTCTCAAAAATGAAAATGAATAAACATTGAAAAAATACCTGTGGAGCCCAACTGAAGGCTAAACTATCAGTGTTAAACTAAGGAATTTTTTTCCTGATGTAAAGAGAAAGACAATGGAAATCCTGCCTCATGGCCATAGAACAAGCTCCATGTAAAAGTTTTATCCTGTTGCTGTGTGTTGGTGTGTGTTTATTACCCAATATTAAGTTTCTGTTTTAAAATTGTAATATATTCACATGTTTTTGAGGTTTCATGATCCAAGTAAAACTATCAGAAAATTAGCAAATAACAGTTAAAGTATTCTAAATATATAATATTAGAAGTTAGAGAAACCAGCCTAGGCAGTTTCAAAAAGGTTGCATATTTCACGGTAAACTGAAAAAACAGACCCTGTCACCTAACAGTGTTCTTCGCCCCTTGATATCCTTTCTTATCCCATTCCTCCCCCTCTGTCACAAAGTAATATATATCAATCTAAGGCTATTCAGGGAAGAAAGGAAAACTTTGCTTTGGCATATTTTGCCAGACTAACTTTACCTGACCTGTATCCCCTAACCTACAGACATATATCCCAGCATGGGCAAGAAGATCATGCAGCAAGCAGACATAAGTTAAAATCTTTCCCAAATTATATTTAAACCTTCAGAGAAATGTACTTCTAAGTATTTAAGTAAATATGTATTTATAAAGATAAAACCATCCTTCAAGAAATGTATATCACTTGCCACTTTAATTAAATGGACTTTTTTTATTCAAAAATTTTCAATGTTTATTTTTGAGAGAGAAAGAGAAAGAGACAGGGCACTAGTGGGGGAGGGGAGGAGCGAGGGAGACAAATCCAAAACAGGCTCCAAACTGACAGCACAGAGGCTGATGTGGGGCTCAAACCCACAAACTGTGAGATCATGACCTGAGCTGAAGTTGGATGCTTAACCCTCTGAGCCACCCAGGTGCCCCAGTAAAAGGGTTTTTCAAGACTTTTTTTTTTTTAACGTTTAATTATTTTTGAGAGATAGAGACAGAATACAAGCGGGGAAGGAGCAGAGAAAAAGGGAGACACAGAATCCGAAACATGCTCCAAGCTCTGAGCTGTCAGCACAGAACCCAATGAGGGGCTGGAACTCATGAACCTGTGAGATCATGACCTGAGACAAAGTAAGAGGCTTAATTGACTGAGCCACCGAGGCGCTCCTCAAGTCATTTTTAAAGAGCTAAAATATTTATATACTTTAATGCCTTGATACTTTATTTACTTAGCCTTCATGTCAAAACTTCATTTTGCATGTTTAATAACATAATATGCACAATACAGACATTTTTAATATTTAAACTCAAAACAAAATGTGGGAAGCAGTATTTCCCATGTCTGAGTCAAATTGGGAAACTGTTAAGCCTAATAAAGCCATAAAGAAACAAACAAATCTTGGATATATTTAACTTGTGATAAGGTACAAAATTATTATTGCATTCAAACAAAGTAGGGCACAGGTAAGGTTGTGGGGTATATTAACTAACACTTTCACCCAACGCCTTACATGAATTCCTCTACCCTTAGTTTTCTTACTGTAAAATGAAGGAGTTGGACCAAATAACGTTTCTGTCCCCTCTACTTCCAGGTTATAAAACCTGGACTATACTGTTTGTACTGTAATGTGCCACCTGGCACATAATGTATGTTGGATTTAATTTGATGTGATTATATATCACTTCATTATTTTTGTTGTTTGTTGTTTTTGCCCAGTCAGAATATAAGCTTCTCAAAGCAGATACTACCTTAAATTTCCTTAATGGCCACCCTTCACAACCCAGTCAACCCCCCACATCTAAAGTAATATAATGTGGGCAAGCAATACTTTTTTAGTTATTAATGGTTAATGGATCAATGCAGTGAAACTGGTAATACCTGCAGTACCACTGGACAAAGAAAGAATGCTTTATATGACTACTGATTTTTGTAAAGCATCATATAACTTTCTTCCATTGCAAATGGACTAGAAATAATTTACAGTTTCTTGATTTTACTTTTGTGAAAACTGTACTCCAGGGAGATTAAATTATTTGCCCAAGATCACTCTTTAGATGCTAATAAAATATGAACCATAAAATACTTTGTATTCACACAGTTTAAATAAAACTGCTGCTCTCACTTCCAGTACCAAAAACCATGGGATAAAGGAGTTTATAACCCTGAAGATACCAAACAATGATTTGCATATTGGAAGCTTAATGTCCTTTTGTTTGATATGATTCAAACCTATATACAATTGATTCCCAAAGACATGCTGCTTCACAAATGGCATGTCAGAAGAAACCCACTACTTAAAAATCATTGAAAAATATTCCCTAAAATAAATCCTATATAAAAATATAGATGTCCTAAAAGCTGAATTAGGCTATAACACAAAATACTTGTCATATTAAGTAAACTTAAACTTTATGGAGTGTCATTATGATGTCATAATTTGAATTCTTCCTGTAAATAAAATAGAGGAAGTATATATGTTTCTGTGAGTGTGTACTGTTAAATTTCAATAATCTTGCTATTTTAGCATATAATTTTTATAAGGTTAGTGCACACAGATTCTAAATAAGAGGAAAATATGGCACAAGTAGCCAGTTAATTGATAGACTTATTTAAATATACTTGCATATACTTGTCTCTGAGATTTTTATTTCTTAATCCAAGACACATTTTGTGCTTACTTTTACATGGAGAAATTTGAGAAAATATACTCAAAGAAATGATAGTCATGGTGGGAAGCTGGGAAAAGCCCTGGTTTGGAGACTGAAAACCAACAATCCTGTATAAGCTTCCCCTCTTACCATCTGGAAAGCCTATTTGGTTTTATTTGTCTGATCTTCAATTTTCCCACTGAAAACAATAGGTATAACCATTCCTCCTTTTTCTACTCAAAATGTTTTGAGACTACATATATATAGTACATATATATATGGCAGAAAACTTAATGTTTTGTTTTCATTACATATGACAGTAAATGAAGTGTAAAATCAGTATGAATCTGAACTTGTATTCTAATCACTTAAAGATTTAAAAAAGAAATTAATTTTCATATAGTTTAATTAGAATTCATCAATAAATTACTTTTATTGTCATGCTAAATGGTATATTAATTAAAATAGTTTTTATCAAAGAAATAAAAATTATCTCTGAGGATTTAGTTTCTTTTTTCTTTTTCCTTTCCATTTTTTGTCTTCCCAATTCTATACATTTGAGTTGAAATTAGGTAGAAAACAGTCATTTTTTTTTTTCAGATCTGGGCTGAAAATGATAGCTATAGCCATTGTCACTCTGACTTTCAAAATCTACTATATTTATTTCATGCTTAACACATTAAAGACAATTAAAAAGACAATTTAACTCCTTGATCATTTGAGGATTTTTAAAGTGTAAAAGATAAAAGAAGCATTTATGATTTCTGCCAAGTCACTTTTCTAATTTGAAAATCTTAACTGAAAGATTTTTTATCCAAATTTTAATGTTTGATAATGAAAATGCAGTCTTTCCACAGATGTAACCAAATCTCAAAAGACACTTATCACCCTAAAATAGCTTTACCCACTTAATAAACCTGTGTTTTACAATTAAACAGGGTACAGGGCATAAATCTTGCATAGGACATGAATCTTGAGATACCATGGCATATAAATCATTTGAGGTTTTCTCCTAACAAAAGATAACAACATGTTAGGGATGATGCCTTCATGATTCCATTGAAAAATAACACCATTTCAAGTAGGATAAGATTATTTTGCACATCACAAACTAGTGTGGAATATCAAGGCATCTTACCTAGTTTTATTCATTCTGGCTAGTGAAAGAGCAATAAAGTCTTTAGATAATAGAACTCTGCTCATACAAAGACATGTAATTTTAAATGTTATAATATAAAATAGATCTAATTAAATGTACTTATATATTTCATTTTCCCCAAAGATAAAGGTTACATATGTCATTGATGAAAAAATGCGTCATTTACTTTTATGGTATACTCTTTTTCCCTCCTCAATCCCAGTAAAGTATCAGCCAACCCTACTACATGCGGAGATATGGATGACCTAAGAATTGTCCTTTTTCCACACACACAAAAATAACTTTCTAAGAATGTAGTAAAGAAACAAGGAGTCCTGTGCCTCCGAAAATTGGCATGGTAACTGTATATGTTGGTATGAACATGCTTTGACAAAGGCCTTAAAATTCTGTGTGTGTGGGGGAGGGTTTGTTTAAGGGGAACACCTTTCAAAATATATAAATTTGAGCCACTATGACAATTCCACAAAGCAAAAAGGAGAGGGAAATGAAAATATTAAAGAAATATTTACTGAAAACATAAGAATGAGAAAAGAACACACAAGAGAAAGGATGGGATGCAGAGAAATAGTTTTAGAAAAGTGTAATGAGATCAGAAAACTTGGAAACATTTCCCAATGTACAATATTTGATTCCCTACTTGTAACCAAAAGATAACAGACATTTTCAGGCATAGAAAAAAAAAACACAAAAAACAAAAAAAAAACTAAGGAATCCCATCATAAATTGTGTTTGAAATAAAAAAGCAAAAGACACACACAGCAAGAAATCTTGGTGAGAAAAGTGTTGCAAATCTGAGTTTGAAGTAGATGCTCCTTTATTTGTTTTGTTTTGTTTTGTTTTTGTTAGCTTTGATGTCACTGAAGGGGAAAGGGAAGAGAGTCCAAAGTAGCTAGTGGGAAGGAGGATATAAAATGGGGATAAATAGAGAAATAACCTAAGTAGATAAAATAGAGAATAAACAGGGAGGGAAGACTGACAAGCAAAGGAAATAGAATAGAGATAGAGGTGTTTGTTGGGCCTAAAGGGAGGAAAAAGCCAAGATTAAGGGACTAATTGTGGGTAGAGAGAAAGCTGAAGTGGGTAAGGATGGGAGGGAGAGATGATGCAGAGGGCTGTGTGGAAAATGGAGTACGGTGAACATAAGTGTGCTTGCAAGCGGCTCAAGAAGTTTACTCTGATGATTGAAGATAGGAAATTTGGAAGCCTAGGAGAAGAAGATGAGTATAAAGATGCAGTGGATAGATGATTATGACTAAAGATAAATTTTCTCATCCAAATTAGCATTTGTTTCTTTCTTAGTTATACTTCAGGCTTTCTTCATTAATTCACCCTCTTTTCTGGATGTTGCAGTATATTTTTAAATTATTTGCTCCTACTCTTTTTTTCCACATGCATTAATTTATTCGAACATTCATTTAAAGGCAAACAACAAGAATGTTTCTATTGTGTGCCACCTACTACCCAATTTTCTCATCCTGTTTTCTTTTTAACATATCTGATTGAAAAAAAATATCATTAAAAGTGGTCTGTGTCCACAAAATAGATGCACACTTCTTAACTCCACAGTGGGGCATCAGGACCTTCACACTTTTCCTTACTTAGTATGTGTGAAGCTCTTCTAACTCTGCTTCCTGGCTAGCCATTGCCTTGGAATGTTTATTTTTCAAAGCCAGAGAAACATCTTCTTTATGAATCTTTTCTCAATCTCTTAGCAAAATTAATCTTTTCCTCCATTATGATCAATGCAAACATTCATCACATTGTATCATACATTTGTAAGAGTCTCCTGGCTCACAGAGGCATCAAGCCACTTTTTCATATTCTCTTTTGTATTCCTGGTGCCTAGTACACTGTTTGGCACAGTAGGTGACTAGTTAATGTTTGTGGATTATTTGGTGAATAAATAATCAGATGACACTTCCTTTAAAATATGTAAAGCAAGTTTTTTGCACACCGAGATGGCGGCATAGGAGGACGCTGGGCTCACCACGCATCCTGATGATCACTTAGATTCCACCTACACCTGCCTAAATAACCCAGAAAACCGCCAGGGGATTAGCAGAAAGGAGTCTCGGGAGCCAAGCCCAGACAAGAGGCCCACGGAAGAGGGTAGGAAGGACGGCGAGGCAGTGTGCGCTCCACGGACTGGCGGGAGGGAGCAGGGGTGGAGGGGCGGCCCGCCTGCCAAACAGAGCCCCCAAGTCTGGCTTGCAAAAGCGGAGGGGCCAGACGGAGTGTGTTCCTACAGCAAGTGGGACTTAGCATCTGGGAGGTCATAAGTTAACAGCTCTGCTCAGAAAGCGGGAAGGCTGGAGGACACAGTGAGGGAGAGTTGCTGAGCTCCCAGATGATAGAGCTCAGTTTGGCGGGGAAGAAAGGCTCTAGCCAGTGCCATCGCCCTCACCCACCCCCCCAGCCAAAATCCCAAAGGGAACCAGTTCCTGCCAGGGAACTTGCTTGCTCCACGCAAACAACCAATGCTGTGCTTCTGTGCTTCTGCGGACCAACCCTCCAGCAGTGGGTCTGACTCCCTCTGCTGCCACAGGGCCCCTCCTGAAGTGGATCACCTAAAGAGAGGCGAGCTAAGCCTGCCCCTCCCACCCCTGCGCAACTTGTCAATCCACCTCAGCTAATACTCCAGATCCCCAGTACCACAAGACTGGAAGTGTGCAAGTAGCCCAGACGGGCCACGCCACCCCACAGTGAATCCTGCCCCTAGGAGAGGGGAAGAGAAGGCACACACCAGTCTGACTGTGGCCCCAGGGGTGGGCTGGGCGCAGACATCAGGTCTGACTGCAGCCCGCCTACAAACTCCAGTTATACACCACACCACAGGGGAAGTGCCCTGCAGGTCCTCACCACTCCAGGGACTATCCAAAATGACCAAAGGGAACAATTCCCCTCAAAAGCATCTCCAGGAAATAACAACAGCTAATGAACTGATCAAAAAGATTTAAATAACATAACAAAAAAGTGAATTTAGAATAATAGTCATAAAATTAATCTCTGGGCTTGAAAAAAGTATAGAGGAGAGCAGAGAATCTCTTGCTACAGAGATCAAGGGAATAAGGAACAGTCACGAGGAGCTGAAAAACGCTTTAAACGAGATGCAAAATAAAATGGAAAAGTCCACGGCTCGCATTGAAAAGGCAGAGGAGAGAATAGGTGAACTAGAAGATAAAATTATGGAAAAAGAGGAAACTGAGAAAAAGAGAGAAAAAAATTCCAGGAGTATGAGGGGAAAATTAGAGAACTAAGTGATACACTAAAAAGAAATAATATACGCATAATTGGTATCCCACAGGAGTAAGAGAGAGGGAAAGGTTCTGAAGGGGTACTTGAAGAAATTATAGCTGAGAACTTGCCTGAACTGGGGAAGGAAAAAGGCACTGAAATCCAAGAGGCACAGAGAACTCCCTTCAGACGTAACTTGAATCGATCTTCTGCATGACATATCATAGTGAAACTGGCAAAATACAAGGATAAAGAGAAAATTCTGAAAGCAAGAAGGGATAAAGGTGCCCTCACATATAAAGGGAGACCTATAAGACTCATGACTGATCTCTCTTTTGAAACTTGGCAGGCCAGAAAGGCATGGCAGGAGATCTTCAATGTGATGAACAGAAAAAATATGCAACCGAGAATCTTTTATCCAGCAAGTCTGTCATTTAGAATAGAAGGAGACATAAAGGTCTTCCCAAACAAACAAAAACTGAAGGAATTTGTCACCACTAAACCAGCCGTACAAGAGATCCTAAGGGGGATCCTGTGACACAAAGTACCAGAGACATTGCTACAAGCATAAAACATACAGACATCACAGTGACTCTAAACCCGTATCTTTCGATAATAACACTGAATGTAAATGGATTAAATGTGCCAACCAAAAGACATAGGGTATCAGAATGGATAAAAAAACAAGACCCATCTATTTGCTGTCTACAAGAGACTCATTTTAGACCTGAGGACACCTTTAGATTGAGAGTGAGGGGATGGAGAACTATTTATCATGCTAGTGGAAGTCAAAAGAAAGCTGGAAGGCATACTTATATCAGACAAACTAGACTTCAAATTAAAGGCTGTAACAAGAGATGAAGAAAGGCATTATATAATAAATGCAGGGTCTATCCATCAGGAAGAGCTAAAAGTTATAAATGTCTATGCGCCGAATTCCGGAACCCCAAATATATAAAACAATTACTCATAAACATAAGCAACCTTATTGATAAGAATGTGGTCATTGCAGTGGAGTTTAACACTCCACTTAAAGAAATGGATAGATCATCTAGACACATGGTCAATAAAGAAACAAGGGCCCTGAATGATACATTGGATCAGATGGAATTGACAGATATATTTAGAACTCTGCATCCCAAAGCAACAGAATAGACTTTCTTCTCGAGTGCACATGGAACATTCTCCAAGATAGATCATATACTGGGTCACAAAACAGCCCTTCATAAGGTTACAAGAATTGAAATCATACCATGCATACTTTCAGACCACAATGCTATGAAGCTTGAAATCAACCACAGGAAAAAGTCTGGAAAACCTCCAAAAGCATGGAGGTTAAAGAACACCCTACTAACGAATGAGTGGGTCAACCAGGCAATTAGAGAAGAAATTAAAAAAATATATGGAAACAAACGAAAATGAAAATACAACAATCCAAACGCTTTGGGATGCAGCGAAGGCAGTCCTGAGAGGAAAATACATTGCAATCCAGGCCTATCTCAAGAAACAAGAAAAACCCCAAATACAAAATCTAACAGCACACCTAAAGGAAATAGAAGCAGAACAGCAAATACACCCCAAACCCAGCAGCAGAAGAGAAATAATAAAGATCAGAGCAGAAATAAACAATATAGAATCTAAAAAATCTGTAGAGCAGATCAACGAAACCAAGAGTTGGTTTTTTGAAAAAATAAACAAAATTGACAAACCTCTAGCCAGGCTTCTTAAAAAGAAAAGGGAGATGACCCAAATAGATAAAATCATGAATGTAAATGGAATTATTACAACCAATCCCTCAGAGGTACAAACAGTTATCAGGGAATACTATGAAAAATTATATGCCAACAAATTGTACAACCTGGAAGAAATGGACAAATTCCTAAACACCCACACGCTTCCAAAACTCAATCAGGAGGAAATAGAAAGCTTGAACAGACCCATAACCAGTGAAGAAATTGAATCGGTTATCAAAAATCTCCCAACAAATAAGAGTCCAGGACCAGATGGCTTCCCAGGGGAGTTCTACCAGACGTTTAAAGCAGAGATAATACCTATCCTTCTCAAGCTATTCCAAGAAGTAATAACGGAAGGAAAACCTCCAGACTCATTCTATGAAGCCAGTATTACTTTGATTCCTAAACCAGACAGAGACCCAGTAAAAAAAGAGAACTACAGGCCAATATCCCTGATGAATATGGATGCCAAAATTCTCAATAAGATACTAGCAAATCGAATTCAACGGCATATAAAAAGAATTATTCACTATGATCAAGTGGGATTCATTCCTGGGATGCAGGGCTGGTTCAACATTTGCAAATCAATCAACGTGATACATCACATTAACAAAAATAAGAGAAAAACCATATGATCCTGTCAATCGATGCACAAAAGGCCTTTGACAAAATCCAGCACCCTTTCTTAATAAAAACCCTTGAGAAAGTGGGGATAGAAGGAACATACTTAAAGATCATAAAAGCCATTTATGAAAAGCCCACAGCTAACATCATCCTCAACGGGGAAAAACTGAGAGCTTTTTCCCTGAGATCAGGAACACGACAGGGATGCCCACTCTCACCGCTGTTGTTTAACATAGTGCTGCAAGTTCTAGCATCAGCAATCAGACAACGAAAGGAAATCCAATGCATCAAAATTGGCAAAGATGAAGTCAAGCTTTCACTTTTTGCAGATGACATGATAATATACAGGGAAAACCAAACAGACTCCACCAAAAGTCTGCTAGAACTGATACATGAATTCAGCAAAGTTGCAGGATACAAAATCAATGTACAGAAATCAGTTGCATTCTTATACACTAACAATGAAGCAACAGAAAGACAAATAAAGAAACAGATCCCATTCCCAATTGCACCAAGAAGCATAAAATACCTAGGAATAAATCTAACCAAAGATGTAAAGGATCTGTATGCTGAAAAGTATAGAAAGCTTATGAAGGTAATTGAAGAAGATTTAAAGAAATGGAAAGACATTCCCTGCTCATGGATTGGAAGAATAAATATTGTCAAAATGTCAGTAGTACCCAAAGCTATCTACACATTCAATGCAATCCCAATCAAAATTGCACCAGCATTCTTCTCGAAACTAGAACAAGCAATCCTAAAATTCATATGGAACCACAAAAGGCCCCGAATAGCCAAAGCAATTTTGAAGAAGAAGACCAAAGCAGGAGGCATCACAATCCCAGACTTTAGCCTCTACTACAAAGCTGACATCATCAAGACAGCAAGGTATTGGCACAAAAACAGACACATAGACCAATGGAATAGAATAGAAACCCCAGAACTAGACCCACAAACGTATGGCCAACTAATCTTTGACAAAGCAGGAAAGAACATCCAATGGAAAAAAGACAGTCTCTTTAACAAATGGTGCTGGGAGAACTGGACAGCAACATGCAGAAGGTTGAAACTAGACCACTTTCTCACACCATTCACAAAAATAAACTCAAAATGGATAAAGGACCTGAATGGGAGACAGGAAACCATCAAAACCCCAGAGGAGAAAGCAGGAAAAGACCTTTCTGACCTCAGCCGTAGCAATCTCTTACTCGACACATCCCCAAAGGCAAGCGAATTAAAAGCAAAAGTGAATTACTGGGATCTTATGAAGATAAAAAGCTTCTGCACAGCAAAGGAAACAACCAACAAAACTAAAAGGCAACCAACGGAATGGGAAAAGATATTTGCAAATGACATATCGGACAAGGGCTAGTATCCAAAATCTATAAAGAGCTCACCAAACTCCACACCCGAGAAGCAAATAACCCAGTGAAGAAATGGGCAGAAAACATGAATAGACACTTCTCTAAAGAAGGCATCCGGATGGCCAACAGGCACATGAAAAGATGTTCAGCGTCGCTCCTTCTCAGGGAAATACAAATCAAAACCACACTCAGGTATCACCTCACGCCAGTCAGAGTGGCCAAAATGAACAAATCAGGAGACTATAGATGCTGGAGAGGATGTGGAGAAACGGGAACCCTCTTGCACTGTTGGTGGGAATGCAAATTGGTGCAGCCGCTCTGGAAAGCAGTGTGGAGGTTCCTCAGAAAATTAAAAATAGACCTACCCT
>NW_024420361.1:1477531-1637145 GCF_014898765.1 Herpailurus yagouaroundi
GGAGGAGAGGGTGGGTGATGGGTATTGAGGAGGGCACCTTTTGGGATGAGCACTGGGTGTTGTATGGAAACCAATTTGACAATAAATTTCATATATAAATAAAACAAAAAAATAAATGTCTGGTAGAATTCCCCTGGGAAGCCATCTGGCCCAGGAATCTTATTTGTTGGAAAATAAAAAACAGTGGACTAATATCTGATGGTGATTGGAACAGGTAGGTGTGCTGGCTTGGAGGAGGGACCATCTGGTTAGGTCAGTGCAATCTTGTTCTGGTAGATAGGCAGTTATCAAGCACAGAGGGATGTGGTTTTGTGTAGGTGGGTCTTGCCTCCACTGTAGGCCACTGTGTTGTTGCCTGAAGCCCCAAGTTGCTGGTGATTGGGAGAAAAATGGCAACATCCCAGTCTTTCCTCCCTGGACTGGGTGTCCCAAACCACTCTGTTCAAGCCGTCCTCACAGTGCCCCATAGGCATGAGACTGCCAGCTTTTCCCACCCCACAGTCTCCCCCTCTTTCCAGGTGCTTAGTTGGGATTCAAACCAGTCCCAGACTTAAAGAATCCTGCTCCAGGCACGCCAGTTCTGGGGTAGTGCCACTCTTCCCAGAGAGCCTACAAAGGGCCTCTGGCTGGCAGGCACCTGCAGGGAATTTTGTCCTCTGAGAAGTTATGTACCTTCTTTCCATAGCACTCAAGGGAGAGTACGGTTCTCTCCAACTGTGCCTCTGTGCTAACTACTGAGCCTGGGGCTGGACCCCCTCATCCCCAAGTGCCTGTACAGAGTTGCAGACACCAGTGCAGAGAAAGCCCTGCAACCCTGGATCATGTTAGAAATTGGCTCTTTCTCCATGCTTTCTGTTCCCCGGTCTATGATTTTTCTCTTGTCCAAAAACAATCCTACACTTCCTCAGCCTCTCTTTATCTTCCTTTTGTCTCTCCAAAGAAGGGGGTCACTGCCCTCCATGCCTATGCCAGTTTTATCTCTCCCAATTTGCAATCATGCACCTATTACCAGCCAAGTTGTCCCCATGGGCCCCTAGAGATGTTTCTTTCACTCTGTAGCACTGATTCTTGGAATTACAAGTCTTGTCTCAATACTGTTGTTTGATGAATGAGAGAACTTCGGGTCCCATACTTCTTTGCAATGTTCCAGAATAATCTTTCATACATGACATAATTTTATTTTTTGAATCCCTTAACTGATTTTTACAAATATATTTATTTTTCTGCTTTTATGTTTCCTACTCTTCTTGTTTTTACTTATGATCTTTACTTTTCATTCAAAGAGTTCTCTTTAACGCTTGTTGTAGGGTTTGTTTAGTGGTCATGGATTCCTTTAACTGTTGTT
The DNA here is from genome assembly GCF_014898765.1 of Herpailurus yagouaroundi. NCBI lineage: Eukaryota > Metazoa > Chordata > Mammalia > Carnivora > Felidae > Herpailurus > Herpailurus yagouaroundi. The sequence continues at coordinate 1,478,877 of NW_024420361.1, forward strand.
TGTCTTGGAAACTCTATCTCTTCTTTACTCTGAATAATAGCTTTGCTGGATAGTGTATTCTTTGCTGCAGATTTTATTTTTCCTTTTAGCACTTTGAATATATCACACCATTCCCTTTTGGATTGCAAAGTTTCTGTTGAAAAATCAGATGATAGCTTTTTAGGTTTTCCCTTGTATGTACATGTTTTCTTTTCTATTGCTGCTTTTAAATTTCTCTCTTTATCACTAATTTTTGCCATCTTAATTATTGTGTGTCTTTTGTGTACCTACTTGGCTTGCTATTGTTGGGATTGTCTGTCTCTCTTGGTTCAAGATTTGCATTTCCTTCCCCGGATTTGGGACATTTTCAGTTATTATTTCCTTAAACAAATTTTCTGCCCCCTTTTATTCTTTTAATGTTTATTTATTTATTTTGAAAGTTCATGCATATGTACACAGGAGAGAGAGAGAGAGAGAGAGAGAGAGAGAGAGAGAGAGAGAACAAGCGAGGGAGGGGCAAAGAGAGAGGAAAAGAGAGAATCCAAAGCAGTATTGGACTGACAGTGCAGAGCCTGATGTGGGACTCGAACCCACAAACTGTGAGATCATGACCTACGCCTAAATCAAAAGTTGGAAGCCTAATTGACTGAGCCACCCAGGTGCCCCTGCCCCCTTTTCTCTCTTCTTCTTGGGTACCTATAATGCAAATGTCATGCTTGATGGTATTGTGATGTTCCCTAAGTCTACTGACATTTTGCATAATTTTTTTCTCTCACCTATTCAGCTTTATTACTTTCAATTACTCTCTTACCCAGGTCACTGAATCTTTCCTCTGCTTCCTCTAGTCTACCACTTATTCCATATTTAATTCCATTTTTAATTTCAGTTATTGTCTTTTTCATCTCTGATTGTTTTTTTTTTCTCTCTTAAGGGTCTCACTGATGTCCTCCACTCTTTTCTTAAGTCCAGTGAGTATATTAATGATCATTACTTTAACTTCTCTCTCAGACATATGACTTATCTCCATTTCACTTAGATATTTTGCTGTGATTTTGTCCTGTTTCTTCATTTGGGAAATATTCCTCTCTGTCCTCATTTTGTCTAATTATCTGTGTATTTTTCTATGTGTTAAGAAATTTTGCTACATCTCTTGCTCTTGAAAGTAGTGACCTTATGAGAAAGAGGTCCCACAGTGCCCTGCAGTGCAGTGTCTCCTGTTCTTCAGAACCTGGCACTTTGGGGATTTTTCTTATGTGTGTTGTGTGCATACTGTTTTTGTGGCTGAGGTGCCTTTTCCTTCAGTTCAGTCATCTTCAATGGCTTTCTTTGTATGTTGTGCAGTGTTTAGTCTCTGTGGTGTTAGTGAAACAGTCTGTGGCCACCTTGGGCTTGAGCTGAGTCAAGCCAGATGTTTATGAAGTACAGTAGCACCAAACTATGAGGTGCTTTTGCTTTCTTGTCCCCTGAGATTTCAATGGTGTGTTGGGTTTGCAGTCAGACCTGTTTACCCCCAGGCCACTGCTACTGCCATGGTCTGACTGGTATGTGTGGCTATCTTTCTCTAACCCCTGGGCAGGAGTCTTTGTATGGTGCTGTCCCCTTTTGGTTCTGCTTGGACACTGCCAGGCTTGATGGGCTCTGGCAAAAAGGATATTGGAGAGGTGGATCCACGATATGTATGGAGGATAGATGCATAGTGTTTGCAAGGTTTGTATCCTGTGAATAAAGACTTGCTTTTATCAGTACTGATGCCTGCAAAGTTGGAGAAGGCATATCGGCAAAAGCACATGGGGGCAAAAGGGAAGCTGTTACCAATTCAGGTAGCAGCGTTGTTGCTGTTCTGGTCCATTGCAAGTGGCCATGTGTTTGTTGGGAGTAAGGGAGGTAAATGATGTTTGCTACATCATTTGTTCCTGGAGGAGCTCCCCAAAATCTCTATACATTTAGGATATGCTGAGATAAGTAAACATCCCTCTCTCTCCCATAAGCCCCAGACATTTTTAAAACGGCTGCATCTATGCTTTATTTCCATGTTTTGTCCCCTCTGTCTCTTTAAGGGCAGAGACTCAGTTTCTTCTTCTTCTGCTGGCTGTCCCTGAGCCAAGCATGCTGATTTTTGAAATTTCAGGTTTTAACTTTTGCTGGTTTTAAAACTCACAATATTTGTCCCCTCTGGTTTTTGAAACCAAATGTTATGATGGTTCATTTTCCTTTTGTGAGCTCCCTGATGAGATAGTCTATTTATCTCCCCTATCCACCACCCTGGGTCCCTACTCCAGCGACGATCCTGCAGGTCCATTTTGCTTCCCACCACATCTCCACCCTTTCTACACTCTTTGATATGGCCTCTTCTCTACAATTACTTGTGAAGTGAGTTCGGCCATTATTCGGGTCATTTTCTGGTATATTAACACTGTTGTGAATGTTACCTAGTTGTATCCATGGAACAAAGTGAGCTTTGCATCCTGCTACTCCACCGCCTTCTTGGAAATCTATTTTAATTATAAACCATAACATGCTCTCAGCTTATCCCAAATGAAATATTAAATTTCCACTATAATTCCAAGGTGTTTTCTTTCAGCTTCATAAAGTGAACATGGGCCTAGCAAATATGCTGTCATTTAAAGACTTTCATTAAACTAGGACATTTTGAAAGCCATAAAACATTGTATTACTTCTAATTATATTCATGTATTATTGTACCCCAAATCATAATTATTAGAATGATGCCAGTATGTTCTGGAATGTTTTTAAGAGAGGTCACTTTTATTTCCTGTATTGTATACCTCAGCTTGTATTATTTCTTATTTTTGAGGGAATGTATGGATGTAATAACTCCATGGAGATTTTTTATTAAGCTTAAATTTTAGTGGTCAACAAATAGTGATTGGGGAGATTGGAAAGATTGGATGCAAGAAGAAACGACTGGAAGAAGTAAGTTTGTTTTTGAGCTTTCCACTGGAATATTCCAATGTAGGAGTTCAGTTGGAAGTTGAAAATATATGATTTGTAATTTTGTATTGAGTTCAAGACTGCAAGTAGAAATTTGGAATTATAGTCATAGAAGTGTAGACATGGACACATCTGTGGTTATCCAGGAAGATCCTACTGAGTTAAAAAGCAGGAGGTGTGGATGGGTTCCTGTACATCATCAAATATTTTAGGAGTGTCCAGGAAGAAGTACCTGAAAATAGAGTAAAAGAAAATAGCCAGAGTGATAGAGGAAAACCAGGAGAAAGTATCATAGAAGATTAAAAAGTCAATCTCAAGAAGCAAACAATGATCCAAAAATCTAAAATATCAAAAAGACACAAACGGATAAGAAAATCGAAGTGACAATGCCTTTAGAATTATTAAGTCCATTGGTACTTCTAGGAAGATATGTTTCAAAGGAATTTTCAGCTTTGTTGGGAATGCAGATGGTTGTATGTTGGTGACAACGGGCAGTACATAGTTAGAGGAGTACATATACACTCCTCTTGTGGTGATTCTAGCTCTGAAGAAAATTGCTCGATGGCTAGTCAGATTAATGTTATTCACAAAGGTTATAAATAAGATGTCTGATAGAACAAGTTCTTTATAGAAGAAGAAACAGATGGGGGAACTATGTGGGAGAGAGGGGAACTCTTCTATTTGAGTTATGAGTGAGAAAGAAATGAATACATGGGTATGGAGAAGCATAGTGGGAAGGAAGGGAGAAAATTGCATGATTCTTGCCTATAACCTCTATTTCCTCAGTACAATGAGAGACTACCTCTTCTGCTGTGACTGAAGAAGGTAGAATGTCAGATTTTGGGGGTTAGGAATTTAGACCTTGAATAAAAAATGAGAAGCAGTGGAAAGGACTCTGAGGGTTTATCTATCTTTTTGGTGACTATGAATTACTGGAAATCATTGAGTACCATCTAATATTGGAAACTATAAATTTATTACAACATCGATATAAATAGTTATATGACACTCCTTCAGGATCCACATAAGGTGGTCATTGCACTATGAAAATTCTTTTGACCCAAACAAGCAGAGTTTAGCAGTCCTTCTCTTATTGTACCACTAAACTTAAAATATATCTTTATAATTGCACTCAGAACAAAACGTTTTTAGTATAAGTCATTTGTGTTACATGCTGCTTCCCAACCAAATAGCTAACTCTTTGAAAATATAGCTATATTTTGAATTCTAGTATAAAGTACAAATAAATGTTTGTTGAATGAATAGATGAGTAATCTTTAATCCTCCTCTAGCAGTGCATTTGCAAGTGTGTGTTTACAATATAATCACTAATACTTTTCTCTCAAAACCCTCTCCCTGCCATTGCTCCATCCCAGGTCTTCTGACTATATAGTTTAGTTCTGTCAAAATGTATCCTGTATAATCTGGAGATGGGTATAATTTTGTTACTATAGTAGGTTAACTAATCTGAGATGTTTAAATTCCTGCTTTAGAAATTCAGAAAAGAACCACGTATTATAAACAAGAAATAACAGTACAAAAGTAATTCCTTATATAATTTGAAAATTAAAATCTCAGTTCTGTACACTTTATTTTAAGGGAATTAATCTACTATTGTACATTCTACTGGTCAGTCTGTTAAAGTCCAAAACTAAAAGCAAAGAATGATTAAATAAAAAGGTTGCTTGTGCTTGAAAAATTTTAGTTTCAGAAAAAATCTCATTGTTACTTTTTGTTCAAATTATCAAATGTAAATGGACTTATTCCAGAATTAGAAATATGGAACTAGTGTGATGATTAGGACTGCAGCTTAGTCCATATGATTTTAGTCTTTAACTATAGTCCTGTCTCTTGGGAAAACGGGGCATATTTAATCATGTGTTGTAAAATAAAATTTTATTGTGAAAAACACTTTAACACAAATTAGGTTATTTATTTCTTTTAATAGCAGTTTAAATATACTCATTCACATATGCAGACAATAGTTCCTCCGCTTTCACAATCATTTTTTAACTTTTTTAGCTTATGTGACTGATATTGGGTGAACCGATTTTCAAGGATGGATTGACAGATTTTTTCCCCATAAAAATCTTGTTGATAGTAGAATAATTATTTTAAAAACCACACTGACATTTCCCGTTGTCAATGATACTTATTATTTTATGCTAATGAATTCTTCAGTAGCTTAGTAATGAAAAAGGTAACTTTTTGCTTAAAAAATGCTGTAAGTTACTTTATTTAGCAGTCCCTTTCAGCTGATGATACACTGCCAAATAAATATTTCATATAAATTCTACACTGAAAGTTATAAGAATAGTCCTTGATCTTGGATCAGATACCATGGGCTTCTAATTATTTTAAGGACATTCTTTATCTTGTCTACCCACCTCTCAATATATACATACTTTCTGGAAATTCCATCACATAAAAATTTAAAATAAGCAAACAAAAAGATTCTAAAGATGTAAAAGATGAAGTATTCACAACCAGCTGGTAAAAATAAGTATGAAAAAAAATACACCAGAGTAAGACCCTAGGCTATCTTGTCCAATGAAAACAACTAGATAATTATCAATGTATCTTAAATACCCCAGAAATGGACCTGAAGACTTGCAGAACAAACTCCCCAACTAAAAGTAGAGGATTTTTCCGGGTCTGCGTACCGGGCGGGGCAGAACCCTAGGGGCGTTGTGTTGCTGCCTTCTGGTCTCCCTCTGCTCTGTAAACCTTGCTGCCCGGTTACCTTCAACTCTCTCAGCTCCCGACTTTCGCTCTATGAGGCCCTGGCCAAGCACCGGGAGGGGCGCTGTGTTGAAAGCCACCCCCCCCCTTTCCAAAGCAGTGTCCTGTGCTAAATTTTTTTATTCCTAGAAAAGTACTGTTACAGACATCCTTTAACCTGTCTCCTGGTATACATGTTAAAGAATGTATTTCTTGGAGGATCATGGGAAGATGGCGGTGTAGGAGGACTCCGGGCTCACAGCGCATCCTGCTGATCACTTAGATTCCACCTACACCTGCCTAAATAACCCAGAAAACCACCAGAAGAATAGCAGAATGGAGTCTCTGGAGACAAGCACAGACTAGAGGCCCACGGAAGAGGGTAGGAAGGGTGGCAAGGTGGTGCGCGCTACACGGACTGGCGGGAGGGAGCCAGGGCAGAGGGCTGGCCCGCAGGCCAAGCAGAGCCCCTGAGTCTGGCTTGCAAAAGCGGAGGGGCCAGACAGAGTGTATTCCGACAGCAAGAGGGACTTGACATCTGGAAGGTTATAAGCTAACAGCTCTGCTCGGAGAACGGGAGGGCTGGAAGACAAAGGGAGGGAGAGTTGTTGAGCCCCAGACAACAGAGCTCAGCTTGGCAGGGAACAAAGGCACTCACCAGCGCCATCTCCCTCGCCCATCCCCCTGCCAAAATCCCAAAGGGACCCAGTTCCTGCCAGGAAGCTTGCTTGCACCTCGCAAACACCCAATGCTGTGCTTCTGCTGATCCATCCTTCCGGCGGCTCTGACTCCCTCCGGGTGCCACAGGGCCCCTCCTGAAGTGGATCTCCAAAGGAAAAGCAAGCTGAGACTGCTCCTCCCGCCCCTGTACACCTTGCCAATCCACCCAAGCTAATACGCCAGATCCCCAGCACCACAAGCCTGGCAGTGTGCAAGTAGCCCAGATGGGCCACGCCACCCCACAGTGAATCCTGCCCCTAGGAGAGGGGAAGAGAAGGCACACACCAGTCTGACTGTGGCCCCAGTGGTGAGCTGGGGGCAGACATCAGGTCTGACTACGGTCCCACCCACCAATGCAAGTTATTCAAGACAGCACAGGGGAAGTGCCCCACAGTTTCGCGCCACTCCAGGGCCTAACCAAAAAGATGAAACGGAAGAATTCCCCTCAGAAAAACATCCAGGAAATAACAACAGTTAACGAACTGATCAAAAATGACTTAAACAATATAACAGAAAGTGAATTTAGAATAATAGTCATAAAATTATTGCTGGGCTTGAAAACAGTATAAAAGACAGCAGAGAATCTCTTGCTACAGAGATCAAGGGACTAAGGAACAGCAAGAACGAGCTAAAAATGCTATCAATTAGTTGCAAAATAAACTGGAGACAACTAGGGCTCTGGTTGAAGAGGCAGAGGAGAGAATACGTGAACTAGAAGATAAAATTATGGAAAAAGAAGCTGAGAAAAAGAGAGATAAAAAAATCCAGGAGCATGAGGGGAAAATTAGAGAACTTAGTGATGCACTAAAGGGAAATAATATATGCATAATTGGTATTCCAGAGGAGGAAGAGAGAGGGAAAGGTGCTGAAGGTGTACTTGAAGAAATAATAGCTGAGAACTTCCCAGATCTGGGAAAGGAAAAAGGCATTGAAATCCAAGAGGCACAGAGAACTCCTTTCAGACGTAACTTCAATCGATCTTCTGCAAAACATATCATAGTGAAACTGGCAAAATACAAGGATAAAGGGAAAATTCTGAAAGCAGCTACAGATAAATGTGCCCTAACATATAAAGGGATATCGATAAGACTCGTGACCAATCTCTCTACTGAAACTTGGCAGGCCAGAAAGGAATGGCAGGAGATCTTCAATGTGGTGAACAGAAAAAATATGCAGCCGAGAATCCTTTATCCAGCAAGTCTGTCATTTAGAATAGAAGGAGAGATAAAGATTTCCCCAAACAAACAAAAACTGAAGGAATTCGTCACCACTAAACCAGCCCTAGAAGAGATCCTAAGGAGGATCCTGTGAGACAAAGTACCAGAGACATCACTACGATCGTGAAACCTATGGACATCACAATGACTCTAAACCCATATCTTCCTAGAATAACACTGAATATAAATGGACTAAATGTGCCAACCAAAAGACATAGGGTACCAGAATGGGTAAAAAAAAAGATCGATCTATTTGCTCTCCACAAGAGACTCATTTTCGACCTGAGGACACCTTCAGATTGAGAGTGAGGGGATGGAGAACTATTTATCATGCCACTGGAAGTCAAAAGAAAGCTGGAGTAGGCATACATATATCAGATAAACTAGAGTTTACATTAAAGCCTGTAACAAGAGATGAAGAAGGGCATTATATAATAAGCAAAGGGTCTATCCATCAGGAAGAGCTAACAGTTATAAATGTCTATGCACCGAATATGGGAGCCCCCAAATATATAAAACAAGTAATCACAAACATAAACAACCTTATTGATAAGGATGTGGTAATTGTAGGGGACGTTAATACTCCACTTACAACAATGGATAGATCATCTAGACACAGGATAAATAAAGAAACAAGGGCCCTAAATGATACATTGGATCAGATGGACTTGACAGATATATTTAGAACTCTGCATCTCAAAGCAACAGAATATACTTTCTTCTTCAGTGCACATGGAACATTCTCTAAGATGGATCACATAATGGGTCACAAAACAGCCCTTCATAAGTATACAAGAATTGAAATCATACCATGCATACTTTCAGACCACAATGCTATGAAGCTGGAAATCAACCACAGGAAAGAGTCTGGAAAACCTCCAAAATCATGGAGATTAAAGAACACCCTACTAAAGAATGAGTGGGTCAACCAGACAATTAGAGAAGAAATTTAAAAATATATGGAAACAAATGAAAATGAAAATACAACAATCCAAACGCTTTGGGATGCAGCAAAGGCAGTCCTGAGAGGAATATATATTGCAATCCAGGCCTATCTCAAGAAACAAGAAAAATCCCAAATACAAAATCTAACAGCACACCTAAAGGAACTAGAATCAGAACAGCAAAAGCAGCCTAAACCCAGCAAAAGAAGAGAAATAAAGATCAGAGCAGAAATAAACAATATAGAATCTATAAAAAGTGTAGAGCAGATCAACGAAACCAAGAGTTGGTTTTTTGAAAAAATAAACAAAATTGACAAATCTCTAGCCAGGCTTATCAAAAAGAAAAGGGAGATGACCCAAATAGATAAAATCATGAATGAAAATGGAATTATTACAACCAATCCCTCAGACATACAAGGAATTATCAGGGAATACTATGAAAAATTATATGCCAACAAACTGGACAACCTGGAAGAAATGGACAATTCGTAAACACCCACACACTTCCAAAACTCAAACAGCAACAAAAAGAAAGATTGAACAGACCCATAACCAGCGAAGAAATTGAATCAGTCATCAAAAATCTCCCAAAAAATAAGAGTCCTGTTCCAGATGGCTTCCCTGGGGACTTCTACCAGATGTTTATGTGGATCCTGGGAAACTTAGCAGAAACCCATGGAGAGGGGAAGGAAAAAAAAAAGAGGTTAGAGTGGGAGAGAGCCAAAGGATAAGAGACTCTTAAAAACTGAGAACAAACCGAGGGTTGATGGGGTGTGGGAGGGAGGGGAGGGTGGGTGATGGGTATTGAGGAGGGCACCTTTTGGGATGAGCACTGGGTGTTGTATGGGAACCAATTTGACAATAAACTTCATATATTGAAAAAAAGAAAAAATAAATAAAAGTAGAGGAGGCCACATCAATGAAGATAGGCAGTGCAGAGACAGGGTTTTGGAAAGAAATAGATCTTGGCTAATGCTATTCAGAGACTTATGTAGTTGCAGAAAGATGAGGGAAAAAATAACACAGAGTGGAGGACAGAAACAAAATAAATCCCCATAGCAATTTGTTTGGAAAGATAGAGATGCCAAACTTCATGAGTTCCTGAATGAGGCATGGTGTAGAGCATAGATTTCCCAAGGTAATAGGATTGGCTTCGAGAGCATCTGGAGGCTTTGGGACTTCTTCTGGTGAGAAGGAGCAGCCCACAGCCCATGGACATACTTCATGGAAACAACAATCAGAAGAGCACCTGGGATGCACAGTCGGAAGTTTATTTGCACATTTCAGAGCATGTCACAGAGAAAGATTTCAGAGAAAAATAGTATTTCACAGACAGAAATAAAGGAATTGGAAGGTTCTATCTCTCCACTCCACCCTCAGTATGAACACAGAGCCATTTATAGAAACTAGTGCAGCTCCTACACAGCCTACCAAACTTATTTACATCAAGCCTTCCCTCCACGCGCCACTGGAACTGCCCATCCAGTCACACTTGCCTCAGTCCCAGCATTTCCAAGCCCCTTAATGAGAATACCAGCCCAAGCCACTGCAAAAACCATGTTTCCTGATACAGGAGTTTTGTAGGACCTCAGCTCCAGTGGTGGTGGCAACAGGACTAATTTCACAAAGACAAGAGAGCACACCTAATTAAAATTTGCCACTTTCAGGCCAGGGACAAAACACTGCCCACAGCAAGAAAAGATATACTCTGCAGATAACTGGCTTGAAGGATAAAGAGGTGAAGGCTCATAGCAGAGTCCACACAGCACACATTTGAGATATTTACTGAAGTGCCAGGCCCTGGGGAAAAAGAAACACTACACTGCAGGGCACTACAGGAACTCTTTTCCTAAGGTCACTAATCTCAAGAACTGGAGATGTAGTGGACTTTGCTAACACAAATAAGTATGGACAGAGACTTAGACAAATTAAGAAGACTGACGGATTTGTTCCATATGAATGAACAGGACAATGCAACAACAGAGATCTAAGTGAAACAGATATAAGTGACATGCCTGACAGAGAATTTAAAGTAGTGATCATAAAGATCCTTGCTGGAATTAAGAAAGGAGTGGAAGACATGGTTGAGACCATTAGCACAGATATAAGGAATAGCATAGCATAGATAAAGGGCTAAATAATGAAATGAGAAAAATGTTTGATAGAAATAGCAGCAGAATGGAAGAAGCAGGATGGAGGAATGAAGTAATAACATAGGTGACAAATTAATGGAAAAACAAACAAACAAACAAAAGTTATGGAAAGTAATCAAGCTGAGCAAAAGAGAGAAAAAAATTATGTAAAATGAGAATGGAAATAGGGGAAGTGTTACTCCATCAAATGTAGTATCGGAGTCTTGCATTATAGGACCCACAGAAGAGAGAGAAAGAGGGCAGAAAAAGTTATTTGAAGAGATAATAGCTGAACACTTCCCTAATCTGTGGAATTAAACAACTAACCACATTCAGGAGTTACAGAGACCCCTAAAAAAATGAACAAATGAAAATCCACAACAAGACCTATTGTAATTAAATTGGCAAAATACGTAATAAAAATTCATAAAAACAGCAAGACAAGAAAAGTGATTTACATACAAAGGAAACTGAACAAAACTATCAGGGGATTTTCCAGCAGAATCTTTCCAAGCTAGATGAAAATGGCATGATACATTCAAAGTACTTAATGAGAAAAATAGGCAGTCAAGAATACTCTATCCAAAAAGGTTATCATTCCAAAGAGAGAGATAAAGAATTTCCCAGAGAAACTAAAACTAAAGTTCATGATCATTAAACAACTTTTCAAAAAATATAAAAAGAGACTCTTTGAGAGTGGAAGGGAGAGAGCAAAATCTGACAGTATAGATGTAGTGAAAGTACAAATAAATATTTCTATAAAAAATCAGTAAAAGAATTCACAAAAACAGATATAAAATATAATAATACACCTAAGATATGGGGAGGAGAGGGGAAAAGAATTGGTTCAAACTTAAATGACCATCAACATACTATAGACAGCTATATGCAGAAAAGGTTATAGAGTAATCATATATCAAAAACCATCAATAAATATTCAATGAATAAAGATAAAGAAGTCTATATATATATCATTAAAGAATATAAGCAAAACATGAAAGAGATAAATTCAGGAAAGAATAAGAGAAATTTTTCAGAAACAACCACAAAACAAGTAATAAAATGGCAATAGATACAGGGGCACCTGCATGGCTCAGTCAGTTGAGCGACCAACTTTGGCTCAGGTCATGATCTCACGGTTTGTGAGTTTGAGCCCCATGTTGGGCTCTGTGCTGACAGCTCAGAGCCTGGAGTCTGCTTCTGATTCTGTGTCTCCCTCTCTCTCTGCCCCTCCCCCACTCATACTCTGTCTCTCTCTGTCTCAGAAACAAATAAACATTAAAAATTTTTAAATAAAAAATGGCAATAGATACATATCTATCAATCATTACTTTGAATCTAAATGGGCTAAATGTTCCAACCCAAAGACATAGGGTGACAGAATGGATAAAAAAGACACACACACACACACACACACACACACACACACACATCTCTGCCTAAAGGAGACACATTTTAGACCTAAAGACATCTGAAGATTGAAAGTGAGAAGATGGAGAAATATCTGTCATGTAAATAGACATCACACAAAAACAGGAGTAGCAATATTTATATCATAAAATATAGACTTTAAAACAAATACTGTAAAAAGAAAGAAGGGCACTATATAATAATAAAAGGAAAAATCCAACTAAAAGATATAACAATTGTAAATATTTATGCACCCAACATGAAAGAATCAGAAGACATAAAACAGTTAATCACAAACAAAAGGACTAATCAATAATATAATAATAGTAAGGACACCCCACTTACAACAATGGAGAGATCACCTAAACAGAACATCAACAAGGGAACAGTTGCTTTGAATGAAACACTTGACCAGGTAATTGGAACAGATATAATCAGAACATTATATCCTAGAACAGCAGAATACACATTTTGAAGTGCATGTGGGACATCCCCCAGAACACATCACATATTAGCCCATAAAAACAAACTGAAAAAATTCAAGAATATCAAAGTCATACCATGCATCTTTTCTGACCACAATACTATGAAACTAGATATCAACCAAAAGAAACAATCTGGAAAGACCACGAGTATATGAAGATTAAATAACATGCTACAAAACAATGAATGAGTAAACCAGAAAATGAGAGAAGAAATCAAGGAAAACAAATGTTTGTATGGGAAAACAAATGTTTGTATGGGAAAACAAATGAAGATGAAAATTCTACTGTCCAAAACTTTGGGATAGAGCAAAATCACTTTTAAGAGGGAAGTCTTTGGCAATGCAGGACTCCCTCAAAAAGCAAGAAAAAACACAAATAAACATCCTATCCTTACACCTTAAGAGCTAGAAAAAGAACAACAAAAATGTAAAGACAGCAGAAGGAACTAATAAAGATTAGAGAAATAAATAATATAGAAACAAACAAACAAAAAACACAATAGAACATATCAATGAAATAAAAATCAAATATATCAGATCACAAAAAGTGGGAGGAAATAACAACCAACTCCACAGAAATGCAAACCATTGTAAGACTATTATAAAAAATTGTATGCGAACAAATTGGATAACATGGAAGAAATGGATAAATTCCTGGAAAAATATAGCCTACTAAAACTGAAACAGGAGAAAGTAGAAAATATGAAACAGACCAATTATCAGCAAATGAATTGAATTAGTAATAATAAGAAACTTACCCACAAATAAGTCCAGGTAGAGATGGCTAATCAGGCAAATTCTCTGGAACAGTTAAAGAAGAGTTAATAAATATTTTTTTCTTAAACTATTCCAAAAGTTACAAGGGAAATGTAAACTTACAAACTCATTCTATGAGGAAAGTATCACCCTGATATCAAAACCAGATGAAGACAGTTCTATAAAAGAGAACTAAAGGCCAATATCTCTGATGAACATAGAGGCAAAAATCCTCAACAAAATACTAGCAAACAGAATCCAACAATATATTTTGAAAAAAGCATTCACCACAATCCAGCAATTTATTCCTAGGTTGCAAGGATATTTAATATTCTCAGATCAATAAGCATGACACATCACTCCAATAAGAGAAAGGATAACAACCATAAAATCATGTAACAGATGCAGAAAAGGCATTTGACAAAGAACAACATCCATTTATGATAGAATCCCTCAACAATGTAGCTTTAGAGGGAATATACCTCAACCATAATAAAGCCCATATATGAAAACGAAACAGCTAATATCATCTTTAATGGGGAAAATCTGAGAGCTTTTCTTTAAGGTCAGGAACAAGACAAGTATGTCCACTCTCATTATGACCTTTATTCAACATAGTACCGGAAATCCTAGCCACAGCAATTAGACAACAAAGAGAAATTGGGGCGCCTGGGTGGATCAATCAGTTAAGCACCTGACTCTTGATTTTGTCTCAGGTCATTATCTCACGGTTCGTGAGATCGAGTCCCACCTTGGGTTCTGCACTGGAGGTTCTGAACCTGCTTGGGATTCCTTTTGTCACCCTCTCTCTCTCCCTCTTTACCTCCCCCCTCAAAAATAAATAAATAAATATTTTTAAAAAAGAGATAAAAGTCATACAAATCATTGGGGCACCTGGGTGGCTCAGTTTGTTAAGCATCCGACTCTTAATTTCAGTTCAGGTCACGATCTCATGGCTCATGAGTTTGAGCCCCGCATCAGGCTCCATGCTGAGCCTGCTTGGGATTCTCTCTCTTCCTGTTTCTCTGCCCCTCCCCTGCTTGTGCTCATTCTCTCTCTCTTTCAAAAATAAATAAATAAACTTAAAGAAATTTAAAAAGTCATACATATCACTTAAGAAGGACTAAAACTTACACCATTTGCAGGTGACATGCTATTCTATATAGAAAACCTGAAACACCATAAAAAAACTGCTAGGACTGATAAACAAATTCAGTTAATTCCTAGGATACAAAATCAATGTACAGGAATCTGTTGCTCAGCTATACACCAATAATGAAGCAGTACAAAGAGAAATTAAGAAAGGAATCCCATTTACAACTGCACCAAAACAATCAAATAACTATGAATAAACTTAACCAATCAGGTGAAAAACATTTACTGGGAAAACTATAAAACATGGATGAAAGAAATCGAAGGTGCCACAAAGAAATGGAAAAACATTCTATGCTCTTGGATGGGAAAAACAAATATCATTTTTTCCCTCCAAATTTTATGTAAATTCAACTTAGTTAACATATTGTGTAGTATTGGTTTTAGAGGTAGAATTTAGTGATTTATCACTTACATATAACACCTAGTGTTTGTCACATGTGACCTCCTTAATGCTCATCACCCATTTAGCCCACCTCCCCACCTGCCCTCCATCAACCCTGAGTTTGTTCCCTTATAGTTAAGAGCCACTTGTAATTTGCCTCCCTCTATGATTTTATCTTATTTTATTTTTCCCTCCCTTCCTCCATGTTCATCTATTTTGTTTCTTAAATTCCACAAATTAGTGAAATAACATGGTATTTGTCTTGCTCTGGCTGACATGTTTCATGTAGCATAACACACTTTAGTTCCATCTACATCCTTTCAAATGGTAAGATTTCATTCTTTTTGATGGCTGATGGTTGAGTAATATTCCACTGTGTGTATGTGTACCATATATACTTTGTCCACTCATCAGTCAAAGGACATTTGGGCTCTTTCCATAATTTGGCTATGGTTGAAAGTGCTGCTATAAAAATAGGAGTGCATGGACCCCTTCAAATAAGTATTTTTGTGTCCTTTGGATGCTTAGTAGTGCAATTACTGGATTGTGGGGTAGTTCTATTTTTATTTTTTTGAGGAACTTCCATACTGTTTTCCAGAGTGGCAGCACCAGTTTGCATTCCTACCAACAGTGTAAGAAGGTTCCCTTTTCTCCGCACCCTCCCCAACATCTGTTGTTTCCTATGTTGTTAATTTTAGCCATTCAGAAAGGTGTGAGGTGGTATTGCATTGTGTTTTTCATTTGTATTTCCCTGATGATGGATGATGTTGAGAGTTTGTTCATGTGTCCATAAGCCATTTGTATGTCTTCTTTGGAGAAATGTTTGTTCATGTCTTCTGCCCATTTCTTAACTGGATTATTTACTTTTGAGGTTTTGAGTTTGATAAGTTCTTTATAGATTTTGGATACTAAACCTTTATAAGATATGATATTTATAAATGTCTTCTTCAATTCTGTACATTGCCTTATAGTTTTATAGATTGTTTCCTTTGGTTTGTAGAAGATTTGTATTTTGATGAAGTCCCAAAAGTTCATTTTTGCTTTTGTTTCCCTTGCCTCTAGAGACACGTATAGTAAGAAGTTTATGTGGCTGAGGTCAAAGAAATGGCTGCCTGTGTTCTCCTCTAGGATTTTGATGGTCTTCTGTCTCACATTTAAATATTTCATCCATTTTGAGTTTATTTTTGTGTATGGTGTAAGAAATTGGTCAAGTTTCATTCTGCATGTTGCTGTCCAGTTTTACCAACACCATTCTTTGAAGAAACTGTCTTTTTTCCATTGGTATTATATCTTGCTTTGTCAAATATTAGTTGACCATATAGTTGTGGGTGTATTTCTGGGTTCTGTATTCTGTTCCATGGATCTTTGTGTCTGTTTTTGTGCCAGTGCCATATGGTCTTGTTGATTATAGCTTTGCAATACAGTCTGTAGGTGGGAATTGTGATTCCCCTGATTTTGTTTTGCTTTTTCAACATTACTTTGGCTATGCATGGTCTTTCTCATTCCATACAGATTTTATAATCGTTTTTTCTAGCTCTGTTAAAAACCTGGTGTTATTTTGATAGGGATTGCATTAAATGTGTAGATTGCTTTGGGTAGTATAGAGATTCTAACAATTTTGCTATTCCAATCCCTGAGTATGGAATGTTTCTCCATTTCTTTGTATCTTCTTCAATTTATTTCATAACTGTTCTAAACTTTTCAGAGTGCAATTCTTTAACCTCTTTGGTTACTTTTATTCCTAGGTATCTTATGGTTTTTGGTACAATTGTAAATGGGATTAATTCCTTGATTTCTCTTTTTTATTGCTTGACTATTGGTATATACAAATGCAAAAGATTTCTGTAAATTGATTTTATATCCTGCGACTTTGCTGAATTCATGTATCTGATCCAGGTTACTTTCTGGTGAAGATTTTAAGTTGTTTTTTGTTTTGTTTTGTTTTTTTTGTTTTGTTTTGTTTTGATTTTGTAGAGAATCATGTCATCTGAGGAGAGTGAAAGTTTGACTTCTTCCTTATCAATTTGTCCCTTATTTCTTTTTATTTTGTCTGATTGCTTAGGCTAAGATTTCCAGTACTATATCACATAGTATTGGTGAGAGTGGGCATCCTTGTCTTGTTCCTGACTATAGGGCCATAGGGAAAGGCTTAGTGTTTCCCAATTGAGGATGATATTAGCTATGGGTCTTTCGTATGTGGATTTTGTGATGTTGATGTATGTTCCATCTATCCCTACTTTGTTGAAGGTTTTTAGCACGAATTAATTCTGTATTTTTTAAAAAAAAATGTTTCCCTGTGTGTATTGACAGGATCATATGGTTCTTATCCTTTTCTTTTGTTCATGTAGTATGTGGTATTGATTGATTTGTGAATATTGAACCAGCTCTGCAGACCAAGAATAATCCTACTTGATCATGGTGAATAATTCTTTTAATGTACTGTTGAATTTGATTTGCTACTATCTTCTTGAGAATTTTTGCCTCAATGTTCATCAGGGATATTGGACTGTAATTCTTTTTAGTGGGGTCTTTGTCTGATTTTGGAATCAATGTAATGCTGGCTTTGTAGAATGAGTTTTGAAGTTTTTCTTCTCTTTCTATTTTTTTCAAACAGTTTGAGAATAGGTATTAACTCTTCATTAAACATCTTCGTTAAATCTTCATTTATCTTTGTTAAACTCTTCATTAAATACTTCATTGAATGTCACTGAGAATCCCACTGGTCTAGGACTCTTGTTTGTTGGGAGATTTTTGTTTACTGGTTCAATTTCTTTGCTGGTTATTTGCTCAAATTTCCTATTTCTTCCTGTTCCAGTTTGGGTCGTTGGTAATTTTCTATGAATTTGTCCATTTCTTCCAGAGTGCCAAGTTTGTTGCCATATAACTTTTAATACTATTCTTCTATAATTGATTATATTTCTGTAGTATTGGTTATGATCTTTCCTCTTTAATTCATGATTTTATCTATTTGTGTCATTTTTTTATTCTTTTTTATAAGTCTAGTTAGAGGGTTCTCAATTTTGTTAATTCTTTCAAAGAACCAGCTTCTAGTTTTATTGATGTGTTCTGTTTTATTTTTAATTCTATATTTTACTTTTTCTGTAAACTTTATTACTTACATTCTTCTGTGGGTTTTAGGTTTTCTGTGCTTTCCCCCCCCAGCTCCTTTAGGTGTGATGTGAGGTTGTCTATTTGAGTCTTTTCTTACTTCTTGCAGAAGGTCTGTGTTGCTTTATACTTCCCTCGTATGACTGCCTTTGCTGTATCCCAAAGGTTATGGACTGTCGTGTTTTCATCTTCAATTGCTTATATATATATATATATATATATATATATATATATATATATATATAATTTCCTGGTTACCTTATTTAATATTTTTTGGATTTTCTTTAATATCAATGTATTTGTTGTCTTTCCAATTTTTTGTGTGTGTGGTCGATTTCAAGTTTCATACTATTGTTGTCTGAAAATATGCATGGCACAATCTCATTCTTTTTGTACTTGCTGAGGGCTGATTTGTGACCCAGTATGTGATCTATTCTGGAGAATGTTCCATGTGAACTCAAAAATAATGTGTATTCTGCTGATTTAGTATGAAATGCTCTGATGCAATTTTGATTGGGATTGCATTGAATGTGTAGATTGCTTTGGGTAAGGATGTGGAGAAACAGGAACCCTTTTGCATTGTAGGTGGAAATGAAAACTGGTGCAGTCACTCTGGAAAACAGTGTGGAGGTTCCTCAAGAAACTAAAAATACATCTACCCTATAACCCAGCAATAGCACTACTAGGAATTTACCTAAGGGATACAGGAGTGCTGATGCATAAGGGGCACTTGTACCCCAATGTTTATAGCAGCACTCTCAACAATAGCCAAATTATGGAAAGAGCGTAAATGTCCGTCAACTGATGGATAAAGAAATTGTGGTTTATATATACAATGGAATACTACGTGGCAATGAGAAAGAATGAAATATGGCCTTTTGTAGCAATGTGGGTGGAACTGGAGAGTGTGATGCTAAGTGAAATAAGGCATACAGAGAAAGGCAGATACCATATGTTTTCACCCTTATGTGGATCTTGAGAAACTTAACAGAAGAGTATGGGAAGGGGATGGAAAAAAACAGTTAGAGAGGGAGGGAGAAAAACTATAAGAGACTCTTAAAACCTGAGAATAAACTGAGGGTTGATGAGGTGGGGGGGCGGGGAGGGTGGGTGATGGATATTGAGGAGGGCACCTGTTGGGATGAGCACTGAGTGTTGTATGGAAACCAATTGGACAATAAATTTCGTATTTAAAAAAGATAAAATAAATAAAGAAGCTTAAAAAAATAAAGAAATGCCCTGAGTATATCTGTTAAGTCCACCTGGTCCAGTGTATCATTCAGTGCCATTGATTCCTTGTTATACTTCTGCTTAAATGATTTATCCATTGTTGTAAGTAGGGTATTAAAGTTCCCCACTATTATTGTATTATTATCAAGGAGTTTCTTTCAGTTTGTTATTAATTGATTTATATATTTGGCTTCCTCCATATTGGGTATCTAATTATTTACAATTGTTGTAATAGTCTTTTTGTTCAATAGACCACTTTATTATGATATAGTGCCCTTATTCATCACGTATTACAGTCTTTGGTTTAATACCTAGTTTGTACGATATAAGTATAGCTACTCCAGCTTTTTGTTGTTGCTGTTGTACATTAGTATGACAAATCGTTTTCCATTTCCTCACTTTCAATCTGCAGTTGTTTTTGGGTCTAAGATGAGTCTCCTGTAGGCAGCATATCAATGGGTCTTTTTTTTTCAATCCATTCTGATACCCTTTGTCTTTTGATTGGAGCATTTAGTCCATTTACATTCAGAGTAATTATTGATAGATATGCACTTATTTCCATTATATTAACCTGTAAAATCGCTATTGCTGTAGATTATCTCTGTTCCTTTCTGGTATTTGTTGCTTTTTGTTTCTCTTTCCCACTGATTAAGTCCCCTTTAATATTTATTGCAGAACTCTTTTAGTGTTCACAAATTCCTTTAGTTATTGCTTGTCTTGGAAATTGTTTGTCTCTCTTTCTATTCTGAATGAGAGCCTTGCTGGATAAAGTATTCTTGGTTGCATATTTTTCCCAATTAGCACATTGAATATGTCATGCCACTCATTTCTGTCCTGGCAAGTTTCTGTAGACAGGTCTGCTGAGAAAATTTTCTGGCTTTCCTTGTACGTTAAATACCTATTGATTAGTTGCTTTCAGAATTTTCTCTTTATCTTTGAATTTTACAAATTTCACTGTGTTATGTTCGTTTGACCTGTTTTTGTTTATTTTGAGGGGAGTTCTCTGTATATAATGTGTTCGAATAAACCTGCCCCCCCTTTTCCCACTCTTCTTATTGGACACCTTTTATACAGATATTATTGTGCTTTAGAGAATCACTGATTTCCTTAAGTAAATATTTGTGATCTAATAGTTTTCTTTCCCTCTTCTTTTTAGATTCGTTATTTTCCATAATATTATCTTCTATATCACCAATTCATTTTTTTAGCTTCTTCCTTCCTCATTGTGATTACATCTAGTCTGTTTTTATCATTATATTGTTATAGCAATTTTTCTTTTGGCCTGACTAGTTTTTAGATCTTTTATCTCTATAGGAAGGGTTTCTCTGATGTCTTTTATGCTTCTTTCAAGCTGAGTTAGTATTCTCATGACTGTTGTTCTGTTTTTTTTTTTTTTCAGATATATTGCTCATATCTGTTTTGAGTAAATCCCTGGATGTAGTTGCTTCTTGAACATTCTTTTGGGGAGAATTTCTTTGTTTTCTCTTTTTGTCTAGACTTCTGTGTTTTGTGAGGTATGAAAGCTCATTATGTTTCCTGATCCTGAGATTAGTACTATGTTAAAAAGGGGTTATACACTGTCAAGGGCCTCACACTTCAGGAAGGTTTTCTGGCGTATGCCTCTGTGCACTCTGCTGCTGAGTTTTGGCTATACTTCCCCCAGGTCAATCCTATGCAGAGTCCCTCCTTGTTTTCAGTGGGGAGTGTTTGAACCTCTTACCAGGTGTGCTTTGATTTGCTACAATAAGACTGATTTAAAAGAAAAAAAAGCTTACCCCCCAAAAGAGAAAAGGAATAAAACAAATATGTCTTATTCAAAAAGGAATAAAAAAAAAATTCTGGTCATATTTCCATCATAAATGAAGCTGATTACTTTATCAGTAAACTAGTTGCATGTGGGAGGCCTGTGCTGATCCCCTGGTGGAGAGGCCCACTGCTGTGGCTCACAGTCAGACCTGTCCTAGTAATGATGCACCTGCAGAGTACAGGGAACAGGGTTTGGTGCAAATGGTTCTAGTATCCCCTGTGAGTGCTGTGTTGATCACTGAAGTATGACCTGCTGGTGTGTGTGGAGAATATGGAGTCACCCCACTCTCTAATTCTCAAAGAGAGAAGCCCACACCGACCAGTGTTCATGAAGCCCTCACAGAAAAGTGAAGAATCTCCCCTCCTGTGTCCCAGGCTTCTGTCAGGTCCCTGACCTCATCTTGTCTGTGCCTAGGCTGTCAGCATGTCTGGTAACATAGTTATCCTCTGTTTTATTTCTGCCACGTAGCTGGAATTCAAGACTTCAAATCTTAAAGGACCTCGCTGGTGTGGACCTGCTGCCCTCCTCTGGAAGAGAGCCTTGCAGTGCTCTGTCTGGTGCTATTTTATCCCAGAAAAGCAGTTATGTGGCCACCCAGGTGCTTGGAATTTATACTGAAGCACAGAGAAAAGCACTGACCAGGTTATCTGCCTTCTGCGTGTGCTTCTGTCCCTTACAGACGAACGGGATGTTTAATGGTGCCCACTGGGTCTTTTGTCCTTGGAGAGGTAATATACCCTCTTCCTAATGTATGCCAAATGTATTCTAAATGTATGTTCTCTCCCAGTGCGACCCAGGTGATCCCTACACCATCCTGTCTGCTTCTGAGCTTCTGCCTTCCTTCTCCCCAGGAGTACGGCTGCCCACCCAGCTCAACTCCGGTGAATGGTGCAGGCTTTTAAAACATAAATTTTAAGTTCCACTGCTTGCCAAATATTGTGATAGTTCCTCTTGAATCCCAAGTAAATGGTTTTGTACAAGTGTTTTTTCTGGAGCAAAACTGATTGTGTTGCTCTCTATCTCTCTGTCTCCATGAAAAGATCACCCTCCCCTCCATGGCAACACTGCTTTTCTCTTCCCCAATTCACACCTCTGCACCTCGTACCTGACATGTTCTCACCCTCTAATTGTGCAGACTGTTCTCTTAATCTTCAGATTGATTTCCTAGGCATTCAAAATGATTTGATGTTAATCTAGCTGTGTTCCAGGGACGAGGTACACCCAGGGCCCCCCTACTACTTGACCATATTAACTATCTCCTACCTCCTGGAAGAACAAATATTCTTAACATGAGTTTAGTACCTAAAGCAATCTAAAGATTTAAGGCAATCCCTATCATATTACCACCAGTATTTTTCATGGAACTAGAACAAACCATCCTAAAATTTGTATGGAACTACAAAAAAACCCTAAATAGCCAAAGCAATCTTGAAAAAAGGAAAGCAAAGCTGGAGGAGTCACAATTTCAGACTTCAAGTTATATTACAAAGATCTAGTAATAAATATTGTATGGTACTGGCACAAAAAGAGATACATGGGTCTATGGAACAGAATAGAAATCCCAGATATAAACCCACAATTATATGTTCAATTAATCTTCCACAAAACAAGAAGGAATATCCAGTCAGAAATAGTCTCTTCAACAAATGGTGTTGGGAAAAGTGGTCAGCAACACATAAAAATAAGAAACTGGATCACTTTCTTACACCATCTACAAAAATAAACCCAAAATGGATGAAAGACCTAAATGTGAGACCTGAAATCATAAAAATATCAAAAGAGAACACAAGAAGTTGCTTGTTTGATATGAGCCTTAACACCTTCTTTCAAGGAGGGAAAGAAAAGTAAAAATAAACTATTGGGACTATATTAAAATAAAATGATTCTGTACAGTGAGATAAATAATCAACAAAACTAAAAGGCAACCTATATAATTGGCAAAGATATTTACAAATGACATATTCGATAAAGGTTTAGTATCAAAATATATAAAGAACTTATAAAGCTCAACACCCAAAATACAAACAATGCAACTAAAAATGGACAGAAGACATGAACAGACATTTCTCCAAAGAAGGTCTACAATGGCCACAAGACACATGAAAAGATACTCATTATCACTTAACATCAGGGAAATAGAAATCAAGCCTATAATGTGACATCACTTCACACCTGTCATAATGGCTAAAATCAGCACAAGAAGCAACAGGTGTTGGTAAAGATATGGATAAAATAGAAGGATATGGATAAAATGGAACCCTCTTGCACTGATGACGTGAATGCGAACTGATGAATCCACTCTGGAATAATAGTATGGAGTTTCCTTAAAAATGTAGAAATAGAACTACCCTATAATCCAGCAATTTGCACTACTGGTTATTTACCCAAAGAATGCCAAAACACTAACTTAAAGGGATACATAAACCTGTATGTTTATAGCAGCATTATCAACAATAGCCAAATTGTGGAAGCAGCCCAAGTGTCCAGTGGTTGATGAATGGATAAGAAAAGATGGTATACACACACACACACACACACACACACACACACACACACACATTGGAGTATTACTCAGCCATAAAACTGAATGAAATCTTGCTATTTCCAATGACATGGATGGAGCTAGAGAGTATATTGCTAAGAATAATGTCAGTCAGAGAAAGACAAATACCATGTGATTACGTTTATATGTGAAATTTAAGAAACAAATGAAACAAACAAAAGAACAAAAAAGAGGGAGAGACAAACCAAGAAACAGACTTTTAACTATAGAGAAACTATATGGTTGCTATAGGGGAGGTGGTTGGGGCGATGGGTTAAATAGGTGATGGGGATTTAGAGTGCACTTGTCATGATGAGCACAGTGTGATATATGGAATTGTTGAGTTACAATATTGTACACCTGAACTTAACATAACACTTTGTGTTAACTAACTGGAATTAAAATAAAACCTTGAAAAAATAAGTTTGAAAAGCAAGTTGTTTATAGTAAACTAGAGACTAGTAAACCAGTAAACTATATGGTAAACTAGAGAATACATGCTTAATTTGATCAAACAAATCATATCTGTGAACCATGCTAGGTAGGGAGAGTGTCAGTTTGTATCTTTGTTATGTATAGAGATGAGAGCCAAAAAGAAAAAAAAATCCAGGAAACAGCATAGTTTTGCAAGAAGAGTAAATGGGACCAGAGAAGTAAAGTGCATAGGTACATGTGACTAAGGAGAGGTCAGAAAAGTAGGAAGAGGAGGGCTAGAAGAATATAAAGAATTGCAACAGCCAGAAAGTAGTGAAGCATGTTAAATGTGTCAAATGACAAAGAAAACTAAGGTAAAGAATGAAAAGAAGCTATTGGGGTTTTTAGTTTGTGACTTTGGAGTATCATAGTACATTTTAATTAGAGTGGTATGGGAAGGATTTACAGAATGGTCTGGGTAATGAGTTTTAATAGATTAATAGTAGATAGATAGATTATTTAGAATTTTGAACTGAAGGGAATTGAAAAATTCATGGAATCTTTAGGTCATCTGGATTTATGACTTTTTGCATTTATTTTTGTTTCCTTCTGTGAATGGGAACATTTTAAATTTGTTTTTATAATAAAGGAAAACGTTTTGGTGTCAAGTGAGAAATTGAAACTAAATTAAGAAAAATCCTGATGTGAGGGAAGGGAAGAAAAAAGAATCTAGGACCTTTGAGAGAAAGAGACCAGATGTTTTTTTCTGAGAGGGGAAGGAAGAAAATTATAGGTATAAATATAGATAAATTTTGATATTGAAAAAAAAAGTAAGGAAATTCATGTTATATTGATACCTCCAATCCAGATTTGTCCTGGTGCTGTTTGACAATATTTAATTTAGGAAGAACTACAAATACAATCAAATAGGAAAGGAATATAAATTGAACATGTTCCATGTATGTTTTATCTATATTAACTATTAGTTTTCTAATAAAAATTTAAATTTAACTGCTCTAATTTTGATTAGAATTGTGTTCAACATATTTCCCAATAGTTATGTATATTTATTACTAGCAAAAATGCCTTTAATCATGAAATAAATTGTAAAAAAATAATAATCTCCAGTATATTAACTCTTTTTGTGTACATGTAACATTTTGTGTTGTAAATAACTACTAAAATAAAATTCACTATTTTTCATCTTTATGTTTTTCCTTAAAATTAATCACTAAATAGTATCATTACTTATAATTTTTGATATTCATCCTCTTAGTTGATATAATATATTCCAAATGAAAATGTAATAAAATTACCAAAAGATATTGTTACCCTGTGATACATTCATCTATTAAGCATCAAAAGGCACCAAGACAACATATTCCTTTTCTCTCACAAGATTTTTTAAACAGCTTTATTTATATATAATTAACATATGAACAATATATATTTAAGGTTTACAACTTGATGTTTTGATAGGTTTACATTTTGAAATTAAACTAATTAACATATCCATTATATTCACATGATAACCATTTGTGTGTGTGTTGAAAAGACTTAATATAAGATCTACCTTCTTAACAGATTGCAAGTATACAATACAATGTTTTTAACTGTAATCACCATGCTGTACATTAGACCTGAGGAACATACTTATCTTGTGTAAATGAAACCTTGGTGATGTTAGTAAAGAGGTATAAAGTCTTACAGGATTTTTTATTAAAACTTCTCGAAAACTCTGACACCTAGAGTTGCTTTTGAAGCAATGGATTGATAATGCTTAATACAAATGGGAGATAAAATGTGCAACTTGTAATATGAACATATTTTTCAACTCAATAAAGTGATTTTCTCTTTGTAGTCATTTTTCCAAATATTCTTATATGTGTACATTTACATATTCTAAAATACTTAACATGGCATCCATTATATACTCTGTGACTAGGAGTTTGGATTTTAAGGTAAACAATCTCTAGGGACATCATATGGATACTTTTGTTGTACTTACTGTGCACCTTGTTGTGATGCTCAATTTATAGAACGCAAACTTTATCCTTTACTTCAGAATATTTGTGATGCTCAATTTATAGAACGCAAACTTTCCTTTATTTCAGAATATTTGGACATGGCAAGCACTGGAAAGGTGTGTTTGCTATATATTTCAAAACCAGTGTTAGATATTCAGCTTTTCTTTTGTGGATAGAACCAAAACAAGTGTACAAATGCAAACACTTCCATCGTTCCATTTGTTTCCTCTATGAAAAAAAGAAGTAGATGTAATTTCATTTCTCTTTGCTCTCAAAAAAAAAAAAAAA
The DNA here is from genome assembly GCF_014898765.1 of Herpailurus yagouaroundi. Classification (NCBI taxonomy): domain Eukaryota; kingdom Metazoa; phylum Chordata; class Mammalia; order Carnivora; family Felidae; genus Herpailurus; species Herpailurus yagouaroundi. The sequence continues at coordinate 1,505,145 of NW_024420361.1, forward strand.
CACTTATTTTCTCTAGGACTCACTTAAAATTATATTGTTATGTAGGTAATATAATGAAGAACAATCTAGTTATAGGCATAAAACAGTGACATCATTATGTGTGAAATCTCTTGAAACAGCTAAAGCATAACTGATCCCCCAAGTGATATTACTAAAAACTGTGCATAGATTAAGTTATATTGAAGACCATTTATTCATTAAAATAAAAGTGCCAGAGTCATGCTGACATTTTGAAATGCTGCTGCTATATACTGGAACATTTGTATTCAACACCTGAATCATTAGAAATCTCCAAACTATTGTTCGAACAGAAATAGAGCAATGTAGTGTACATAACTAGGTGTTGTACTATAGTGCAAAATAAACTTTTCATTAAAAAGTAATCATGAAAAAGTCCACTTTGTTGAAAAACCTTTTTTATTGCAGAGAAGTGATAGAATACTTTGTGATAAAATCAAAACTGCTCTGTATATTTCAAATTAGATGGAAAGGTAAGAAAAGATGTGCTTCTGGATTCATACCACCCGAAAAGTTTTTAAAGTAAACTTTATGTTCTTCATATTTATTAGTTCTTATCTACAAACTTCATTTGGCAGGCATTTTGAGCTATAAAGTGCTTCATAAAGATTCATATGAATTAAAGGTGCTTATTTTCTATTCAATAATAAATTTTTAAATTTATATACCAAATGGATATCTAAAACTCCTACATACCCAAAAGTTCTAAAATACAACTGGTTTATCCAAATAAAAATATCTATCACAAACATAATTTTCAAGTAACTTACATTTGTTTTTAGGTAAAATATTTACTGCAAATTCAATTTATTTCCCTAGTGATCTGTGCTGGCATTCATTATGCTAAAGTTGTAGAAGAAAATATTAAGCTGATTCGTAGAAATCTTAGTGAGGTCCCAGTGATAACAGGTCATCTTGAGAATTGATTTAAAAAACAGGTATCTTGAAACTGTGTACTCAGCTCTAGTATCTTTGCATCTGAATTACTTAAATAATACTTTGGAAACTATTTCGTGGGAAAGTCGAAGTGAAACCTTATCACCTGGACATGTGTTTTTCAATTCTTGTTTTGAACACAAAGCAAAAAAGAATAAATGCTATTATCTTTTAAGTACCCACTTGTTCTTACATCTTCACTTAGCACTTCTAATATTTTCTACACTTTCAACTGCATAGCCATTAATTGGCATCTTAGTTCGTCAGTTAATAAAATTTGTCTTATATCTTAATTTTGGATGAAACTCCTAAGTTAGCTTGAGTATTGAGAACTTACTGGGTGGGAGAGGAGAGATATATTTGGCTCAGTTCAATCTGCTTGAATTCCAAGAACAATGAGAGGTGGCAAAGAAAAGTTGTTATGTACTCAAAATACAGGATAATGGTTAAGGAGCAAAAACTTTGGAGTCACATTGCTTGGGTTCAAATCCAAATTCAATCACTTAATAGCTGTGTGATCTTGGGCAGGTAAATAATATTTGATGTGCCTTGTTTTCATCATCTGTAAAATAAGATCAATTACAATTCCCAATTTATTAATATAAGGATTAATAAAAATATCTCATCTCAAATGTTTGTTATATTATCTGACATAAGTTTTCAATATTTGAACTTACAGGTAACACCTATAAGTATAATGGTATATTAATTACACCATTGAGTATGTTCAAATCTAGCGATCACATTATGTCACCACAACATAGTTGGATTTATCATTGGCACTAATAACTGCTCCTAAGATCTATTTTATTTTTTTAATTTTTAATTTATTTTAATTCCAATAATATTAACATAAGGTGTTATATTAGTTTAAGGTACATAATACATTGATTCAATAATTCTATACACTACACAGTGCTCATCACGAAAAGTGTATTCTTAATCCCCTCCATTTATTTTACCCATTCCTTCACTCACCTCCCCTTTTGTAACCATATATTTGTTCTTTACAGTTAAGAGTCTGCTTTCTTGGTGTGTCTCTTGTATCTGTTCATTTCTTTTATTTCTGAAGTTCCACATATGAGTGAAATCATATGAGTGTGTGAGCAGGGGAGGGGCAGAGATAGGGAGACAGAGAATCACAATCAGGCTCTGGTACTGCCAGTGCACAGAGCCTGATGTGGGGCTTGAACCCAAAAATCGTGAGATAATGACCTGAGCCAAAATCAAGAGTCGGACACTCAACCATCTCAGCCACCCAGGCACCTTGGTTTTCATATTCTTTGGGTAAATGCCCAGTAGTGTAATTACTGGATCATATAAAAATTTTATTTTGATTTTTTGAGGAACTACCATAATATTTTCCACATTTGCTGCACCAATGTGCATTCCCACCAACAATGCATGAGGGTTCCTTTTTCTCCACATCCTCACAATACTTGTTTCTTGTGGTTTTGATTTTAGACATTCTGAAAAGTGTCAAGTGATATTTCATTGTAGTTTTAATTTGCATTTTCCTCATGATGAGTGATATTGAGCCACCTTTTCACATGTCTGTTGGCCATCTTGATGACTTCTTTGGAACAATGTCTGTTCATGTTGTCTGCCCATTTTTTAATTGAACTATTTGGTTTTGGGGTGTTGAGTTTTGTAAGTTCTTCATATATTTTGAATACTAACACTTTATCAGATATTTTGGATACTAACCCTTTATTAGATATGTCATTTGCAAACATCTTCTCCAATTGTATAAGTTGTATTTTAGTTGTGTTGATTATTTCCTTCACTGTGCAGAAACTTTTTATTTTGATGTAGTCCTAATACTTAATATTGCTTTTATTTCCTTTGCCTCAGAAGACCTATGTAGAAAAATGCTCCTATGGCCAGTGTCAGAGATTACCGCCTGGGCTCTCTTCAAGGATTTTTATGTTTTCAGGTATCACATTTAGATCTTTAATTAATTTTGAGTTTATTTTTGTGTATGGTGAAAAAATGGTACAGTTTCATTCTTTTGCATCCAGCTGTCATAAATCCAAAGCTTAGTTGTCCATTTAATCATGGGTTCATTTCTGGGTTTTCTGTTCTATTCCATTGATCTATTCCATTGATTGTATTTTATGTCAATACCATACTGTATTAATTACTATCTCTTTGTATTATAACTTGAAATCTGGAATTGTGATACACCCAGTTTTTTTTTTCCTTTTTAAAGATTGTGCTAGATATTTCATGGTTTTTTTTTTTGTGGTTCCCTATAGATTTTAAAATTGTTTGTTCTAGTTCTGTGAAAAATGTTGTTAGCATTTTGATAGAAATTGAATTAAGTATGTAGATTTCTTTGCGTAGTATAGACATTTTAACAATATTTTTCTTCTAGCCCATGAGCATGGAAATGAAAGTCTTTCCCATTCTTTGCATCATGTTGGATTTATATCATCAGTGTTTTATAGTTTACAGAATACAGGTCTTTCACCTCTTTGGTTAAGTTTATTACTAGACATTTTATTGTTTTGGGTGCAATTGTAAATAGGACTTTTTCTTAATTTCTCTTTTTCCTGCTTCATTATTGGGGTATGGCCAAGCAACAGGTTTCTGTACATTATTTTGTATCCTCGGACTTATTGAATTCATCTACCAGTTCTAGCAGTTTTATGGTAGAGTCTTTAGGGTTTTCTATCTATAGCACCATGTCATCTGCAAATAGTTAGAGTTTTACTTCTTCCTTACTGATTTGGATTCCTTTTATTTCTTTTTGTTATCAAATTACTTTGGCTAGGACTTCCAGGACTATGTTGAATAAACCGGGACAGTGGACATCCTTGTCTTATTCCTGACCTTAGGAAAAAAAACTCTCAGCTTTTCACCATTGAGTATGATATTGGCTGTGGGTTTCTCATATAAGACCTTTATTATTTTGAGATGTGTTAACTCTAGACCTACTTCGAAGAGAGTTGTTACTGTGAATGGATGTTGTATTTGTCAAATGATTTTTCCTCATATATTGGAATGATCATATACTTCTTAGCATTTGTCTTATTGATGTGATATATCACGTTGATTGATTTGCAAATATTGAGCCACCCTTGAATCCCAGGAATAAATTCCACTTTATCATGGTGAATGATTTTTTAATGTATTCTTAGATTCTTTTGGCTAGTATTTTGTTGAGAATTTTTTTGAGTCTATGTTAATAAGAGATATTAGCTTGTAGTTCTGTTTTCAATCGTGTCTTTGTATGATTTTAGTGTCAGGGTGATACTGGCCTCATAGAATGAAGTTTGGAGTTGTCCTTCCTCTTCCATTTTTATGGAATACTTAGATATCAATATGTATTAACTCATTTCAAATGATTGGTAGAATTCACCTGTGAAGCCATTTGGTCATGGACTTTTGTTTTTTTGGAGTTTATTGATTATTGATTCAACTTCATTGTTGTAAATCAGTCTCTTCAAATTTTATATTACTTCCTGCTTCAATTTTGTATGTTATATGTTTCAAGGAATTTATCCATTTCTTCCAAGTAGTCCTATTTGTTGGCATATAGGTTTTCATAATATTCTGTTAAAAATGCTTGTATTTCTGTGGTTTTGATTGTTATTTCTCCTGTTCATTTGTGGTTTTGCTTATATGGGCCTTCTCTCTCTCTATTTCTTCAATGTGAATCTTTTTTAATTTTATTTTTTAATTATTTTAATGATAATTTATATTTTTGGGAGAGATGGAGAGCACAAGGAGAGAAAGGGAAGAGAGAGGGAGGCACTGAATCCGAAGCAAGCTCCAGGCTCCAAACTGTCAGCACAGAGCCAGATGCGGGGCTTGAAAACACAAACTGTGAGCTCATGACCTAAGCCAAAGTCTGACACTTAACCGACTGAGCCACCCAGATGCCCCGGGTCCTCTCTCTTTTATTAATGCATCTCACTAGAGGTTTATCAATTTTGTTGATCTTTTCAAAGGACCAGCTCCTGGTTTATTGTTGTTGTTGTTGTTTTTAAGTTCCTATATCCTTCCTTTTTGCTCTAATATTTATTATTTCCTTTCCTTTGCTAGTTTTTGTGTTTCTTTTCTTCTTCTTCTTCTTCTTCTTCTTCTTCTTCTTCTTCTTCCTCTTCCTCTTCCTCCTCCTCCTCCTCCTCTTTTTTCTAGATGCTTTAATTGTAGGGTTAGGTTGTTTACTTGAGATTTTTCATGCTTCTCAAGGTAGGCTTGTATTGCTGTTAACTTTCCTCTTAGAACTGCTTTTGCTGCATCACAAGTATTTTCATTTGTGTCCACATACATTTTGGTTTCTAATTTGATTTCTTGGTTGACCCACTCATTGTTTAGTAGCATGTTATTTAACCTTCATGTATGTGTGCTGTTTACAGATTTTTTTCCTGTGGTTGATTTCTAGTTTCATAACATTGTGGTCAGAAAATATGCATGGTGTGTCTTTAAACTTTTGGAATTTGTTGAGACTTATTTTGTGGCCTAACTGGAAAATGTTCCTTGTGCACTTGAGAAGATTATGTATTCTGATGTTTTAGGATGGAATGTTCTGAATATGTATGCTTTATCCATCATGTCCAGTATGTTATTCACAGCCACTGTTTCCTTGATTTTCTGCTTGGATTATCTGTCCATCAGTGTAAGTGGGGTGTGAAAGTCCCCTACTTTTATTGTATTACCATCAACTTCTTTCTTTATGTCTGTTAATATTCACTTTATATATTTAGGTGCTCTAGTGTTGGATGTGTAGACATTACAATTGTTTTACTCCCTTGTTGGATTGATTCCTTTATCATTGTGTAATGCCCATCTTGGTCTCTTGTTACAGGTTTTGTTTTAAAGTCTTTTTTGTCTGATATAAATATTGCTACCCAATGAATTTTTTTTCTCCATTTGCATGGTGAATGTTTTCCATCCCTTAACTTTCAGTGTGTATGAATCTGAGGTGAGTCTCTTGTAGGCAGCATATATGGGTATTGTTTTTTAATTCATTTCATCACTCTATGTCTTTTCATTGGTTCATTTAAAGCATTTATATTTAAAGTATTTTTTTAACATTTATTTATTTTTGAGAGACAAAATGAGGCAGAACATGAGTGGGGCAGGGGCAGAGAGAGAAGGAGGGAACAGAATCTGAAGCAAGCTCCAGGCTCTGAGCAGTGAGCAAGAGCCAGATGTGGGGCTCAAACTCACAGACTGCGAGATCATGACCTGAGTCAAAGTCAGAGGCTTAACCAACTGACTCACCCAGGCACCCCTATTTAAAGTAATTTTTGATAGGTATGTACTTATTGCCATTTTTAAAATTTGTTTTCTTCTTGTTTTTATATGTATTCTTCATTCCTTTCTTCCCTTGCTCCTGTATTTCTTGGTGATTGTTGAGTATCTACAGTGTTTTGTCTGCATTTCTTTCTTTTTTTTTTTTTTTTTTTTGTATATCCATCATAGGTTTGGGGTTTGTGGTTACCATGAAGTTCATGTATAACATCTTAAGTAAATAGCAGTCCATATTAATATCATGGCCATTTAAGTCCAAATATATTTTTAAAAAACAGAAAAAAGAAAAATCTCTTTTTCTTTTTCCCCTTCTCTTCCCTTTATGCTTCCTTCTCCGTATTTTATGTATATTTTGTGACATTTTATATCTTTTTATTCATACTTTTTATACGTCTAATATTGGCCATTTCTTTTCCATTTAAAGTAGTCCCTTTAACATTTCTCATAAGGATGGTTTCATGGTCGTAAAGCCTATTAACTTTTGTTTGTCTGGGAAAATATCTCTCTTTCAAATTTGAATGATCACCTTCCCATTTAGTGTATTCTTGGTTGTAGGTTTTCCTTTCGGCACCGTGAATGTATCATGTCACTTCCTTCTGGCCTGCATAGTTTCTGCTGAAAAATCAGCCTACAGTCTTATAAGTTCTTCCTTTTAGGTTCTTCCTTCAGGTAACTTTTTGTTTCTCTCTTCCCGATTTTAAGATTCTCTCCTATCTTTAACTTTTGACATTTCAATCATTATGTGCCATGGTATGGATCTCCTTGAGTTCATGTTATTTGGAATTCTATGCTTCTTTGATTTGAATGTTTATTTTTTCTTCCCTAGGTTATGGAATTTTTCAGTTATTATTTCTTCAAATAAAATTTTTACATCTTTGTTGCTCTATTTATCTTCTGAGACCCCTTTTTTTAATTTTTTTTAATGTTTATTTATTTTGGGGACAGAGAGAGACAGAGCATGAATGGGGGAGGGGCAGAGAGAGAGGGAGACACAGAATCGGAAGCAGGCTCCAGGCTCTGAGCCATCAGCCCAGAGCCTGACGCGGGGCTCGAACTCACAGACTGCGAGATCGTGACCCGAGCTGAAGTCGGACACTTAACCGACTGAGCCACCCAGACGCCCCCTGAGACCCCTTTTTATGTGAATGTTTGCATGCTTTATGTTGTCCAAGAGATCTCTTTATATGTTCTCATTTTTAAAAATTATTACCTCTTTTTTCTGTTCATGTTGTGTGCTTTCCATTATGTTCTTCGGCATCCATTAATCTTCTGTTGATTAACTTTAGTGTTTTCTTTTAATTTAAGTTATTGGACTCTTCAAGTATTATTGGTTCTTTTTAATACTTTACATCTCTTTATTGAAGGTCACCCTGAATTCATCCTCTCTTCTCTCCAGTCTGGTATCTTTACAACCATTACTTTAAATTCTTTTTCAGGCATATTTTTTTTTATCTCTGTTTTATTTAGTTCTTCTTTGAGGTTTTCCCTTATTTATTTATTTATTTATTTATTTATTTATTTTTTATTTATATATGAAATTTATTGTCAAATTGGTTTCCATACAACACCCAGTGCTCATCCCAAAAGGTGCCCTCCTCAATACCCATCACCCACCCTCCCTTCCCTCCACCCCCCTTTAACCATCAGGTTGTTCTCAGTTTTTAAGTGTCTCTTATGCTTTGGCTCCCTCACTCTCTAAATTTTTCCTTCCCCTCCCCCATGGTCTTCTGTTAAGTTTCTCAGGATCCACATAAGAGTGAAAACATATGGTATCTGTCTTTCTCTGTATGGCTTATTTCACTTAGCATAGCACTCTCCAGTTCCATCCAAGTTGCTACAAAGGGCCATATTTCATTCTTTCTCATTTCCACAAAATATTCCATTATGTATATAAACCACAATTTATTTATTCATTCATCAGTTGATGAACACTTAAGCTCTTTCCATAATTTGGCTATTGTTGAAAGTGCTGCTACAAACATTAGGGCACAAATGTTCCTATGCATCAGCACTCCTGTAGCCCTTGGGTAAATTCCTAGCAGTGCTATTGCTGTGTCATAGGGGAGATCTATTTTTTAATTTTTTGAGGAACCTCCACACTGTTTTCCAGAGTGGCTTCACCAGATTAGATTCCCACCAACAGTGCAAGAGGGTCTCTGTTTCTACACAACTTCTCCAGAATCTAGAGTTCTCCTGATTTGTTCATTTTAGACAGTCTAACTGGCATGAGTTGGTACCTGAGTGTGGTTTTCATTTGTATTTCCCAAATGAGGAACGACATTGAGCATCTTTTCATGTGCCTGTTGGCCATCTGGATATCTTCTCAAAAGAAGTGTCTATTCATGTTTTCTGCCCATTTCTTCACTGGATTATTTGTTTTGCGGGTGTGGAGTTTGGCGAGTTCTGTATAGATTTTGGATACTAGCCCTTTGTCTGATATGTCACGTGCAAATATCTTTTCCCATTCCGATGGTTGCCGTTTAGTTTTGTTGATTTTTTCCTTCAAGTGCAGGAGATTTTTATCTTCATGAGGTCCCAATAGTTCATTTTTGCTTTTAATTCCCGTTCATTTGGAGATGTGTCAAGTAAGAAATTGCTTCAGCTAAGGTCAAAAAGGTTTTTTTCCTGCTTTCTCCTCTAGAGTTTGGTGGTTTCCTGTCTCACATTCAGGTTCTATACTCATTTTGAGTTTATCTTTGTTAATGGTGTAAGAAAGTGGTCTAGTTTAATTCTTCTTCATGTTGCTGTCCAATTATCCCAGCACCATTTGTTAAAGAGACTATTTTTCCATTGGATATTCTTTCCTGCTTTGTCAAAGATTAGTTGGTCATACTTTTGTGGGTCTAGTTCTGGGGTTTCTATTCTATTCCATTGGCCTATGTGTCTGTTTTTGTGCCAATACCATGCTGTCTTGATGATGACAGCTTTGTAGTAGAAGCTAAAGTCTGAGATTGTGATGCCTCCTGCTTTGGTCTTTTTCAAAATTACTTTGGCTATTCTGGGTCTTTTGTGGTTCCATACAAGTTTTAGGATTGCTTGTTCTAGCTTCAAAAAGAATGCTGGTGTAATTTTGATTTGGATTGAATGTAGATAGCTTTAGGTAGTATTGACATTTTGACAATATTTATTCTTCTAATCAATGAGCACATAATGTTTTTCCATTTCTTTGTATCTTCAATTTCCTTCATAAGCTTTCTATGGTTTTCAGAATACAGATCTTTTACATCTTTGGTTAGGTTTATTCCTAGGTATTTTATGATTCTTGGTGCAATTGTAAATGGGATCAGTTTCTTTGTCTTTCTGTTGCTTCATTATTAGTGTATAAGAATGCAACTGATTTCTGTACATAAGTTTTGTATCCTGCGACTTTGCTGAATTCATGTATCAGTTCTCATAGACTTTTGGTGGAGTGTATCGGGTTTTTCATGTATAATATCATTTCATTTGCAAAAAGTGAAAGCTTGACTTCATCTTTGCCGATTTTGATGCCTTTTATTTCCTTTTGTTGTCTGATTACTGATTCTGGAACTTCCAAAACTATGTTAAACAACAGCAGTGAGAGTGGACATCCCTGTCATGTTCCTGATCTCAGGGGGAAAGGTGTCAGTTTTTCCCCATTGAGGATGATATTAGCTGTGGGCTTTTCATAAATGGCTTTTATGATGCTTAAGTATGTTCCTTCTATGCCAAATTTCTCGAGAGTTTTCATTAATAAAGGATGCTGAATTTTGTCACATGCTTTTTCTGCATCCATTGACAGGATCATATGGTTCTTTTCTTTTCTTTTCTTTTATTAATGTGATGTATCACATTGATTGATTTGTGAATGTTGAACCATCCCTGCAACCCAGGAATGAATCCCACTTGATCATAGTTAATGATTCTTTTTATATGCTGTTGAATTCGATTTGCTAGTATCTTATTGAGAATTTTTGCATCCATATTCATCAGGGATATTGGCCTATAGTTCACTGTTTTTGCTGGGTCTCTGGTTTAGGAATCAAAGTAATACTGGCTTCATAGAATGAGTCTGGAAGTTTTCCCTCCCTTTCTATTTTTTGGAACAGCTTGACAAGGATAAGTATTATTTCTGCTTTAAATATCTGGTAGAATTCCCCAGGGAAGCCATCTGGTCCTGGACTCTTATTTATTGGGAGATTTTTGATAACTGATTCAATTTCTTTACTAGTTATGGGTCCGCTCACATTATCTATTTCTTCTCATTTGAGTTTTGGAAGTGTGTGGGTATTGAGGAATTTTTCCATATCTTCCAGGTTGTCCAGTTTGCTGGCATATAATTTTTCATAGTGTTCCCTGATAATTGCTCGTATTTCTGAGGGATTGGTTGTAATAATTCCATTTTCATTCATGATTTTATGTATTTGGGTCATCTCCCTTTTCTTTTTGAGAAGCCTGGCTAGAGGTTTATCAATTTTATTTTTTCAAAAAACACAACTCTTGGTTTCATTGATCTGCTCTACCGTTTTTTGTTTTTGTTTTGTTTTGTTTTGTTTTAGATTTTATATTGTTTATTTCTGCTCTGATCTTTATTATTTATCTTCTGCTGGGTTTGGGGAGTTGTTCCTGTTCTGCTTCTTTTTCCTTAGATTTTGGATTTCTGTTAGATTTTGGATTTGGGATTTTTCTTGTTTCTTGAGATAGGCCTGGATTGCAGTGTATTTTACTCTCAGAACTGCCTTGGCTGTATCTCAAAACATTTGGATTATTGTATTTTCATTTCATTTGTTTCCATATATTTTTTAATTTCTTCTCTAATTGCCTGGTTGACCCATTCATTCTTTAGTAGGGCGTCCTTTAACCTCCAGGCTTTTGGATGTTTTCCAGACTTTTTCCTGTGGTTGGTTTCAAGGTTCATAGCATAGTGTTCTGACAGTGTGCATGGTAGGATCTCAATTCTTTTATACTTATGAAGGGCTGTTTTGTGAGCCAGGATGTGCTCTATCTTGGAGAATGTTCCATGTGCACTTGAGAAGAAAGTATATTCTGTTGCATTGGGATGCAGAGTTCTAAATATATCTTTCAAGTCCATCTGATCCAATGTACCATTCAGGGCCCTTGTTTCTTTATTGTTTCTCTGTCTAGATGATCTATCCATTGCTGTAAGTGAAGTATTAAAGTCTCCTGTAATTACCACATTCTTATCAATTAGGTTGCTTGTGTTTGTGATTAGTTGTTTTATATATTTGGGGTTTCCAAATTCGGTGCATAGAAATTTATACTTGTTAGCTCTTCCTGATGGATAGACCCTGTAATTATTATATAACGCCCTTCCTCATCTCTTGTTACAAACTTTAATTTATTTTTTTTTAATTTTTTTAATGTTTTATTTATTTTTGAGACAGAAAGAGACAGAGCATAAACAGGGGAGGGGTAGAGAGAGAGGGAAACACAGAATCGGAAGCAGGCTGCAGGCTCTGAGCCATCAGCCCAGAGCCTGACGCGGGGCTTGAACTCACAGACCGCGAGATCGTGACCTGGCTGAAGTCGGACGCTTAACCGACTGAGCCACCCAGGCGCCCCACAAACTTTAATTTAAAGTCTAGTTTGTCTGATATAAGTATGGCTACTCCGGCTTTCTTTTGACTTCCAGTAGCATGATAGTTCTCCATCTGCTCGCTGTCAATCTGAACTTGTCTTCATGTCTAAAATGAGTCTCTTGTTGACAAGAAGTAGATGGGTCTTGTTTTTTTTATCCATTCTGATACCCTATGTCTTTTGGTTGCAACATTCAGTCCATTTACATTCAGTGTATTATTATTGGAAGATATGGGTTTAGAGCTTGTGATGTCTGTAGGTTTTATGCTTGTAGTGGTGTCTCTGGTACTTTGTGGTCCTTGCAACATTTCATTCACAGAGTCTCCCTTAGGATCTCTTGTAGGGCTGGTTTAGCGGTGATGAATTCCTTCAGTTTTTGTTTGGGAAGACCTTTATCTCTCCTTCTATTCTGAATCACAGACTTGCTGGATAAAGGATTCTCGGCTGCATATATTTTTTTTTTCTGTTCATCACATTGAAGATTTCCTGCCATTCCTTTTTGGCCTGCCAAGTTTCTGTAGATAGGTCTGCCACTACTCTTATGGTTCTACCTTTGTAAGTAAGAACCTTTAATCCCTAGCTGCTTTCAGAGTTCTCACTTTATCCTTGTATTTTGCTTTTTTCACTATGATATGTCATGCAGAAGATTGGTTCAAGTTACGTCTGAAGGGAGTTCTCTGTGCCTCTTGGATTTCAATGCCTTTTTCCTTCCCCACATGAGGGAAGTTCTAAGCTATGATTTGTTCAAGTACACCTTCAGCCTCTTTCTCTCCCTTCTTCTTCTGGAATTCCTATGATACGGATATTGTTCCATTTAATTGTATCACTTCGTTCTCTAATTCTCCCCTCATTCTCCTGGATTTTTTTATCTCTCTTTTTCTCAGCTTCCTGTGTCCATAATTTTATCTTGTGATTCATGTATTCTCTCCTCTGCCTTTTCAATCTGTGCTATGGCCACCTCCATTTTATTTTGCGCCTCATTTATAGCATTTTTTAGCTCCTCATGACTATTTCTTAGTCCCTTGATCTCTGTAGCAATAAATTCTCTTCTGCCCTCTATACTTTTTTCAAGCCCAGCGATTAATTTTATGACTATTATTCTAAATTCTTGTTCCATTATATTGCTTATGTCGGTTTTGATAAATTCGGTAGCTGTTGTTATTTCCTGGAACTTCTTTTGAAGATAATTCTTCTGTTTCATCATTTTGGCTAGTTTTCTGACCCTTATGTTTTTTAAAAGCTTGTTGTATTCTTTGCACCTGTGAGCACTGCTATATTAAAGGAGTGTCATACACTGTCCAGAGCCTGGCCTTTCAGGAGGTATTTTTTCAGGGATTGTTACTTGCTCTCTGTTGCCGTGACTTTGGTTATTTTATTACCCTACTTGTAGTAATATTTTGGACCCTCCACCAGGTGTGCTTTGATTTCTTCCTTGGAGTAGCCATGTAAAGGAAAACAGATAGACAAACAGGAGACAAAAACATGCAAACACACAAAGAAATAACACAAAGAAACAAATGAACAAAAACAAAAACCTAAAGACTAAAAAAAAAAAAAAAACCCAAAACATACTACAGGTAAAGAAGAGGGTGGAGGCAGTGTTGATGGAAGAGCATATACAAAGAGAGAAATGACAGGAGCGTGGCCAGCCAGGTGGAATAAACGTGGATTGGGCAGAGAGACTAAAAGTCTTATTCCAGAGAAGGAGAAAAAAAAAATAAAGAAGGAGGCAGGGAAATCAATAGGAAGATAAAATTACCCAGACAGAGAAACAATACGGCTTGATTATTCCAGAGAGAGAAAGAAGTGTAAAGATGGAGGTGTAGAACATGTATCAAGTCAATGGATTATTTATGCCTTTTTAGATAGACCAATAACCAGAGTGACCAGCGTAGGGGAGGGAAGAGATAAGAAGGAGAAATGGGGGGCGGATATATCTATATATCCAGAATTGACCAAGAGTTAATCCAGGTAATGCTGCATATCTTGTATGTAGTAGCTGTCCACAGGGTCCGTGTGGCTCAGGTGGATACCAGCTACCCAGATCAAAGGGGCATGGTTTGGTGTATTCTTAACTACCTCCACTATGAGCCTTGGGAGTGATCCTTGAGGCCCCGCCTTGGTGATGATGGTGTCGGGGGAATGGTGATCTCCTAGTCTCTTTTCCACTGAGCCGGCCCCTGTGGACTCATTAGAGTCATCCTCAATGTGCTGTGGTCACAGACAGGGTGCTTCTTCTCGCTCTACCAACTCCCCTTACCCTGAGCTTGTCTAGGATTCAAAGTTCCACTCTGTGCGCTCTGGCATTGGGGAAGCACCTCTCAGTGCTGAGATATGTGGTCCCAGCTGGCTTTGTCTGTGCCGCCACACTTCAGGGAGGACCAACGTCTCCTATTGAGGACTGAGAGCCACTGCCCGTGCCATGAGTCCCCGGGGTGTCAGACATAGGCAGGCTTTGTTTTTTTTCCCACAGCACTCCAGGGAAACGGCTGCCTTATCCTCCTGTAGACTGAGTCCTGGGCCCAGCCACTGTGCCTGGGGGTGGCAGACACAGGCAGGTTCTGTGCTATCACACAGCCCTCCAGGGAGGGAAGCACTTTCTCTACCTGCGGACTGAGACCCTGACCTACCCCCGCACCCAGGCCTGGCTCCTTTCCTCCCCAGGTGCGCAAACAGGGAACTGGCCCCAGTCCGAAGAAAGCCCCACAGTTAGAGATCAGATCCCTCTCAATCTCATCCTGAGGTCTTTCTCCTATCCAGCTATGGTCCTGCACTTCCCTAGTCACTCTTTCTGTTTCCTTTGTCTCTCCTCAAAAGGGTGTTCTTCCGGTATGTGCTCACACAGTCTTTTTTTTTTTTTATCTCCCCCAGTTTAAAGTTACCCACCTATCTCTTTTCCAGTTTTCCCATTTTCTTCCTAGTAGATTCAGTCTCTTTTCCTCCGAGGCTCTGGTGTTCAAAGTCCTTTGTCTTCTACACTTCTTTGAGAGACATGGGAAGTATGGATCCCCCTACTTCTCTGCCATGTTGGCCCAAAGTGTCCGTCTAATATCTGGTAAGGATATCCTACTCCACTGCTGCAATAACTGTCTACCATCAATGATTTAATAAAAGTACAAAGTTATTTCTATGTAACCTATCTTTTAAAAAATCAAGTTAGTTTACATATAATATAGTATTGATTTCAGGAGTAGAATTTAGTGATTCATCACTTACATATAACACATAGTGCTCATGCCAACAAGTGCCCTCCTTAATGCCCATCACCCATTTAGCCCATCCCCCCACCCAACACCCCTCCAGCAACCTTCAATTTGTTCTCTATAGTTAAGAATCTCTTATGGTTTGCCTCCCTGTCTGTATTTACCTTATTTTATTTTCCTTTCCTTCTCCTATGTTCATCTGTTTTGTTTCTTAAATTCCACATATGAGTGAAATCATATATTTGTCTGTCTCTGATTAACATATTTCACTTAGCATCATATACTCTAGTTCCATACACATTGTTTCAAATGGCAAGATTTCATTCTTTTTGATCACCAAACAATAATATTCCTGTGTGTGGGGGGGGGGGTAGGGGGTGGGTGTCTATCTTCTTTATCCATTCATCTGTTAATGGACATTTGGGCTCTTTCCATAATTTCACTATTGTTGATAGTGCTGCTATAAACATTGGGGTACATGTGCCCTTTGAATCAGTATTTTTGTATTCTTTGGATAAATACTTAGTAGAACAACTGCTGGATCATAGGGTAATTCTTTTTTTTTTTTTTTAACATTTTGAGGAACTTCCATACTGTTTTCCACACTTGCTACACCAGTTTGCCTTCCCACCAACAATGCAAAAGGGGTCACTTTTCTCCACATCCTTGCCAACATCCATTGTTTCCTGAGTTGTTAATTTTAGCCATTCTGACAGGGGTGAGGTGGTATCTCATTGTGGTTTTAATTTATATTTCCCTGATGATGGGTAATGTTGAGCATCTTTTCATGTGTCTATTAGCCATCTGGATGTCTTCTTTGGAAAAGTGTCTATTCATGTCTTCTGCCTATTCCTAAATTAGATTATGTGCTTAATGGGTGTAGAGTTGGATAAATCCTTTCCAGACTTTGGATACTAACCCTTTATCAGATATGCCATTTTCAAATACCTTCTCCCATTCCATTGGATGCCTTTTAGCTTTATTGATTGTTTCCTTTGTTGTGCAGAAGCTTTTTAAATTGATGAAGTTCCAATAGTTCATTTTTTCTTTTGTTTCCCTTGCCTCCAGAGGCATGTCTAGTAAGAACTTGCTGAAACCAAATTCAACGAGATTGCTACCAGTTTTCTGTTCTAGGATTTTCATAGTTTCTTGTCTTACAATTAGGTATTTCATCCATTTTAAATTTATTTTTGTTTATGTTGTTATAAAGTGGTCCAGCTTCATTCTTCTGTATGTTGCTGTCCAGTTTTCCCAATACCATTTTTTGAAGAGACTATCTGTTTTTTTTCCATTGGATACTCTTTCCTGATTTGTAGAAGATTAGTTGGCCATATATTTGTGGGTCCATTTCTGGTTTCTTCTATTCCACTGATCTATATGCCTCGTTTTATGCCAGTATGATACTGTCTTGATGATTACAGATTTGTAATACAGCCTGAAGTCTGGAATTGTGATACTTCCACCTTTGGGTTTTTATATTTTTTTCCAACAGTAACTTGGGAATTTTGGGTATTTTCTGGTTCCATACAAATAATAGAAATATTTGCTCTAGCCCTGTGAAAAATGCTGCTGTGATTTTAATAGGAATTGCATTTTTTTTCTTGTGGTTGATTTCAAGTTTCATAGCGTTGTGGTCTGAAAATATGCATGGTATAATCTCAATCATTTTGTACTTGTTGAGAGCTGATTTGTGACCCAGAACGTGATCTATTCTGGAGAGTGTTCCATGTGCACTTGAAAAGAATACATATTCTCCTGCTTTAGGATGAAATATTCTAAATATATCTGTTGAGTCCATACAATCCAGTGTGTCATTCAAAGTCATTGCTTCCTTATTGATTTTCTGCTTAGAAGATCTGTCCTTTGCTGTAAGTAAAGTGTTAAATTTCCCTACTTTATTGTATTATTGTCAATGAGTCTCTTTATATTTGTGATTAATTGAAATATATATTTGGATGCTCTCCCAAGCTGAGCCATAAATACTTACATTTGTTAGTTTTATTAATATAAAACTAACATGATATAATGCTCTTCTCATCTCTAGTTACAGTTTTTGTTTTAAATCTAGTTTTTCTGATATAATATTACTACTTCTGACCATTTTTCTCTTCATGTTCTGGTACTGCTAAGATATGAATGCTATTCCTTTTCAGTAAGTTGCTGAATTTCCAATGTCTGCTTTCATGATCTTTTACCTTTGTTTCCCTCTTCTTTTCAGCTTCATTATTTTCCATGATTTTATCTTCTGTATTAGTGATTTGCTCCTATGCTTTGTCCATCCTCATTGTCATGGCATCCATTTTAGTTTGCATCTCAGCTATACTATTTTTTATTTCAGTGTGACTATATTTTAGTTCTTATATCTCTATAAAAGGGATTCTCTGGTGTCTCCTATGCTTTTCTCTACACCTGCTAATACCCTTATAATCCTGTTTTCAAATTCTAGTTCAAACACCTTACTCATATCTGTGTTGATTAAATATCTGGCCATGAGTTCTACTGCTTGTTTTTTCTTTTGGGGACAATTTATCCATCTCATCTTTGTGTTCAGGAAATAAAAGAATAAATAAAACAAAAGAAACAAAAAACAAGGACAAAACAAAAGCAAAAAACAAATGACAAGATACTGGGTGTGTTTTCGTCTGCTTGTTAGGAGAATTTAGACCCAAATATAAAATAAAATATAATGAAAACAAACCAAAAAAACAATAAAATTAAAAATAGAAAATGAAATAATTTGCATATATACATAATAACAGTAAATATATATATATATGACAGTAAAAAAAGTAAAAAGGAATTTAAAAAATAAAATAAGTTTACAAAATAATAAAAAAATAAAAATAAAAAAATACAACTAAAATGGAAGTTATATCCTATTTCCCCTAGAGCTGAAGCTTTGCAGGACTCTATGATGAGTAAACTTGTTGCAAGGGAGTTGGTTGTGCTAGCCTTCCCGGAGAGGGGACTACTGCACTGATTCTTAGGCTGACTTGTTTCAGTGGAAATGTGCCTCCACGGTGCAGGATGGTGAAAGTTGGTGTAGGTGCCTCCAGCCTCCACTAGGTGGCTCTGTGTTTCTGTTTAAATCTGACCTTGCTGGTGGGCAGGGGGATTAGGTGGAAGATGGCGTCATCCTGCACTCTAATCCCGTGGGAGAGGACTCCCAGATATTGCTGTACAGGAGGTCCTCACAGAAATGTCCCAGGCTTTCATCATATATCTGTCCTTAACCTGACTTTTCCTGGCAATCGGCACACCCAGTGCCTCAGTTTTCCTGTTTTATCTCTGGCTGGTGGCTGGGATGAAAACTCCAAATCTTAAAGTGCTCTGCCAAAACTCAGACCTGTTCCCCTCTTCTGGTGGAAAGACTTGCAGTGAGGCCAGCACTGTTATGTCACAGAAAAGCACTCACAGAACACATACACAGAGGCTGAAGTCTATTGTGGCACACAGCAAAAAGCTGCAACCAGGTTATCTGCCCTCTGTGCGAGCCTCTGTTTCCTACTGTTGAACAGCTAGCTGCTCAATTGTTCAAAGTGGGCCTTTTTTGTCCTTGTAAAGGCAAATATCCTCTTCAAAATGTACTCCAGGAAGGAGAGTGATCTCTTCCAGTACAACCCAGGGGATCCCCACACCACAGAGTCTTTCACAAACCCTAAACACCACTGTCCCCCACCCCAGTTCTCTCCCTCTCTTTCTGACCACTCTGTTTGAAGAGGGTTCCCCTCCTTCTTTGGCACTGCAGCTTTTCTCTCTCCCAATTTGTGGCTCTGAACATCACATCTGTCTGTTCTCTTCCTCCAATTGTGCACATTATTTTCTTAATCCTTAGATAGATTTCCTAGTTCAACATTATTTAAGATTGATCTATCTGTGTTTGAGGACCAAGGCAAGCTCAGGGTCTCCCTACTACTCTGCCATCTTTACTCCTCCACTGTATGATATTTATTTATTTAGAGCAAACTTCAGTTGGGGAGGGGCAGAGAGAGAGAGAGGGAGAGAATTTTAAGCAGGTCCCATGCTTAGCACAGAGCCCATAGCAGAGTTCAATTTCATGATGATGAGATCATGACATGAGCTGAAATCATGAGTGGGATGCTTAACTGAGCCAGTCAGGCACCCTTCCACTGTATGTTCTAAAATATTATCTATAGGAATGGAGCTAACTATTTTCACCCAAGACTTATATTATATTTTCAACTAGTGTATTATCTATCTCATTTTTAAAATTATTTGGGGTTTTAGAAAAATAAAAGTCCCATAGATATTTTGAAAGAGTATTGACTAGAATAAATGTGAGTAGTACATTATACAAGAATGCTTTTTTGTTTGTTTTTATTTGGTTTTAACACTTTTATTGTGAATTATAACATATATAAAGAAACTGTGTAAAATATTTGTATAGTTAACATTTTATTACAAAGCAAACATCTTGTAACCTCACTCATGTCAAGAAATAAAGCACTTTCTTTGTGACAAACTTCTCTATGTCCCTTAGAGATAAACATGATTATAATTATTTGTGAAAACAAAAATAAATTCAAATGGATTAAAGACCTAACTGTGAGACCTGGAATCTGAAACCAATACTAGAGGAGAACACAGGCAATAACCTCTTTAATATTGGACATGTCCACTCACACCACTCATATTCAACATAGTATTGGTAGTCTTAGCGAACAAAAAGAAATTAAAAGTCATCAAAATTGGTAAGAAAAAAGTGAAATTTTAACTATTTGCAGAAGACATGATACTGCATATAGAAAGCCTGAAAGACTTTACCATAAAATGGCTAGAACTGACTAACAAATACAGTAATGTCACAAGATACAAAATCAATATACAGAACATTGTTGCATTTCTATACACAAATAATGAAGCAGCAGAAAGAAAAATTAAGGAATCAATTCCATTTATAACTGGACCAAAAATAATAAGATACCTAGGAATAAAAATAGCCATACAGGTGAAAAAACTGTACTCTGAAAACTTTCAAACACTGATGAAAAAAATGGAAGATGATGAAAAGAAATGGAAAAACATTCAATGCTCATGGATTGGAAAAACAAATATTATTAAAGTGTCTATACTACCCAAAGCAATATATGCTCTTAATGCAATCCTTATCAAAATAACACCAGCATTTTCAAACAATCCTAAAATTTGTATGGAACAACAAATACACTGAATAGCCAAAGGTATCTTGAAAAAGAAAAGCAAAGCTGGAAGCATCAAAATTCCAGAATTCAAGCTATATTACAGAACTGTAGTGATCAAAACAGTATGGTATTGGCACAAAAATAGACACATGGATCAATAGAACAAGATAGAAAACCCAGAAATAATATCCAATGGTAAAAAGTATCTTCAACAAATGGTGTTGGGAAAACTGGACACCAATGTGCAAAAGAAAGAAACTGGGCCACTTTCTTACACCATACAACAAAATAAATTCAAAATGGATTGACTATTTTTTTTAACTGGCATTGTTTATTTTTTTTATTATTTCTAAGCGTTTGTTGTATATTCTAAGTACTTATCCATTGTTAGTTATATGCACTTTGAATATCTACTACCACTCTGGCTTACATTTTAATGCTCCTTTGATGTTCTTTAATTAATGTTTTTGATTTTTAATATATTTTAATTTATTTAATTTTCCTTTGTTGCTATAAAGATATTCTATGACATTGTTTTTTTTTTTTTAAAAAGCTGTGCTGTTTTTCCTTACAAACATAGGTATTTTATGTACTTAGAATTGTTATTTGGGCATTGTGTATGTTGAGTATTTATTTTTCCACATGTATACTGTTCTAGCACCACTTGTTTAATAAACATAAATGATAAATAAATAGGTAAAAATATCTTATATCTTTACACCAGTGCAACTTCTGTCCATAAATCAAGTGTCATTCCATCAGCGTATGAAACAAACTGTCTGGATGTTATAATCTGCTCTATTAATCTATTGGGTCCAATACTGAACTCACCATTTTAATTATCTCAACTTTATAATAGTCTTGTTTACAAGTGTATATAGTCTTGATATCTGAAAAATTTTATTTGTCCTACCATATTCTTTTTCAACATTATCCAGACTATTATTTTCCTTTGAATTTCCAAAATTTTTTTTGCTATTAGTAGAATCTTTTTTATTCTGAGAAAGAACCCCAAAAACATATTTTTTTTCTAACCAAACGTCAGGAGGGGGATGGGGAGGGGTACGACCATCCAGCCCCAACCCCAGTCCATGTGGTTTTGGCCACAATAGAGGGTGTGGGTTGATGGCTCCCAAAACAAAAATTGTGTGTATGTATAGGAAGAAGGGCACAAAGCAGTAGGGAGAGGTGGGGGAAAGGGAGAGATGAGGTCAGTAATGGGATCCCATACATGGGAGAAGTTTCAAAACATTATTTCTTTTTTTAATTTCAATTTTTTTCTAAATTCTAATAGTTAACATATATGGTAAAATTGGTTTCTGATATAGACCCACCCCTTACATATAACACCTAGCTACAGTCATATCGTCAAGTGCCCTCCTTAATACCCATCACCCATGTAGCCCATTAAGCACCCATTCCCGTCCATCAACTCTCAGGTTTTTCTTAATACTTAATAGTCTCTTATGGCTTGCTTCCTCCACCCCCTTTTTTGTATTTTATCCCTTCAGCTATATTCATCTGTTTTGTTTCTTAAATTCTAAACATGAGTGAAATAATATGGTATTTTTCTTTCTCTGAATCATTTTGCTTAGTATAATACACTTTATTTAGCTCCATCCACTTAAAAAAAGTGATATATATATATATATATATATATATATATATATATTAAAGAGAGGGGGCACAAGTGAATGAGGGGTAGAGAGAGAGGAGAGTGATGTTGAGAAGCAGGACTCACTGAAGCAGAGCTCATGCTCACCTGAAGCAGGCCTTGAGCTCACCCAATGCAGGGCTTGAGCTCACTCAATGCAGGGCTGAGCTCATGAATCATGAGATAATGATCTAAGGCGACGTCAGATGCTTACCAGACTGAGCCACCCAGATGCCCCAATATATCACATTTATTTATCCATTTATCAATCGATGCACAACATTTGGGAACTTTCCATAATTTGGCTATTGGCTATTTGGCTAATGCTCCTATAAACATCGGGGTGTCTGTATCTCTTAACACCATTTTTTTTTGTATCTGTGGGTAAAGTCCTAATAGTGCAATTGCTGGGTTATAGGGTAGTTCTATCTTTACCTTTTTGTGAAACCTCCATCCTGTTTTCCAGAGTGGCTGCACCAGTTTGCATTCCGACATGCAGTGTAACCAGGTTCCTCTTTCTCTGCCTCCTCATCAACATTTGCGGTTTCCTGCCAGGTTAATGTTAGCCATTCTGACAGGTGTGAGGTGATATCTCACTGTAGTTTTGATTTGCATTTACCTGATGTTGAGTGATATTGAGTATATTTTCATGTGTCTGTTAGCCATCTGTATGACTTCCTTGGAAAAATGTCTGTTCATATCTTCTGCCCATTTCTTCACTGGATTATTTGTTTTTGGGGTGTTGAGTTTGATAAGTTCTTTATGGATTTTGGATACTAACCATTTATCACATATATCATTTACAAATATCTTCTCCAATACTATAGGTTGTCTTTTGGTTTCATTGATTGTTTCCTTCACTGTGCAGAAAATATTTATCTTTATGGAGTCCCAATAGTTCAATTTTGATTTGGTTCCCTTTCCTTCTGGAGACGTTGCTAGTAATAAGTTGCAGCAGCCAAGGTCAAAGAGATGGTTTCTGGTCTTTTCCTCTAGGATTTGATGGTTTCCTTTATCAAATTTAAGATTTTCATCCATTTCGAATGTATTTTTTTGTATGGTGTAAGAAAGTTGTCCAGTTCTATTATTCTACATGTCGCTGTTCAGTTTTCCCAGCACCATTTGTTGAAGAAACTGTATTTTTTTTCCATTAGCTATTCTTTCCTGCTTTGCTGAAGATTAGTTGACCATATAGTTGTGAGTCCATTTATGGGTTTTCTATTTTGTTCCATTGATCTATGTGCCTGTTATTTTGCCAGTACCATACTGTTTTTATCTCTCCACCTTTGTAATATAACCGGAAGTCCAGAATTGTGATGCCTCCAGCTTTGCTTTTCTTTTTCAAGTTTCCTTTGTCTATTAAGGGTGTTTGTTGTTCCATACAAATTTTAGGATTGTTTGTTCTAGCCCTGTAAAAAATACTGGTGGTACTTTGATAGGGATTGTATTAAATGTGTGGATTGCTTTGGGTAGTATAGATATATATATTTTTTTACATTTTTTTTAACGTTTATTTATTTTTTTGGGACAGAGACAGAGCATGAACGGGGGAGGGGCAGAGAGAAAGGGAGACACAGAATCAGAAACAGGCTCCAGGCTCTGAGCCATCAGCCCAGAGCCCAACGCGGGGCTCGAACTCACGGACCGCGAGATCGTGACCTGGCTGAAGTCGGACGCTTAACCGACTGCGCCACCCAGGCGCCCCAGTATAGATATTTTTAAAATATTTATTCTATCAATCCATGAGTATTAAATATTTTTCTTATTCTTTGTGTCACCTTCAAATACTTTCATAAGTATTCTATAGTTTTCAGAATACATATCTTTTACCTCTTTAGTTCCGTTTATTCCTAGTTATCTTATGAATTTTGATACAATTCTAAATGGGATTAATTCTTCGATTTCTCTTTCCACTGCTTCATCATTTGTATATAGAAATTCAACAGATTTCTGTACATTGATTTTATATATTGAAACTTTGCTGAATTCTTATATTAGTTTTAGTAATTTTTGGTGCAGTCTTTCAGGTTTTATACGTAGAATTTCATGTTTTCTATGAATAGTGTAAGTTTAACTTCTTCCTTGCTGATTTAGATGCTTTTTTATTTTTTATTTTGTTGTTTGATTGCTGAGGCTAGAGCTTCCAGTACTATATTAAATAAAAATGGTAAGAATCAATGTCCCTTTGTTGTTATCGACTGTAGAAGAAAATCTCTCAGTTATTCTCCATTGAAGATGATATCAGCTGTGGGTTTTTGCACGTGGCCATTATGATGTTGAAGTATGCTCCTCCTATTCCTACTTTGTTGAAGGTTTTTACCAAGAATGGATGTTGTATTTTGTCAAATTCTTTTTCTGCATTTATTTACAGGATCATGTTTGTTATTCTTTTTTTTTAATGTTGTATATCACCTTGATTTGTGAATATTGAACCAGCCCTGCAACACAGGAATAAATCTCAATTGCTCATGGTGAATACATTCTTTTAATGTACTGTTGGGTTCGATTTATTAGTACCTTGTTGATAATATTTTTAATCAATGTTCATGAAGGATATTGGTCTTTATTTCTCCTTTTTAGTGGGGTCGTTTGTCTTAGCATCAACCTAATGCTGACCTCATAGAATGAGCTTAGAAACGTTTATTCCATTTTTATTTTTGGAACAGTTTGGGATGAATAGGTATTAACTCTTCTTTAAATGTCTGGTAAAACTCCCCTGTGAAACCCTATTGTGCTGGACTTGTATTTGTTGGGAGATTTTTGATTACTGATTCAATTTTTTGCTGGTTATGTGTCTGTTCAAGTTTTCTATTTATTCCTGTTTCAGTTTTGGTAGTTTGTATGTTTCTAAGAATTTATCCATTTATTCCAGATTGCCCAGTTTGTTGGCATATAATTTTGGATAATATTCTCTTATAATTGTTTTTATTTCTGTGGTGTAGGTTGTGATCATTCCTCTCCCATTAATGATTTTATTTACTCGTCTCTCTTTCTCTCTCTCTCTCTCGAAAGATCTGTCTAGGGGTTTATCAATTTTGTTAATTTTTCAAAGAACCAGCTCTCAGTTTCATTGGTCTATTCTACTGTTTTTCTTTTTGTTTCTATATCATTTATTTCTGCTCTAACCTTTGTAATTTCCCTTCTGCTGGTTTGGAGCTTCATTTGCTGTTCCTGTTATAGTTACTTTGGTGTAAGGTTAGGTTTTGTATCTAAGACTTTTCTTGCTTCTTGAAGTAGTGTCGTATTATTATATACTTCCCTCTTACGACTGCCCTTACTGCATCCCAAACATTTTGGACTCCCGTATTTTCATATTAATTTGCTTCCATGTACTTTTTTTAAATTTCTTCCTTAATTTCTCGGTTGACTCATCCATTTTTTAGTATGATGTTCTTTAACTTCCATGTATTTGAGGGCTTTCCAAATTTTTCTTGTGGCTGACCTCACGTTTCATTAGCATTGTGGTATGAAAACTTACATGGCATGATCTCAATTTTTTATCCATTTTGAGGCCTGATTTTTGGCACAATTTGTGATCTATTCTGCAGAATGTTCCATGTGCACTCTAAAAGAATGAATATTCTGCTGCTTTAAGATGAGGTGGTTTTATATGTCTGTTAAGTCCATCTGGTCACTGTGCCATTCAAAGCCATGGGTTCCCTATTGATTTTCTTCTTAGATGATCTGTCCTTTGCTGTAAGTGGGGTTTTAAAGACCCCTACTATTACTGTATTATTATAAATAAGTTTTTTATGTTTGTGATTAATTGACATATATATTTGTGTGTTCTCAAGTTGGTGGGCATAAATATTTACAATTATTGGATTTTTTGTTGTTGCTGGATAGATCCCTTAATAATGATACAGTGCCCTTCTTCATCTCTTGTTACAGTTTTGGTTTCATGTTTATTTCTGAAGAAAAAGAGAGAGAGAGCTCACGAACAAGGGAGGGACAGAGATGTAGGGAGACACAGGATCCGAAGCAGGCTCCAGTCTCCAAGCTGTCAGCACAGAGCCTGATGTGGGGCTCAAACTCACGAACCATGAGATCATGACCCGAGCTGAAGTCAGACACTCAACTGACTGAGCCACCCAGGCACCCCTACAGTTTCGGTTTAAAATCCAGTTTGTCTTATATAAGTATGGCTACTCTAGCTTTCTTTTGCTATGAATTAGCATATTAAAATTTTCCCCATCCCCTCACTTTCAATCTGCAGGTGTCTTTAGGTCTCAAATGAGTCTCTTATAGGCAGAATATAGATGGATTTTGTTTTTTTTTCTTTCAACCATTATGATAACCTATGTCTTTTAATTGGAACATTTAGTCCATTTTTATTCAGAGTGATTATTGATAGTTATGAATTTACTCTCATTGGAATACCTGTAAATTTAGTGTTTCTGGAGATGTTTCCTATTCCTTTCCAGTCTTTGTTGCTTTTGGTTTTTCTTTCCCAAAGTCTCTTTTAATATTTCTTGCAAGGTTGGTTTAGTGTTCATGAAAACCTTTAGTGTTGTCTGGGAAACTCTTTATCTATCCTTCTGTCCCATTCAGCATGTTGAATATATCGTGTAACTCCCTTCTGGCCTGCTAGTCTATAGAAAGATCTGGTGTGGAACTTATTTGTTTCCCCTTATAAGTTAAAGACTCCACCCCCCCTTGCTTCTCCCATCATTCTTTCTTTGTGTTTTTTTGCAAATTTTACTATGACATATCTTGGTGTTGGCCATATTTTGTTTATTTTGATGAGAGTTCTCCATGCATCCTTAATTTCCATTTCTGTTTCCTTTCCCAGATTAAGAAAATTTTCAGCCACAATTTATTCAGTTAACCTTCTGCCTTCTTTTCTATCTCTTCTTCTGGGACTCCTATGAGTAGAATGTTATTGCACTTTATGCAATAGCTCAGTTCCCTGAGTCTACATTCGTGATCCAATATTTTTCCTTCCCTTTATTGACAGCTTCATTATTTTCATAATTTTCTTTTTATTATCATGTATACATGCTCTGCTTCGTCCATCCTTGTGGTCATTAAAACAGTATTCTTTTTTTTTTTCAATATATGAAGTTTATTGTCAAATTGGTTTCCATACAACGCCCAGTGCTCATCCCAAAAGGTGCCCTCATCAATACCCATCACCCACCCTCCCCTCCCTCCCACCCTCCATCAATCCTCAGTTTGTTCTCAGTTTTTAAGAGCCTCTTCTGCTTTGGCTCTCTCCCACTCTAACCTCCTTTTTCTTTTTTTCCTTCCCCTCCCCTATGGGTTTCTAAGTTTCTCAGGATCTGCATAAGAGTGAAAACATATGGTATCTGCCTTTCTCTGTATGGCTTATTTCACTTAGCATCACACTCTCCAGTTCCATCCATGTTGCTACAAAGGGCCATATTTCAATCCTTCTCATTGCCACATAGTACTCCATTGTGTATATAAACCACAATTTCTTTATCCATTCATCAGTTGATGGACATTTAGGCTCTTTCCATAATTTGGCTATTGTTGAGAGTGCTGCTATAAACATTGAGGTACAAGTTCCCCTATGCATCAGTACTCCTGTATCCCTTGGGTAAATTCTTAGCAGTGCTATTGC
Organism: Herpailurus yagouaroundi; assembly: GCF_014898765.1. Lineage (NCBI taxonomy): Eukaryota > Metazoa > Chordata > Mammalia > Carnivora > Felidae > Herpailurus > Herpailurus yagouaroundi. The sequence continues at coordinate 1,532,526 of NW_024420361.1, forward strand.
TGGGTCAAAGGGTAAGGCTATTTTTAATTTTTGAGGAACCTCCACACTGTTTTCCAGAGTGGCTACATCAATTTGCATTCCCACAAACAGTGCAAGAGGGTTCCCATTTCTCCACATCCTCTCCAGCATCTATAGTCTCCTGATTTGTTCGTTTTGACCACTCTGACTGGCGTGAGATGATATCTGAGTGTGGTTTTAATTTGTATTTCCCTGATGAGGAGCGAGGTTGAGCATCTTTTCATGTGCCTGTTGGCCATCCGGATGTCTTCTTTAGACAAGTGTCTATTCATGTTTTCTGCCCATTTCTTCACTGGGTTATTTGTTGTCCGGGTAAGGAGTTTGGTGAGCTCTTTATGGATTTTTGATAATAGCCCTTTGTCCAATATGCCATTTGCAAATATCTTTTCCCATTCCGTTGGTTGCCTTTTAGTTTTGTTGGTTGTTTCCTTTGCTGTGCAGAAGCTTTTTATCTTCATAAGTTCCCAGTAATTCATTTTTGCTTTTAATTCCCTTGCCTTTGGGAATGTGTCGAGTAAGAAATTGCTACGGTTGAGGTCAGAGAGTTATTTTCCTGCTTTCTCCTCTAAGGTTTTGATGGTTTCCTGTCTCACATTCAGGTCCTTTATCCATTTTGAGTTTATTTTTGTGAATGGTGTGAGAAAGTGGTCTAGTTTCAACCTTCTGCATGTTGCTGTCCAGTTCTCCCAGCACCATTTGTTAAACAGACTGTCTTTTTTTCCATTGGATGTTCTTTCCTGCTTTGTCAAAGATGAGTTGGCCATACGTTTGTGGGTCTAGTTCTGGGGTTTCTATTCTATTCCATTGGTCGATGTGTCTGTTTTTGTGCCAATACCATGCTGTTTTGATGATGACAGCTCTGTAGTAGAGGCTAAAGTCTGGGATTGTGATGCCTCCTGCTTTGTTCTTCTTCTTCAAAATTACTTTGGCTATTCGGGGCCTTTCATGGTTCCATATGAATTTTAAGATTGTTTGTTCTAGTTTCAAGAGGAATGCTGGTGCCATTTTGATTGGGATTGCATTGAATGTGTAGATAGCTTTGGGTAGTATTGACATTTTGACAATATTTATTCTTCCAATCCATGAGCAGGGAATGTCTTTCCATTTCTTTATATCTTCTTCAATTACCTTCATAAGCTTTCTATAGTTTTCAGCAGACAGATATTTTACATCATTGGTTAGATTTATTCCTAGGTATTTTATGCTTCTTGGTGCAATTGGGAATGGGATCAGTTTCTTTATTGTCTTTCTGTTGCTTCATTGTTAGTGTATAGGAATGCAACTGATTTCTGCACATTGATTTTGTATCCTGCAACCTTGCTAAATTCATGTATCAGTTCTAGCAGACTTTTGGTGGAGTCTATCGGATTTTCCATGTATAATATCATGTCATCTGCAAAAAGTGAAAGCTTAACTTAATCTTTACCAATTTTGATGTCTCTTATTTCCTTTTGTTGTCTGATTGCTGATGCTAGAACTTCCAGCACTATGTTAAACAACAGCGGTGAGAGTGGACATCCCTGTCGTGTTCCTGACCTCATGGAAAAAGCTCTCAGTTTTTCCCCATTGAGGATGATGTCAGCTGTGGGCTTTTCATAAATGGCTTTTATGATCTTTAAGTATGTTCCTTCTATCCCGACTTTCTCGAGGGGTTTTATTAAGAAAGGATGCTGAATTTTGTCAAAGGCCTTTTCTGCATTGATTGACAGGATCATATGGTTCTTATCTTTTCTTTGATTAATGTGATGTATCACATTGATTGATTTGCAAATGTTGAACCAGCCCTGCAGCCCAGGAATGGATCCCACTTGATCGTAGTGAATAATTCTTTTTATATGCTGTTGAATTCGATTTGCTAGTATCTTATTGAGAATTTTTGCATCCATATTCATCAGGGATATTGGCCTGTAGATCTCTTTCTTTCCTGGGTCTCTGTCTGGTTTAGGAATCAAAGTAATATTGGCTTCATAGAATGAGTCTGGAAGTTTTCCTTCCCTTTCTATTTTTTGTAATCGCTTGAGAAGGATAGGTATTTTCTCTGCTTTAAATGTCTGGTGGAACTCCCCTAGGAAGCCATCTGGTACTGGACTCTTATTTGTTGGGAGATATTGGATGACTCAGTTTCTTCGCTGGTTATTTCTTCGTTTTCTATTTCCTCCTGATTGAATTTTGGAAGCTTGTGGGTGTTTAGAAATTTTTCCATTTGTTCCAGGTTGTCTAATTTGTTGGCATATAATTTTTCATAGTATTCCCTGATAATTGCTTATATCTCTGAGGGATTGGTTGCAATAATTCCTTTTTCATTCATCATTGTATGTATTTGGGTCATCTCCCTTTTATTTTTGAGAAGCCTGGCTAGAGGTTTGTCAATTTTGTTCATTTTTTCAAAATACCAACTCTTGGTTTCGTTGATCTGCTCTACCGTTTTTTTAGATTCTATATTGTTTATTTCTGCTCTGATCTTTATTATTTCTCTTCTTCTGCTGGGTTTAGGCTGCCTTTGCTGTTCTGCTTCTAGTTCCTTTAGGTGTGCTGTTAGATTTTGTATTTGGGATTTTTCTTGTTTCTTGAGATAGGCCTGGGTTGCAATGTAGTTTCCTCTCAGGATTGCCTTCGCTGCGTCCCAAAACGTTTGGATTGTTGTATTTTCATTTTCTTTTGTTTCCATATATTTTTTTAATTTCTTCTCTAATTGCCTGGTTGACCCACTCATTATTTAGTAGGGTGTTCTTTAACCTCCATGTTTTTGGAGGTTTTCCAGACTTTTTCCTGTGGTTGATTTCAAGCTTCATAGCATTGTGGTCTGAAAGTATGCATGGTATAATTTCAATTCTTGTATACTTGTGAAGGGCTGTTTTGTGACCCAGTATATGATCTATCATTGAGAATATTCCTTGTGCACTTGAGAAGAAAGTATATTTTGTTGCTTTGTGATGCAGAGTTCTAAATATATCTGTCAAGTCCATCTGATCCAATGTATCATTCAGGGCCCTTGTTCTTTATTGACTGTGTGTCTAGATGATCTATCCATTGCTGTAAGTGGAGTGTTAAGATTACCCTCCAATTACCACATTCTTATCAATAAGGTTGCTTATGTTTGTGAGTAATTGTTTTATATATTTGGGGGCTCCTGTATTCTGCGCACAGACATTTATATTTGTTAGCTTTTCCTGATGGATAGACCCTGTGATTATTATATAACGCCCTTCTTCATCTCCTGTTATAGCCTTTAATTCAAAGTCTAGTTTGTCCGATATATGTATGCTACTCCAACTTTCTTTTGCCTTCCAGTGGCATGATAAACAGTTCTCCATCCCCTCACTCTCAATCTGAAGGTGTCATCAGGTGTAAATTGAGTCTCTTGTGGACAGCAAATAGATGGGTCTTGTCTTTCAATCCATTCTGATACCCTATGTCTTTTGGTTGGCGCATTTAGTCCATTTACATTCAGTGTTATTCTAGAAAGATATGGGTTTAGAGTCTTTGTGATGTCCGTAGGTTTCATGCTTGTAGCGATGTCTCTGGTACTTTGTCTCACAGGATCCCCCTTAGGATCTCTTGTAGGGCTGGTTTAGTGGTGATGAATTCCTTCAGTTTTTGTTTTTTTCAGAGGACCTTTATCTCTCCTTTATTCTAAATGACAGACATCCTGGGTAGATGATTCTCGGCTGCATATTTTTTCTGTTCATCACATTGACTATTTCCTGCCATTCCTTTCTGGCATGCCAAGTTTCAGTAGAGAGATTGGTCACGAGTCTTATATGTCTCCCTTTATATGTTAGAGCACATTTATCTGTAGCTTCTTTCAGAATTTTCTCTTTATCCTTGTATTTTGCAAGTTTCACTATGATATTTTGTGCAGAAGATCGATTCAAGTTACGTCTGAAGGGAGTTCTCTGTGCCTCTTGGATTTCAATGCCCTTTTCCTTCTCCAGTTCAGGGAAGTTCTCAGCTATGACTTCTTCAAATACACCTTCAGCACCTTTCCCTCTCTCTTCCTCCTCTGGAATACCAATTATGTGTAGATTATTTCTCTTTAGTGCATCACTTAGTTCTCTAATTTTCCCCTCATACTCCTGGATTTTGTTTACCTCTCTTTTTCTCAGCTTCCCCTTTTTCCATAATTTTATCTTCTAGTTCACCTATTGTCTCTTCTGCCTCTTCAATCCAAGCCGTGGTTTTCTCCATTTTATTTTGCAGCTCACTGATAGCATTTTTTAGCTCCTCCCGGGGGTTCCTTAGTTCCTTGATCTCTGTAGCAATAGATTCTCTGCTGTCCTGTATACTGTTCTCAAGCCCAGCGATTAATTTTATGAGTATTATTCTAAATTCACTTTCTGTTATATTGTTTAAATCATTTTTGATCAGTTTGTTAGCTGTTGTTATTTCCTGGACGTTTTATTGAGGGGAATTCTTCCGTTTAGTCATTTTGGATGGTCCCTGGAGTGGTGCGGAACTGCGGGGCACTTCCCCTTTGCTGTCTTGAATAACATGCGTTGGTGGGCGGGGCTGCAGTCAGACCTGATGTCTGCCCCTGGCACACCGCTGGGGCCACTGTCAGACTGGTGTGTGCCTTCTCTTCCTCTCTCCTAGGGGCGAGATTCACTGTGGGGTGGCCTGTCTTGTACGGGCTACTTGCACAGTGCCAGACTTGTGGTGCTGGGGATCTGGCATATTAGCTGGGGTGGTTCTGCAAGGTGCACAGGGGCAGGAGGGGCAGGCTCAGCTCACTTTTCCTTCGGAGATCCGCTTTGGGAGGGGCCCTGCGGCACCAGGAAGGAGTCAGACCCGCCGGAGGATGGATCCACAGAAGCACAGCGTTGGGTGTTTGTTCGGTGCAAGCAAGTTCCCTGGCAAGAACTGGTTCCCTTTGGGATTTTGGCTGGGGGATGGGCGAGGGAGATGGCGCTGGTGAGCACCTTTGTTCCCCATCAAGCTGAGCTCTGTCGCCCGGGCCTCAACAACTCTCCCTCCCGTTGTCCTCCAGCCCTCCCGTTCTCTGAGCAGAGCTGTTAGCTTATAACCTTCCAGATGTCAAGTCCCACTGGCTATCAGAACACACTAGGTCCGGCCCTTCCATTTTTGCAAGCCAGACTCGGTGGCTCTGCTTGGCTGGCGGGCCGCCCCTCTGCCCCGGTTCCCTCCTGCCAGTCCGTGTAGGGAGCACTGCCTCACAGCCCTTCTTACCCTCTTCCGTGGGCCTCTTGTCTGCGCTTGGCTCCAGACACTCCATTCTGCTAGGCTTCTGGCAGTTTTCTGGGTTATTTAGGCAGGTGTAGGTGGGATCTAAGTGATCATCAGGACGCACTGTGAGCCCAGCATCCTCCTATGCCGCCATTTCCCAGGATACATAAAGTATTCTTTATCTTGGCTATAGTATTTTTTATTTTGGCTTCACTAGATTTAGGTTTTGGCTCTGTGGTAAGGGACTCCCTGGTGTCTGCTTTGCTCAAACCTAGGTAGTAACCTTATCATCTTTTTAAATATATATCAGGTATATTCCCTATATCAATTCTGACTAGATCTCTGGCCATGACTTCTTGTTCTTTCCTTTGGGATAAATTCATTTGTCTTAACATTTTGTCTAGTTTTATGTCTTCTCTGTTAGGAATGCCTTTTATGTTGTTCCTGCTCTGAATGCAATGGCTATATTAAGACTATGTCATTTGCTGTCCAGAGACTGGAACTTCAAGTTGTGTGTGTGTGTGTGTGTGTGTGTGTGTGTATTCTGTGTGCACTCTCCATTTGTGATTTCACTGCTCTTTCTCTCAGATCAGTCCTCTGCAGAGTTTCTCCTTGCCTACATTTGGAAGTGTTTGGACCTGGTCCAGTGTGTGGTGAATTTTAACTGTATGTGCTTTGGTCTGCTTGGTAGAAAAGGCTATATCTCCTACAGTTGAAGTTTTACAGCATTCTCTGAGTTGGTGCTTCTGGTGGGTTAGTGCTGATCTTCTGGGGGAAGGGCCTAGTGTCTGGTTCTCAGGCTGAATTGTCCTAGTAAAGATGCATCTTCAGAATACAGAGGGATATGCATTAGTGTAAGCTGCTCCTGTCTTCACTGTGGGCACTGTGTTGCTCACTGAAGTCTGTCCACGCTGATGGGTGGCAGTGGGGGTGGGGGATGGCATCACCACATTCCCTTGTCCCTGGAGAGGGGAATTCACACTGCCACCTTTTAGGAAGCCCTCACAGTAGAGTGAACAATCTCCCCTCTTATGTCTCAGGCTTCTGTCAGAATACAACCTTCACCCTGTCTGTGTCTGAGCTGTCTGCCTGGTGGTACAGTGCTCTTGTGTTTTATCTTAGGTGCATGGCTTGGTTTCAGTATTCCAAATTTTAGAGACCTGTTGTGTGGTGGACTTGAAATGATCCTCTGGGGGACGGTCATGCCACGCTGTGGCTGATGACAGTTTGTCCCATAAAAGCAGTTTCATGGCCATGCAGGAGCTCAGACTTTATAGTAAAGTGCAGCCAAATGCTGTCTTCCAGATTAGTTGCCTTCAACAGGTGTCTCTTCTGGTATGTTAATTAACCATGCTGCTCAATTGTGCCCACTATCTCTATTTTCCTGTAACAGGCAGTGCCACCTCTACCAAATGCACTCCAAGAAGGGCAACTGTCTCTCCCAATGCGACATGGGATCTTCAGACCATGTTGTCCATTCCTGTGCCTCTTTCCTCTTTCCCTACAGAAGCACCATTATGCACATCAGGCACAACCTTGGCTATGGCATAGACTTCCAAAACTTCAGACTTTGTGCTCTGCTGCTCATAAAAAGTTGCAATAATTAGGTCCTCTCTTTTTCCCAGTCAGTGGTTTTGGGGAAGACTTTTTTTTCTTGTGCAATACCCTGCATGCTGCTGTCACTCTGTCTCTATTTCTCTTTTTCCTCACTCTATGACCAAGGCTCCCTCCTCTCTGCAGCACCCACAATTCTCTTCTTCCCCAAATCAAATTTCTGAAGTTCCTACCTTCCACATTGTGGTTGTTTTTCTCCTTCTAGATATGCAGTTTGTTCTTTCAGTCCTCACATTGATTTACTGAGTGTTCGTAATGATTTGATATTTACCTGTGTTCAAGGTAGAAGATGAGCATAAGGTCCCCCTATTATCTGACCATCTTAACTCCTTGCATAACATTTCTTATTGATCGTACCACTGTGTACACCTTCTTTGCCCATCAGCAGGACTAATGTCTTGTCAGTCGTGGTGACAGTGACTTTGAAAGTGGAAGATCCCCCCAGTGCTCTTGGTATGAACATCCATGGTAAATTCCCATTCCTGAAACAGTGAGTCCCAGATAACAGAACATTTCTGGCCTCCACGTTCCATCCCATTGACAAAAATACTTGGTTGGCCTTTGCCAACCAGGACACCAACCTTTGCTGGCATGATGTTGGCAAAGGTTTTTCTGGAGACTGCTGCTCAGATGGAGGGCAAGTCCTTACCGCTCACAATGGCTATGTCCTGACAGGTCCCACCAACCATGAAGTTGTTGATATAAGTGCTCCACCTGGTCATGGCACTGCTACTGGGGCTACTCTCTGCACAGTGGTTAGGGGCATCACCACTGGGTTGGGGCCCTTGGGATGTTAGATAGGGTGATGTGGAGAGTTCAGGAGCACATGATGCCACCCAGATTGTGGCTCTGCTAGCTGTGCAGCAGCCCTTGTACCACCACTTCTTCCATACAAATTTTACAATCTGCTCATCAAATTCCACATGAGAAAAATTGTCGGGACTTGACTGTTATTACATTTAACTTATAAATTAATTTTATAGTTAATTTATTTAAATATTAAGTCACAAATATTAATTTGTAAACATTGTATACCTCTCATTTATGTCTCTAAAAATTCACAATGAAGTGTTCTAATTTTTCTAATTTTCTGTTGGTTGTTTTCTAGTTAGGTATTTTTGGACCATATAAAATGGTAACCTTTTAAAGGTAAGCCTTCATATTTCTGTTTGCATATAAAGATAATAATTTCATATTAAACCTGTATCTAGTATAAATCAGAAATCTAGTTTTTATCTTAATTTGCTAATTTACAGAATTATTTGTATTTCCAATCTACAACATTTTATCTTCTGTATATAGTAGTAGTTTTTTTTATTTCTAGTCATTTTACTTTATATATATATATATATATATAAAATCATTTATCTATTTATTTATGCCTTACTGAACTTCTTAAAACAAATTTTACACTATTAGATAGAAATGGTTACAGCGGCATTATTGACTTCTTCTGAGAATGTTGATTTACAATTAAAAAAATAAAACAATTAGGAAATCTTTAGAAGAATTAATGTTAACCTGGAATGTAGTGAGTTATGGAATATTTAAGTTAATGAAACAGTTTACGTTTGAAATCATCAAGTCTATGACTTAATTCATTACTGATGGACTCTTTACTAACTCTGAAGTGTTTTTAATATTAACTGTATTTTTACTGTTTTGAATTAGCCTTTACTCAGTTATAATTGAATATGCTAAATTTGCTTAATTTTTTATAGAACTGAATCTTTTCATAAATGATTGACTTCTTTATATTTTCATAGAATACACTAATGTTGTTTACATAGATATTCTGGAGATACACAGGTATATAGCCAGATAGGAACAACAGAAAACCCAAGTCTTCTTTAGTCATGGAGTATGATTCAATGTATGGAGGAAGCTACATATATATATATATATATATATATATATATATATATATGGCTTGGAAATTCCTTCAGGATGAAATTGTATTCACACATGCTTTTCTGGTCTGGTCACCAATCTAATACTAATACTGTAAGACAGGGGCAGGAAAAGAAAACCTTACTGTATAAGGATTTAATTTCTGGAAGCATGACACTGTTTTGAGAAGGGAATATAGATTTAAGAATTGATTTGAGTACTGGCACCTAGGTGGCTCAGTTGATTAAGCATCCTACTCTTGATTTCAGCTCAGGTCATGATCTCACAATACATGAGACTGACTCCCATGTTGGGCTCTGCACTGAGAGTGTGGAGCCTGCTTGGTATTCTCCCTCTCTCTCTGCCCCTTCCCCACCCATGCTTTCTCTCTCTCTTTCTCTCTCAAAATATATAAATAAACTTAAAAAATTGATTTGAGATTATCTACAAATTATTAGATAGTTACTCATCTCCCTATCAGAGCAATTTTATAGTGAAGCTTTCAAGCTTATACTTAATCCTAAGAAAGTGAGGATTATTTGACATGTAACAATTATATAGATCTATATATTCATGTTTACTGGAATAGGCTTAATATTGGGAAAAATATACTTGCATTATTGGTCATTCCCACATTTTTGTGAATACTGTTTATCAATTAATAAGGGATGATCATCTTCCCATCCTCTACATGACACAAACCTTTTATTCATAAATAAAAGAAAGTATACCATAGTTTTAAATGGTTCAAGGAGTTAAAAGCACTATGACTAATTTATACTAGGCCACAACTTAAGAAAAATCTGAATTTAATTATACACTGTGTTTGTTGTTAAGCATTCTGTGAAATAAGAGAGAATGAATGACCCAGAGGACAAGATGACATATGCTTTCATGGCTAGTGGTAAAAAAATTATCCATTGTAATTAAAGTTTTTTTTAATATAAAGGGAAACTTAGAAATAATGCTTTTCAAAATTAAAGGGAAAAAATATTTCCAATACTTTACATTTACTAAAGGAATTTTTCCTCTAACTAATAAAAATTTGAGAATAGAATATAGTTTAAAAATAGACACATAAAGATAAAGAAAAAGAAATATGAGGTACCATTTTAATTAATTCCTAAACTTTCCTTTAGAAAGATAAAAACAATTGCCAAAGTAGTCAGCTTAATTTGAAACAAATATAACCATTTTTCTCAGTTCTTGTAATTCCTGTAAATAGATTAATAACATGCTTGTTTTGTTTATCTATCAATAGTTGCTCTGTTGGTTAAACAATTCCGTTTACAAGTGACTACAGATACATATTGAGGCTGACATCTACACTATACTCATTCCCAAGTATCTCTATGCTATGTTTTTTTGGGGGGGGCAGGTTATATAAAATATTATGTTTCCTTCCATAGTGGGTGAAAACACAAACTATGTTCAATAATAGTCTTTCCTTAACACTTTTATTCTGTTCTAAATATACTTCATTTGGTAAAGGCTTTAAATTTTCATTTCTTTTCCTTTGCAGTTCTGAGTTAGTGAATGCTGAAGTTATATAAGGAAGTTGGAAAATATTGGCGATTATCTCTACTTTTATAACTGATTCAAGTATTTTAATTACTTTGACCGGACAACTGTGATAATCCTTCCTCTCTCCAAACACACAAAACCATATAAACAAACATACACCCACACCCATACACACACCCACATGCATGTGTGCACAAACATGCTTATTTGGCCCAAATGATCAAATAGATATTTGGTGTAATTTGGATGCTAACATAGAAGAAAATTTAAGATCAAGATAAACCTATGAATTCTAGGTTGGCAGATGATAATTTTATTTGAGTATCTCCCTTCTTTCTAATTATTATCCTCTTTTTCTAACAATAGAAAAACAATAATCCAAAGAGAAATAAGATGTGTTTTCAATAACTCGATTAACAAATCAGTATTACATGCCTTCTATGATCTCAGATCTTTGATAGATGTAGCTGTATGAGAAAAGCAGATAGATAAGAGAAGGCCATATTTGAAGAAAAGTGAGTTTTTCTAGCATTCGGTTGTTAAACTTGCCAACATAATGCACTTTTTTTTTTCTTGGAGATTATGTTGTGGTATGACAGTGGGGTGTTCTCATGGCCCAGATAGAATGATGAGGTATGGTAATTACTCCAGAGATCTTTAATGAGGGTTTCAAAGTGAAATTTTCAGTCTAATGGGGAACTGTACATATATGGGTTTTAGGATGGTAATCCCATTGAAAAGGTATGATTGACTTTAAGGATACTAAAGCAAATTCTGAAAATAACTTTTTTCTTAAGTTTTAACAAGTTAAACCTTGATTAGCAATAATTGAGAGTGTTTGTTTTAACAGCCTGACCAGCATTGACTAATGTTTTCAGTATTACTAATTTGTTAAGTGAAAATGGTGTCTCATTAAATTTGCATTTATTAACTAGCTACCTTGAACATTGTCATATGTTTTCTATACAGTTGTTATTTGTTTCTTTTTCTTTTAAAGTTGTGTATATATTTCTCTCACAAACTACTTTTGCCCATGTGACCTTGTATTGATTTGTGGGATATTTTTTATAAAAAATAAAAATTGTAACCATTGATCTGGCATAATTGGTGTATTTCCCTGTTTCTAGTTGACTTTCAATTTTCATTTGTTAAGAGAAATATAAGAATAAAATATTGGGTCGCCTTGGTCCTTCAGTCAGTTAAGTGTCCAACTCTTGATTTCAGCTCAGGTCATGACCTTACACTTCATGGGTTTGAGCCCCACATCAAACTCCATGCTGACAGTGCAGAACCTCCTTGAGATTCTCTCTTGCACTCTCCCTGCTACCCCCCTGCTCACACTTGTGCTTTTGCACTCTCTCTCTCTAAATAAAGAAAAAAATTGAAAAAAAATAAAATATTAGTCTAGAAAAAGTCATAGAGATTTGATTTTTTATTTATTCTATTATGGCTTGTTTTTTTAAAAAAATTTTAATGTTTATTTTTGAGGGGGGGTGCAGAGAGAGAGGGAGACACAGAATCTGAAGCAGGTTCCAGGCTCTGAGCTATCATCATAGAGTCCCTCGTGGGGCTCCAAGTCATGAACCATGAGATCATGACCTGAGCTGAAGTCGAACACTTTACCGACTGAGCTACCCAGGATCCCCATCTCTTGATAATTCCTAAAGATCATCAGGTTTATCCATTATGAAATCATATATATTCATTAAATAAAATTTGGATTATCTAAAAAATAGAAAGGTAAAAAAAGTTACAAATTGTTCCAATTTTCAGGCAGCCTCACATGCACTATAAATATTTATTGAATGTATTTTCATTACTCTTTCGTTCTATGTGGAAAGGTTTTCATGTTGCTATTGCTTAATTAGCAGTAAAATGCAGTCTGCTTTATTCTATGATATAAATATCACTCTTCTTTGTCATGCTACATTCTATCAAGTTATGCAGTTCATTTGTTAAACATATATTTACTATCATTACATACGAGTCACTTTTTTAGGCACTGAAATAGAGTTTAGAGGTAGTGGGATGAGGAAAAACAATGGAAATAAACATAAAATATATCAGATATTTTTAAATTCTATGAAAAAAAGTATTAGGAAGAATAAAGAGTTTTGGAAGGGAATGGGGCTTGCCAGTATGTATACAGGAGTAGGAAAATACTTTCTTATTTGGTGATATTTTAGTTGAGATCTGAGTACATTTATAGAATAAGCCATGAAAATATCTGAATAAAGAGAGTTCCAGGTGAAGGGACAGAGCAGGAGCAAATGAACTGACATAGTAATGTGCTTGATATTTCTGAGAATATTGAGGTGACAGTGTTGTGGGAGTGATGTAGAGAGGTGAAGAAGAGTAAGAGATTTAATTAGCAAGATAAGGCCTTGGTAAGGAGTTTGAACTTCACTGAGCACAAGAGCTTTCACTGCTGAAATAATCTAGGTGAGAGATGATCATGGTTCAGACTGAGCTGTTGGCAACAAAAAGTGATAACAAATTATACGATTTTGAGGATATTTTCAAGATTTAGCCATCATTTTTTCCAGACAGACTGGATGCGGAGTGTGATAAAAAGAAAAGAGTTAAGAATAACTCCAAAGTTTTTGGCCTAAAACTGCAAGAAAGGAGCTGCCATTTACTGAGATGAAGAACATACAAGGAGGAACTGACAGAGGGTGACAACAGTAAGAGTTCAATTATTATAAAAGCTTTCTAATATTCTAAATAGTTTTTCTTCATTAAAGATATTCTACATTTTAGTTATAAGCTATTTAGAAAATATATATAATGAAAAAGAAAAAAAATCACCTATAATTTTATAACCGAAGAAAATTACTTAATGTTTTGTTGTAAGTGTATACACTTTATGCATACACATACACAAATATAAACACAGTATATACATGTATATGTTATGTATATATAATTTTTTCTTATTAAAATGGGATGCTTTTTATGAGCTGATCATTTCAGATACTTACATCTAGGATTTGTTTAGAATTTTTTCCTTGCCAGAAATTTGGAAAAAAAGAGCCACTTGTACAGTTTTCTAGCACTTTTATGGTTTGACTATTATCATTATTGTTTTCCTTTTTAACTTTATTTCATTTGTAACTTATTTCACTAAATTGTATCAACTAATAAGGTTTTTCATATTATTATTATTACTTATTCTAAGTAGCTAATCTTGGGAGATACTTTCTAGGCCAAAGTATGTAGACCAGGGTTTCTAGATCAGAGGTTGAAAAACTGTAACTTGCAGGCCAAATTTGTGCTGCCACAATTTTTTACATGGCCTGCATACTTAAAAGCTTTTAATACATGAACACATTTACAATCTATTTGATAACTGAAAGACACAACTTTGATGAAAACTAATTAAGCTACATGGAATCTCCCAAATTCTTTTCACTAGAATTACATTATGAAAAAATATCTTTGTATCATTGTCATCATTATATTTTGAATTTTGTCAATTTTAAAATATGTGAAAATTTGTCTTTTTTTCTTTTTGTATAAGTATCTATATAATATCCTTGATGTTACTTCTTGTCTCCCAAAGGCTAAAATAATTACTATCTGGCCTTTAGAGAAAAAGTTTGCTGACTCCTATTCTAGATATTTGTAAGCATGCATAAAAATTACCTGGAGACTATGAGAAAAATGTAAATTTTTGTTGTACACCCCACCTTCACCACTGTTACGTCAGTTTTGATTCAGTAAGCCAAGGGTAAGTCCTAGGAATCTCAGTTTTAACAAACACTCCAGGTAGTTCTGATACACTCTAGACCAAATTTTCAAAAACACAAGATGCAGGCCCACCTGGGTGACTCATTTGGTTAAGCGTCCAACTTCAGGTCAGGTCATGATCTGACAATTCGTGGGTTTGAGCCCCACGTTGGGCCCTGTGCTGACAGCTCAGAGCCTGGAGCCTGCTTCAGATTCTGTGTCTCCCTTTCTCTGCCCCTCCCTTGCTCACTCTCTGTGTCTATCTCTGTCTTTCTGTCTCAAAACTAAACAAAATTTTTAAAAAATTAAAAAAAAAACACAGCATGCCAACTTGCACTGAGGAAATTTCAGTAGTGTCTTTGAGCTACATTTGTGCTAGTATTTCACCATCAGCATGCTGGTAAATATAAATTCATTGTACATATCTTATTGGAATGAATTGCCACAGGATACACCTGCCTATAATTATTAACACCTGTCAAGAATTGTGCAGTCACCTTTCCTTGGAACATAGCACTGCTAGGGATCAAAGCATGGTTTTTGGTCTAGAAATTTTGTAACTCTTAATTTGAACCCATATGATAATGCTAGACACATCATTATTCGTAAATTCCATACATCTATTCTTATCTCTTTTTATCTCCCCTTTATTATTGTTTATGTATATATGTGTGTTTATCTATATATATGCACATATCCATCCATCTATCCATAATCTATACATCCGTCCAATTTCCCTATAAACACGAGATCTTAATTATGCTAGAATTAGTACTAACTCCTGCCCCAACTGCCATACAAACCTTGAATTTTTGATAGGAATGATCTACTATTTGTTTCATAGTAAATTTAACAATCTACCAATGCACCTTGGAAAGAGCAAATGTTGTGACATCAGTGTAAACAACAAGACATAAGGAGCTTTAAAAAATAAAAACACTATATATAGTACATTCCAGTCATTGTTATTAGAAGTTAGAAATTATTGCTGGAATACCTTAATAAAAATTCTGGAAAGTCCTGAAGATTTTAGGTAGTATATGCAAAAGGAAGAAAAGAAGAAATAATTTATCCTCTGAGACAACTTTAATCATTAAATCTGGAGTCTTCTTAATGAAGTTTACACAGGTGCCTCAAGTTCATATTTCTAAGAACCAAATCTTGCCTTTTTTCTCTACCTTCCCAACATTTTCATTGCTTTTTGGTTTATACTAATGGTGCTCCAGAGAAAAGTGGCTTCCCTCTCTGAGTAGTTGTGAAAGATTTCCATGATTTTTCCCCTTTTGTATCCAATCCTCACTTATACATATTTTTGTAAAAGCTCTCTCTCTCTCTCTGGAGACAAAATATTAATTATTATTTTTCTATTTCTTGTTTTTCAAAATATGTGTATTCAATTCATCTGAAATTATTATCTGTGATGAATTCCTAAGAGTGACTAAAATTATTTAAGATAGTATTCTTGGGGCGCCTGGGTGGCGCAGTCGGTTAAGCGTCCGACTTCAGCCAGGTCACGACCTCACGGTCCGTGAGTTCGAGCCCCGTGTCGGGCTCTGGGCTGATGGCTCGGAGCCTGGAGCCTGTTTCCGATTCTGTGTCTCCCTCTCTCTCTGCCCCACCCCCATTCATGCTCTGTCTCTCTCTGTCCCAAAAATAAATAAAAAACGTTGAAAAAAATTTAAAAAAATATAGTATTCTTATTTATTTAATGAACTTTAATCTTGTTTTTATGGACAAATTCCATATTATTTCAAGTACTTAATAACATTTTCAATTTTTACCTGATAAGTGGTCTTTGCACATTTAGCAAGATAAACAGTTCTAGCAGACAGTGTTCTAAAAATGTATGATCCCATGGGACACATGGCTGGCTTAGTGTGTGACTGTTTATCTCAGGGTTGTGAGTTTGAGCCACACGTTGGGAAAAAATTAAAATCTAAAAAAATAAAAATTAAAAAAATTATGATCCCAGATGAATTAAAATACAACTCCCATAGTCATAAATTCTTGGCCCCAAATTAGAGAAAAAAAATTCAAACCTGCAATTACTTGTATGAGTAACCCACCTTGAATGATTTCTGTGATGAAACTTGCTGCTGAGGAAAAGTTGTAACATTGTTTCCAGTTTACCTATCACCTTATAAATAGGATATTTGAGGAGATATATTTGTTTTTGATCATGAAAATATATTACATATATACATCTCCCACAAACTAAAAATAAAAAGTGCAAATGACCCAGTGGTCTAAGAAAATTATTCTGCCTAAGTAAAACTGTTTTTTTTTTTTTTTGGATACTAAAGGGGGAAACATACTTAGTTCATACTTGTTTTTCAATCTTCACAGTTTGTTTTACTTTTATCAAAATATAATAGAAGTTTTAGAAAACTGTATCTTCTCATAAATTTTTATTTTTTGCCTGAAAGAGTTTACATTATTGTGGTATGTCTCCATAAAACAACTAAGGGCTACATATAGTTTCATTTTCATTTCCTAAGTTGCCACTTCAGAAAAGTTGGGCAGTGTCTCTTAGCATTATTTTTTGTTATGCTTGGCATATGGCTTTCACATCTCAAAATTTGTACCACATTAGCAATATATACTTCTGTTTGTATTACCCAGTCTTCGGTACTCAGATGCTCTAGAACATGTGTACAGCATGAAAGCACAATTCTAAACAGAGCCCATAGTTTTTGTTGGTTTAATTAACAAATTAACATCATTTTTATATGGTACATTTTCTTTAAAAATAATATCTTCAGCTAGATACATTCATCTATATATAAACAGTTTACATATCCTACTCTCTACTGTGGCTTAACATGCAAGTCCTGAAATTTAATCTTGACAAAATGGTACAATATCTCTCTCACACACACACACACACACACACACACACACACACATGCACACACACACACACACACACCTCTACTAGAAATGTTTTAGATAATTTTTAGACAAACTACATAAACTAAAAATGCCTTATAAAAGCTTCTGTGTTCAGCAAAAGATGGAGTTGAGATTAGGTGATGGAGGTAAGTGAGTATAGACAAGTAGAGTAGTACCGATGATTTTCTTTTTAGGAAATTCACTTACAAATGAAAGTTTCCTAAGGTTTACTATTACTGTAGTAGTCAAATAAGTATTAAGAATAACCATACAAACTAAATGAAAACTATTCATCATGCTTCAACTTAAAGTAGATATCAAGCCAGGCAGACATGTACTGCCCTTATTTTTAAATATTTATAACATTTAAATATTTTCTTTATTTATCTATATCTCTTCTTTTAATTATTCTTGGGTTAATTCATAAATCCCATATTTAAAACAAAATTATTTTTTAATGTTTATCTATTTTTGAGAGAGAGGGCAGGGGGATGGCAGAGGGAGAGAATCCAAAGCAGGCTCCAGTCTCTGAGCTGTCAGCGGAGAACCTGACATGGGGCTAGAACTCACTGACCTCATGATCATGACCTGAGACACTTAAGTTGGAAGCTTAACCAACTGAGCCCCCAAAACAACTCTTTAATGAATAGGAAAACATATTCTTCATCTTAATTTGCATTACTTTGCCACTATCTCTGCCATAATGTAACGGGCCTCTCTTCATCACACACACACAAAAAAATATGGTATTTACTCCTATAGGTAAGGAAATTAACATATAATAAATTTTTGTGCAATAAAATTAACTAGGGAGATTCTTTGGGTTCCCTAAAGCTTTGGGAAAAAAAAGCTTGCAAATTCTTCTCTGTGTGTAGTTCTGTTCAGGGATGTAGTCTACCCAAAATCCTCAGAAAGGTGATTTTTTTTTAATTTTTTTAAATTTACATCCAAATTAGTTAGCATATAGTGCAACAATGATTTCAGGAGTAGATTCCTTAATGCCCCTTGCCCATTTAGTCCATCCCACCCTCACAACTCCTCCAGTAACCCTCTGTTTGTTCTCCATATTAGGATTCTCATGTTTTGTCCCCCTCCCTGTTTTTAATATTATTTTTGTTTCCCTTCCCTTATGTTCATCTGTTCTGTGTCTTAAAGTCCTCATATGAGTGAAGTCATATGATATTTGTCTTTCTCTGACTAATTTCGCTTAGCATAATACCCTACGTGGATGGAACTGGAGGGTATTATGCTAAGTGAAATCAGAAAGGTGATTTAAAACACAGGAAACAATAGGTGTTGTTGAGGAGATGGAGAAAGGTGAACCCTCTAACACTGGTGGTGGGAATGCAAACAGTGCAGCCACTGTGGAAAACAGTATGGAGATTCCTCAAAAAGTTAAACCTAGAACTACCCTGCAATCCAGCAATTGCACTGCTGGATATTTATCTAAAATATACAAAATTACTGATTCAAAGTGACACATGCACCCTGATGTTTATAGCAGCAGTATCAATAATAGCCAAATTATGGAAAGAGCCCAAATTCCCATTGACTGATAAATGGATAAAGAAGTCAAAGAAGTGTGTATATATATATATATATATATATATATATATATATATATATTAGAATATTATCCAGGCATAGAAATAAATGAAATCTTGCCATTTGCAATGAAGTGGATGGAGCTAGAGAGTATTATGCTAAACAAAATAAGTCAGAGAAAGAAAAATATCATATGATGTCAATCATGTGGATTTTAAGAAACAAAACAGATGAACATAAAGAGGGAAAGAGAGAGAGGTAAACTGTAAAACAGACTCTTAACTATAGAGAACAAACTGAGGGTTGCTGGAAGGGAGGTGGGAGGGGCGATGGGCTAAATGCATGATGGATGTTAAGGAGGGCACTTCTGAGGAGAACTGGATCACTAAATTCTACTGAAACTAATATTATGCTATATGTTAACTGATTGGAATTTAAATAAAAACTTGAAACAAAAAAAAATAAAGGAGTTGTTTGCACCCAAAGAAAATGAAAACACTAATTCCAAAAAATATATTCACCCTATGTTTATTTCAGCATTATTTACAATACCTAAGGTATGGAAGCAACCCAGGTGTCCATCAACAGATGAATGGATAAAGATGTGGTATATATACACAATGTAATATTACTCAGCCATAAAAAGAAATGAGACCTTGCCATTTGCAACAACATACATGGATCTAGAGAGTATTATACTAAGTGAAATAAATCAGACAAAGACAAATACCATATGATTTCACTTACGTGTGAAATCTGAAAAACAAAGCAAATGAACAAACAAATACACAGACTCTTAAATACAGAGAACAAACTGGAAGTGGGTAAAATAGATGAATGGTATTAAAAGGTACAAACTTCCAGTTATGAAGTAAGTCCTGGGGATGAAAATACAACACAGGGAATGTAGTCGATAATATTGTAATAACATTGTTCAGTGACAGGTGGTGATTACACTTACCATGGTGAGCATATAGTAATGTATAGAATTGTTGAATCAATATGTTGTGCACCTGAAACTAATATAATTAGTATGTCAATTTTAATTTAATAAAAAAAGGAGTCATTTGCAATCCTGTGTAAATTTGCTTAAAATTAATTTTCAAATGCTCCTAAATATTGATTTAAAAAGTCTTTGATTTTCCAAAAGTATAATTTACCTTTTTAGAAATTTTAAATCAATCTCAAAAATTTGTAAAATTATTTATTCTACATTATAGAAGGCTTATTTTTTTATAGAAAAGATGCCAACACCTGGTGTTTCACTTACTAGTTTTAAAACAAAGAAACTAATTTACTCTGATAACTGAGACAGTCATGACATATAATAGCATCACTCATCTCTTTTCTTGCAAGTCTCTCCAAAGAACTAAATATTTTCTTAATTAAATAAAATGCAAAGGCTCCAAACTTCTGTTGAGAAATTTAATGAGAACACTGGTCATTTTTGTGTGCCAAATGGGAGATGTTTTAAAACTGAATTTGACTTTTGACGGTGAAAGTACTTGGAGTTATTTTTTTTAAGTTTCATATAAATTATATCCTCAATATTTGTACATTGAGTTAGGCCTTTCTCAGATTTCCAATGGTAGCTAGATTATTTCTAACTACTGACCATGATCCCTTGAAGCCAAGTGGTTATATTAACTCTCTTGAATCTCAAAGAAAGCATTTGTTAGGTTATATTTCTTGGGAAGTAACACCATGAAGTATGTAAGAAACAATTAATTTCACATGCACAAGCACTAGTTTTTCAGGGATTCTTGTGATCACTTGATTTAATGTAGGAACAAGGCCTTGTGGAAATTGTCTTGGTCTTGAAGCAACATCCCATTAATTTATTTAAAAAGTATATACAAATATATTTTCATTTAACTTATGTCAATTATTAGAAGCTTTGTCTAAGATAAACTCATCAATAAATTGTTGAACAATAATAAAAAAGGAAATCATGAGAAGTGTAAAAGTATTGATAACACCTCAACAGGATAAGCACTAGTCTATGTCACCAGTAACACCATATTAGAAGCGCCAATCTATGTAACTAATCAGCTCTCAATTATTTCTTTATGGGATGAAATTTGATAAAAAATGGCGTATTCTGTAATAACTCATTTCTCCTGTGAAATACTGAGGAGACAATTGAAAAACAAACAAATTGAGGGATAATTCAACAAGCAACCATGGAATGCTAACTATATTCCAGGTATTAACGTAGATGCTGGGAACACATATATCATCTATGTTCAGTAATTTACTGATGCATTTTAAACTATTTCCTTAAATAAAGCCATTTATTTATAGGTAGGATGGCATTCACACCATTCCTAAATATTCCCTTAAACACATAGTATTCTTACATTTTCCCCTGTACTGAAAATATCATTTAACATGTAACATTTTGTTTGTCCCCTTAATCATAGATACAACCAGAAAGGCAACAGTATATGAAGAAGTTTTTTGTACAGAATAGTCTCACCAGAATAACTTTTAATATGATGGTTTACAATCACAAAGCAATGTTCTTAATTTTCTTCTCCTGGGCACATTTGAAGTTTGTACAGTGACTGTTTTGAAAAGCTGAAAAAGGCTGGGGGAAACAAACAAAACTTGTATTAAATAGTCCATTCTTAAGTTTACCATGACAATTGACAGTATAGTTTTACTAATTTACTAATTATCTTGCGCTAGGAAATGAACAATATCCTATTTTTACTGTTTTTTTTTCACAAATTTAAGCTGTTCAGTTGTTTTGCTCCCCCTTGAAAACCTTAATTATAAGTCTATTAAATGTAGTTAAAAATGAAAAGTACAAGATTGAAAAATTACCCAGGTGTTTGTGTTCAAATAGAGATGATCTTTCCTTTATAATTTTCCCTTTCTTTTTACCAACTGAATTTACAGAGGTTTGTTTTGTTTTGTTTTGTTTTTTACTGCTTTGCAGTGTCCTAACATATAATTTATCTGTACTTGGGCATATTTTAATTATTCCTTTATTTGTAATGGCTAACTTTTTAAAAATAATAATTATTTAAATACTTAAATAATTTCCTCAAATGTATTAAATGCTTTTATACTTGAAGATTTTTACCTTCTAGAAATCTTGCATGATTTATACTGATTCAAAGCATTTGTAAAGGTTCTGGTTAACACTAACACTTCAAGTTTATAAATTCAAATAAAAACTGGTAATTGGTAAAAAGGAATAGAGAGTGCATATAGTAAGTAATTACCAATGTAGATATTTTAAATTTATTTCAGGTTGCACTGTTTTCATATATTTTAATGGTCACAATTATGTAAAGCAGTGGGCTCATAAAATATGAAAATTATATCCCATTAGTTTTTAGTTTTACTTTTGTCAATTTAAGTAAAGAATATATCTTGAATGTTTTTCAGAATTTTGATACATATATCAATATAATGTGCATTCTAATTTTTAGCAGACCTAAGCTTTTACATGGTATAGATACTTTTCCTCAAGTTCATATAACTCATACTGTTTTAAGCAAGGGAGTTCATCACAAGGTTGTTTACAAATGTAGAAAACACTGGAAAACATGTAAGTATTATTCAATGCGTTACTTAGATAAGCTATAGTACATGCACGCAATGGAATACTATGCAGTCACTAAAATGATGATACAGATTGATATTTTTTAGCTTAAAATTTAAAGAAACACAAAATAGTACATATAGTATTTTTTTGTTGATTGTAAAAGAGTGTGTTTACATAGGAAAAAAGTATATGTATGCAATGAAATCATTAATAGTGGTTATCTCTGAACTGTGGGAATTTAATTCTTTATAATTAATTCTTTATAAACGCCTGCATTGTGTACATTTTTTAAACAATGAGCATGTATTATGTATATTATCAATAAAAACAGTGATTTCCATTTGAAAATATTTGATAATGAATATACATGTAATTTGTAGATAAACAATTACACAGAGAAAGTTCTTTCTCTTTGTTTTATGGGAAAATAGCTAACAAGTGTTAACAAAATTATATATCTATGTTGTGTTATGCATGTAACCTAAAATTTGTAGTTAACATAATAAAAGCCAATTAAGAATAGAGACAACACATTTTTTATGGTTGGATATATGATGTGAATAAACCCTATTTTTAAAAAGGATTTTTTTTAATTTTACATAAATTAAGTAATTATTTCTCTACTTCCAAAATGATTTGAACACTCACATATTAAATGAAAGGCAATCTAAAGAAAACATAAAAGTAAGTGTAATATGGATGGAAGGTAGATGGGTGGAGAAAAGAGGAGACTACAAGTAAAATACTAAAAATCTGCAATCTAGAAATTACAGGATAAATAATGTAACTGCAATATAGAACAGGACATCTTGTCACAACTTCGAAGCAGCCAGACATAAAGAGAACCATACTGGATTAATAGCTCTCATATAACAGATGGAGGCTTTGATACATCTGTGAATATTATCACATGGATGTATTCAAAAATTTACAAGAGATAACGACAAGTTTAATAAAAGATGTCCTTCAAAGTAATTTTTCAACATCATTATATGGATTATTTACCCTTTTTATTGACACTTTATAGACGCTGAAGTAAAAATTTTTAAATTTTCTATAGGTAAAGGCAATTCAGTGCAGTTATTTACCTTTTTTGTTAACTTAACATGACCCATGTGTACTAAGGAGTTTTAAAAAATGAGTGGCAAGAATGCTGCTTAGACTGTACTCATATATCAACTCTCTCAGGAAAGATTTTTAAGATAAAATTCATCATTTTAATAATGCTTAAAGTGTTAATTTTCTAATATACTAATTGAGAAAACACTAATAGGTTTATTTCTGGGCATGAAGTTGAATACAATTCCCAATACTTAGTCAAAGCCACTGTCAACTCTCTGATATGCCCACAATACATTAAAAAGGGGAAAAATGTATAACGAAATAAAGAAAACTCAGATCTTTTGAAAATAATATCCATTTTAAATAATAAAGTAAAATTATGCACAAATGTTCATCGGATCATATACATTTTCCCCTGCTTTACTGATTTCTCAAAAAGCAAGTTAGAACTTTTCTGTGTGATAGATTCAGAAATAATGGCCATTTTGAGAATATTTTCATAGAAGAAATTACATTTAGCAGTATAATTGCAATAAGGAAGTAAATATACTCAAGTACCTCACCTTGACTGGTTTAGGTAAATAATAATAATAATGAAAACAATATGTGGAGGGACAAAGTTTATTCTATATACCCTAAGGATATTTTATCAAAAAATGGTACAAAATGACAGTTTTACAATTAGAAATTATATTCTTCACTAAAATGAACAAGGTTTTCTAGTTTTACTTATTTTTTCAAAAGAAAGTATTTACTTCAGAAAGAAAGAAAGAAAGAAAGAAAGAAAGAAAGAAAGAAAGAAAAGAAAAGAAAAGAAAAGAAAAGAAAAGAAAGCCTGGCATAAAATAACCTCATCACAAAGTAGCCCAAACTAAGTAGGCACCAGCTAAAGGCTGCACCAAATTGAGCATTCTTATTCTCACCACCTGCGCCTGGCCTGGCCCAGGGTGACATGCAGGGGCTTGGAGCCCACTGTGCGACCATTCATCTCATCCACTGCTTTGGTAGCATCTTCAAAAGAGGAGAAGCAGACAACACCAAACCCTTTGCCTTGCCCTACTTCCACCATCACTTTGGCCCGGCTAATTGATCCAAAGGAAGAAAATTCTTCCTTCAGTTTTTCATCATCGATGGTCTCATCCAGGTTCTTAATATAGATAGGCACCCCCGGAGGCCGACTTTTTTCTTTTAATCTCAGCCGTTCAAATCTTCGTCTTAACTCAGCCAATCGTTCAATTTTCTTCTGTGCTCGCCCTACGTACAGAACTTTCCCATTGATGGACTTTCCATGCAGGTCTAACACAGCCTTTTGGGCAGCCTCGTGCGTCTCATACCTCACAAATCCAAAGCCCTTAGATTTCCCACTAGCATCTCTTATTACCTTAACACTCTCAGTTGGCCCATATCCACTAAAGATTTCCTTCAGTTTTTCATCATCCATGTCATCTCCGAAGTTTTTAACAAAAACATTAGTGAAAGTTGCTCTATCCTTGGTTCTGACTTCAGCTGCCCTCTCTTCTGGGAATTTGAATCTACCAACATACACCTGGCGGTTGTTGAGCCGCACCCCATTCATATGCCAGATGGCTCTATTGGCAGCGGCCAGGCTGTCAAAGTGCACATAGGCATAACCCTTAGAGCCATTGTCATCACATACGACTTTGCAGGAGAGAATGTTCCCAAAAGCAGAAAATAAATAAAAAAGGGCCCTATTATCTATGGATTTGTCCAGGTTTTTGATGAATATATTTCCAACTCCAGACTTTCTTAAGCGGTCATCTGGCTGAGACCACATGAGGCGGAAAGGTTTGCCATTAATCAAATCAAAATTCATGGTATTCAGGGCCCACTCAGCATCTGCAGGAAAGCGGAAGTTAACATAGCCATAGCCCAGGGGGCTGCGGGTCACAGGGTCACGGCAGATTCTGGTGAAGCGCAGAGGGCCAGCAGGCCTGAACTTTTTATATAACATGTCCTCAGTAACATCTGGGTCCAAGTCACCCACGTACAGGGCAGCCTTGAGGTACTTCTTTTTCTTGCCAGCAGGATTAGGCTCTCCACTCCCCATCTTTCTAAGCACAGGAAGGAGGCTTTCGCGGGAGAGAAAAAAAGGCTGATTTCTCTAAGCTATGGGCCAAGCAGCTGTTCACAAAAAGAAGAAAGCCAAGGCGAAGGAAGCTAAAAGCAGTTTCAGAATCACTGTTGAGGCTGAGAAAATGAAGTTCAGAAACAGCTGGTCAGCGGACTCAGAACAAACACATCAGACAACAATGCATCCCAATAACGAATCTGTTCTACCTAAAGAACTTATAATTTCCACCCATTAAGATTTAAAATCTGTTTTAAAAGCCAGTAGTAAGAAAGAAATTCTCTGTTCCTCATTTAATTGTAAGAAATCATCAAGCAGCTGGCTGGGCCCCCCACATCTCGCATTGGCTTACAGAGGCCTCGAGACCCGTTTTCAGCATAAATATAGGCCTCGAGCTCCTACTGGCTTAAAATTCTCTTAACCTGGACAGGGGCCAAACGTGTATTCCTCCGCCGGCTGCCTGGCCGGTCTCAGGCGGGCTAGCAGCTAAGGCCGCTAAACACACTCAGCGTCAGTGAAAGGGCAGACTAAACACTTGGTGCGCTGGGGCCGGAAGGCAGGCTGCAGAAGGCGGATCAGACAGAGAGACAGACAGACAGACACACACGCTGGGGACGGAAGACCGCCCAGATACCCCAGATGCCCACCGGGTACGGACCGAGTGACGCGCGGTAATTTCGGCAGTCTGAGACTCGCGGCAGGTCCGG
This sequence comes from Herpailurus yagouaroundi, assembly GCF_014898765.1. Lineage (NCBI taxonomy): Eukaryota > Metazoa > Chordata > Mammalia > Carnivora > Felidae > Herpailurus > Herpailurus yagouaroundi. The sequence goes on from NW_024420361.1 coordinate 1,558,339, forward strand.
AGGGACTGACTGGCGGACGCGCACTGGGTCAGCTTCAGCGGGAGGCGGTTCCGGACAGATGTGGGGCGGAGTCAGAAGAGAAGGGTAGATGCGAGGCGGGCGGGCAGAGCTGGGACAGATGGACACGGATTCCTTTCCGCAGGACAGAGCACCCCAAGGACGAAAACCATTTAGCTGTGGTAGGGCGGGCGGGGCGTGAGGAAACCCGGAACCTTGCTAAGTAACTTCCCGCTTGCTCTGTGCCAAGATAAAATTAATTTAATTTAATTTAATTTAATTTAATTTAATTTAATTTAATTTAATTTAATTTAAATGTTTTTTAGATTTTTCTTTATTTTTAAAATTTTGTGTTTTTATTTATTATCTTTAAGTATTAATTTTAGGCTGCTAATCCCAAAATTAAAGCAGGAGGTGATCACCTAGGCAGAAAGAGCTCTCATACTTTTTTTTAAAAATAAAAAAAAAAATTCCCTATATCATTTCTGCTTAGGAAATTAGATATAGGGTTGCATATTTTCTAAATTAATTGGAAAGTCAGAATTGACAGCTGTACTGGATTCACATTACAGTGCTAAATGATCATATGGTCAAATAAAACACAGGGCCATGTTGCATTTAGCCTTCATCCATTAAACCCCAACATGATGATCACATAATCCCCAAGTAGTAAGCAGAATTCTTGACACGGCTCCAGTAGTACTAATATTTTAATGACTGGAGAGTCGTAAAATGGCATTTTATGGTACCTAGTGCTACAAAACTTTGAAGATGTGCTGTCTCCACAATCAAAAATTACAAAATATTAATAAAAGAGATAAAAGCTACAGAATCAATGCAAAATATATGATTAATGTCCACAGATGAAATAAACATGTAAAGATATAGGCATATTATGCATTAATTACTAATTATTTTATTTTTTTAAAGTTTTTATTTAAATTCCAATTAACATACAGTGTAATATTAGTTTCAGGTATACAATATAGTGTTTCAACACTTCCATACAACACCTGGGGCTCATCACAAGTGCACTACTAAATCCCTATCACCTACTTAACCCACCCCTCACCTACCTTCCCTTTAGCAACCGTCAGTTTGTTTTCTATAGTTAAGAGTCTGTTTCTTGGTTTGCTTCCCTCTCTCTTTATTCCCCTTTGCTCATTTGTTTTGTTCCTTAAATTCAACATATGACTGAAATTATATGGTATTTGTTTTTCTTGAACTGATTTATTTTGCTTAACATAATACTCTCTAGCTCAATGTCTTTGCAAATGGCAAGATTTCATTATTTTTTATTGCTAATACCCCATTGTGTGTGTGTGTGTATATATATATATATATATATATATATATATATATACACACTCTCTTATTTATCCATTCATCAGTTGATGGACATGGGATATTTTCATAATTTGGCTGTTGTAGATAATGCTTCTATAAACATTGGGTGCACATATCCCTTTGAATTAGTATATTTGTATTCTTTAGGCAAATAGCTAGTAGTGCAATTGCTGAATCATAGGATACTACTATTTTTAACTTTTTTTTTAACCAGGAAATGGTGCCGCTCATTATTTTTCCTCCAAGATTTTATTTAAATTCAAGTTAGTTAACATATAGTGTAGTATTTAGAATTCAGTGATTCATCACTTACATATAACACCCAGTGCTAATGCCAACAAGTTCCCTCCTTAATTCCCATCACCCATTTAGCACATTCCCCCACCCACCTCCCCTTCAGCAACTCTCAGTTTGTTTCCTATAGGTAATAGTCTCTTATGATTTTCCTCCCTGTTTTTATCTTAATTTATTTTTCCTTCCCTTCCCCCATGTTCATCTGTTTTGTTTCTTAAATCCCACAGTTCAATGAAATAATATAGGATCTGTCTTTCTCTGACTTACTTTGCTTAGCATAATACACTCTAGCTCCATCCTTATCATTGCAAATGACAAGATGTCATTCTTTTTGATGGTTGAGTAATATTCCCTTGTGCATATACCACCTCTTATTTATCCATTCATCAGTAAATGGGCATGTGCACTCTTTCCATATTTTTTGCTATTGTGGATAATGCTGCTATAAACATTGGTGTCCATGTGCCCCTTTGAATCAGTATTTTTGTATCCTTTGGATTAATAACTAGTAGTATAATTGCTGGACCATAGGGTGGTTTTATTTTTAACTTTTTGAGGAAACTCAAAAGTGTTTTCCACAGTGGCTGTACCAGCTTGCATTCCCATCAACAGCGTAAGAGGATTCCCCTTTATCCACATTTTCACCAACACCTGTTGTTTCCTGTGTTGTTTATTTTAGCCATTCTGGCAGTTGTGAGGTGATAACTCATTGCAATTTTGATTTGTATTTCCCTGATGATGAGTGATGCTGAACATCTTAAGTGTCTCTTTGCCATCTGTATGTCTTTTTTGGAAAAATTTCTATTCATGTCTTCTGCCCATTTTTATTTTTTGTTTATTTTTTTAAATTTATATATGAAATTTATTGTCAAATTGGTTTCCATACAACACCCAGTGCTCATCCCAAAAGGTGCCCTCCTCAATACCCATCACCCACCCTCTCCTCCCTCCCACCCCCCATCAACCCTTAGTTTGTTCTCAGTTCTCAACAGTCTCTTATGCTTTGGCTCTCTCCCACTCTAACCTCTTTTTTTTTTTTCCTTCCCCTCCCCCATGGGTTCCTGTTAAGTTTCTCAGGATCCACATAAGAGTGAAACCATATGGTATCTGTCTTTCTCTGTATGGCTTATTTCACTTAGCATCACACTCTCCAGTCATAGCAGCACTCTCAACAATAGCCAAATTATGGAAAGAGCCTAAATGTTCTGCCCATTTTTAATTGGGTTATTCATTTTGTGGGTGTTGTATAAATTCTTTATGTATTTTGGATGCTAACCATTTATCAGATATGTCATTTGCAAATATCTTCTTCCATTCCATTAGTTGTCCCTTAGTTTTGTTGATTGTTTTCTTCACTATGCAGAAGCTTTTTTATCTTGATGACGTTCCAATTATTTATTTTTGCTTTTGTTTCCCTTGTCTAAGGAGACAAATCTAAAAAGAAGTTATTATAGTTGATGACAAAGAGGTTACTGCCTATATTCTCCTCTAGGATTTTTATGGTTTCAGGTCTCATGTTTAGGTCTTTAATCCATTTAGGATTTATTTTTGTGTATGGTATAAGAAAGTGGTCCAGCTCCATTCTTTTACATGTTGCTGTCCAGTTTTCCCAACACCATTTGTTAAAGATACTGTTATTTTTCCCCTTTTGGATATATTTTTTTGCTTTGTCAAAAATTAATTTGCTATATAGTTGTGCATTCATTTCTGGGTTATCTATCTGTTCTATTAATCTATGTATCTTTTTTTTTCTTTTTTTGCCAATACCATACAGTTTTGATCACTACAGCTTTGTAATACAACTTGAAGTTCGGAATTTGATGCCTCAAGCTTTGCCTTCCTTTTTCAAGATTACTTTGGCTATTCAGGGCCTTTTGTGGTTTCATATAAATTTTAGGATTGCTTGTTCTACTTGTGTGAAAATGCTGTTAATATTTTGATAGGAATTATATTCAATGTGTTGGTTGCTTTGAGTAGTATAGACAATTTTTAAAGTTTAATTATTTTTGAGAGAGACAGAGAGAGCGCACTAGGTGGGGAGGGGCAGAGAGAGAGAGAGAGGGAGAGGGTGACACAGAATCCAAAGCAAGCTCCAGGCTCCAAGCTGTCAGCAGAAACCCCGACGTAGGGCTTGAACTCACAAACTGTGAAACCATTACTTGAGCCGAAGTCATATACTCAACAGACTGAGCCACCCAGGTGCCCCAAGGGTTGTATAGACATCTTAACATTTGTTCTTTATTATTTTTTTAATTTTTTTCAACGTTTTTATTTATTTTTGGGACAGAGAGAGACAGAGCATGAATGGGGGAGGGGCAGAGAGAGAGGGAGACACAGAATCGGAAACAGGCTCCAGGCTCCGAGCCATCAGCCCAGAGCCTGACGCGGGGCTCGAACTCACGGACCGCGAGATCGTGACCTGGCTGAAGTCGGACGCTTAACCGACTGCGCCACCCAGGCGCCCCTTAACATTTGTTCTTTAAATCCGTGAGTATGAAATGTCTTTAATTACTAATTTCAACATGAGTTTTCAGTTTTAAACTATGGCAGGAAACAACGTTGTAAGATTAAACTCAACTAAGGTTTCTCACTCTATCTCTCCTTAGAGTTTGTGAGAAACTGTTTTGGAGAGGAATGTTGCTCTCTCTTTGGAAAATCCCAACATCTATAACACACAGCTCCTTATCCTACCTCTTCCACAACCTGTCCCCTCAAAAAGAAAATCTAGGGGCACGTGGATGTCTCAGTTGGTTTAGAGTCTGACTTTGGCTCAGGTCATGATCACACGGTTCATGGGTTTGAGCCCTGCCTCGGACTCTGTGCTGACAGCTCAGAGCCTGGAGCTTGCTTTGGATTCTGTGTCTCCCTCTCTCTCTGCTTCTCTCCTGTTCATGCTCTCTCAAAAATAAACGTTAAAAAAATAAAAAAAAGAAAAAAGAAAATCCAAACAAAACTTATATCAGTACTATTATGCTGGAAAAGATCCTAGCAACAAGAAAGGATGCAAGAGAAGGACATCACCCCAAAGGGTGTTGTCTCAAGAAGAAATTCCTGTGATAACAGGCCAAATTCATGTGCTACTTCATTTTTTTTAATCTTCCATTTTCTCTTAGACTGTGTAGTTCACTAAAGACAATTTACCCTCATTATATACTCAAATATTTAGTTATTTTCTTTATTGAGCTCTTGTGCCTACTTTTTAGGATTCTTAAACAGGATATGAAGACTATGAGAGAAAAGGCAAATACAAACAAAAATATATAGAAATAGACTAATAAAATATAGTATTGTAATATAACCACAGTGACCAATATGTAGAAACACTTGAGAACACCTGCTTAGTTTATTGTATTTTGAACAAAACTTTTATACCTTTTCTTATAAGTTTAGTTAACAATGGGCTAGGATTTTGTACTGTTTTTATTTTTCTAATTTAAAAATACTACTTTACTGGGACACCTGAGTGGCTCAGTTGGTTAAGTGTCTGACTTCGGTTCAGGTAATGATCTCACAGTTCATGAGTTTGAACCCTGTGTTCAGCTCTGTGCTGACATCTCAGAGCCTGGAGCCTGATTCAGATTCTGTGTGTGCCTCTCTCTCTGCCCCTCCGCCACTCTCTCTCTCTCTCTCTCACTCACCCTCTCTTTCTCTCTAAAAAATAAACATTAATTTTTTAATATTACTTTACTGAAAATATATATTAAAATAACACAAATCCAAGAGGATAATTCCCACAATATCATCACTGAATCAAATCAATATTTTATTTTTTATGTAACCATCTGTATGTTTTCCATATTTCAATTCATTTCTACATATTTTCTCCAAGATTATAGATATAATAGGATTGTTAAAAATAAGTATTCTCAAAATAAATTCATTTCTACATTTATTTGCTATCTTGGTGTCATTGTAGTATAAACATTCTAAACTATAGTGAACTTTTGATTGGATCAAAATCAAAACTAGATGACTGCTTTGAAATAAGTGAATTTTATTAGAGTTCCCTCTGCTAAGCAGAAGTTTATGGAAAGAAAGGAAACATTTTTGCCTATAATTTGTTTAATCATTTTAACATATTTTTTTATTTTTTTAACATTTATTTATTTTTGAGAGAGAGAGAGAGAGAGAGACAGAGAGAGAGTGCAAGCAGGGGAAGGGCAGAGAGAGAGAGGGAGACACAGAATCCGAAGCAGGCTTCAGGGTCTGAGCTGTCAGCACAGAGCCCAACACGGAGCTTGAACTCAGGAGCTGTGAGATCATGACCTGAGCCAAAGTCAGATGCTTAACCAACTGAGCCACCCAGGTGCCCCATAATCAATTTAAAACTTAAATTGAGAACAGACTATGGAATAAAAATCAGATGCAGAACACTTTTCTGTAATTATTATTATATATTAAATGCAAGTTTTAGTCTATGTAAATATGATTCATATATTAAATCCATTAAAAATCCCTGTCCAGATTCCTATGGCAATTGGTTGAGGCACATCTGAATCTTTCTGAATTTGAGAAATGTTTTGCATGAGGAATCAAAGATAACTGACATTCTAAGTGGATCCCACCACATGTTGTTATTTACAGTTAATAGCAATGTGTCACCATGAGTGGAAGAGGAGAGTTGGGAATTTAGTTTTCATCTTTGTTTAAAGAGGCACTTGATCATGTGTTTCCAATTAAAAGTATCAGCAGTGCAAATTGCTAAGACTCACATTGAGGCAAAATTTGCTGCTTTTTTGAATGAGGTCTGGGATGACTGAACAAAATATTATAAAGTGAAAGCTTTACTTCCTAGTACTTGGCTCATATATTTTTTTTTTTAGAGAGAGGAAAATGCAAGAAAATTTGACATTCAAAATGTCGTATAAACAGGCATTTCTATAGTAGGTTTCGGAACCAGTAGCAATTATTTTTTTTTTTCTGTTTCCAAAAATTTTATCCTCAACCATGAGTACCTATGCTCCATATGATACTCCTGAAACACTTTGATAAGATTGATTATCAAAGAATGATTAAGTTGTGTTCATTACAATGTGCTTACTAAAGTGAGAAAGTGGCCCAAACTGGAAGAGTTTCAAAAGAGTTTACAATGAACAAAATTAATACTAAATTGTTAAAAACTCAGAATATCTTATTCTTCAATACTTATCCAAAATTTCAGTATTTTTAAATTATAGAACAATATTTTAGATATTTATGCAAGGCAATAGCTATAATTCATACATTTATAACCTTAGGGGGTTTGTTGGAAATTGAGACAAATATGTTAGTTTAATATATATATATATATTTGTATCATGAACTAAATCTCCATTGAATACAAAAGTCATGTCTTTTTGATTCTAGTCATTTTGAAAAGTGTAAGGCAATATCTCATTGTCGTTTTGATTTGAATTTTCCTGATGATTAGTGAAGTTGAGCATCTTTTCACGTGCCTGTTGGCCATCTGATGTCTTCTTTGGAAAAATGTCTATTCAGGTCTTCTTCCCATTTTTAATGGTATTATTTACACATATCTTTTGGTGTTGAGTAAGTTCTTAATATATTTTGGATCTTAACTCCTTATCCCATATATCATTTTCAAATATCTTTTCCTATTCAATAGGTTACCTTTAATGTATTGATGATTTCCTTCACTATGCAAAAGCTTTTTGTTTTGGTGTTTATTTTTGCTTTTGTTTCCCTTGCCTGAGGAGACATATCTAGAAAGATGTTGCTAAGACCAATGTTAGAGAAATTACTGCATATATTTTCTTCTAGGAGTTTTATAGGTTTATGTGTCACATTTAAGTCTTTAATCCATTTGAGTTTATTTGTGTGATTGTTGTAAGGAAATGGTCCAATTTCATCCTTTTGCATGTAGCTATCCAGTTTTGCCCAAACCATTTATTGAAGAGACTATGTTTCCCCCATTATATATTCTTGCATGTGCCAAAGATTATTTGACAATATAAGCGTGGATTTATTTCTATTATATTATATTGATCTATATGTCTATTTTTGTACCAGAACCATACTGTTCAGATTACTATAACCCTGTCATATATCTTGAAGTCTGGGATTGAAATAACATGTATTGGCAAAAATATGGAGGAAAAGGAACACTTGTGCACTGTTGGTGGGAATATAAGTTGGTACAGCCATTGTGGGAAACAGTGTGGGGGTTCCTCAAAAAATTAAAAGTGGAAATAGTGGGGCATCTGGGTGGCTCAGTCAGTTAAGTGTCTGACATTGGCTCAGGTCATGATCTCACGATTCGTGAGTTTGAGCCCCATATCGGGCCCTGTGCTGACAGCTCAGAGCCTGGAGCCTGCTTAGGATTCTGTGTCTCCGTCTCTCTCAGCCCCTCCCCTGCTCACACTCTGCCTCTCTCTCTCTCTCTCAAAAATAAATAAAACGTTAAAATATTTAAAATAATGGAAATGGGATATGGCCCAATAATTCCACTATCAGGTATTTACCAAGGAAAAAAAACACACAAATTCCAAATGATATATGCACTCTATGCTTATTGCAGCATTATTTACAATAGTCAAGATATGGAAGCAACCCACGTGTCCACCAATAGATGAATGGATAAAGAAGTTGTGGTATGTAAACACAAAGGACTATTACTCAGTCATAAAAATGAATGAGATATTGCTATTTGAAATAATATGGATGGACATAGGAGATATAATGAAAAGTAAAATAAATCAGATGGAGACAAATACCATATGATTTCACTTATATATGCAATCTAAAAAAACAAGCTAACACTCTAAAATATAGAGAACAAACAGAAAGTTGTTTAAAGGGAGGTGAGTGGGATTTATGGGTGAAATAGATAAGGGGATTAAGAAGTACAAACTTTCAGTTATAAAATAAGTGTCATGGCGGTGAAAAGCACACCATAGGGAATATAGTCAATAATATTTTAATAATAGTGTTTGGTGGCAGATGATGACTACAGTTATTGTGGTGATCACTGAGTAATGTATAGAATTGTTGAATGAATATGCTATACACCTGAAACTAATATAACATTGTATGTTAATTATACTTCAATAAAAATAATAAAAATTCAATTAGTAAAACAAAACACTGCTGCAAAAAATGTCATGCATTCTAATGTGAAGAAATCTGAATATTAATAAACGTAATACAACCTAATGTAACAACTTTATATATGTTTGGATTTTATTAGGTGTCTCCTTAGGGTGCTCTTTCAGTTAGATCCTCTAAGTTTAAAATAAATGTATAGAATACTACTTGGGAATTTATGCAATTGCTATGTAGTCACAGTGTAACCCTTCTAGCATATATGATGTAGCATATATGATGTAGAATCAATGTATTTTCTGTTATGATGCATTAAAATAGGATAGGAGTATCACCCAATTGGCAAATAGTCTCAAATCTCTTCTTACTAGGGCCTGTTTAGTGAACATATGTCTCATATAGCAGGGATGCCTGGGTGGCCCAGTTGGTTGAGCGTCTGATTTCAGCTTGGGTCATGATCTCATGGTTTGTGGGTTCGAGACCCACTTCCAACTCTTTGCGGACAGATCAGACCCGGGAGCCTGTTTCGAGTTCTGTGTCTCCCTCTCTCTATCTGCCCCTTCCCTGTTTGTGCTCTGTCTCTCAAAAATTAATAAATGTTAAAAAATATTTAAAAATATGTCTCATATGGGAAAATACACACACACACACACACACACACACACAAGTCACATACTCTATTTAAAAACCTTGAGCCACACCCTATACCACATACTCTGATTAAAAACTTTGAGCGATAGTCATTTTAATTGACTTAGAATGAGAAATCAATAACTTTTTTTTTAAAAAAATGTAAAGTTTATGCTATATTTTTATTTTTGAAATTGTGGTTAAAGGGGCACCTGGGTGGCTCAGTCGGTTAAGCGCCAACTTTGGCTCAGGTCATGATTTCGCGGTCCGTGAGTTTGAGCCCCGTGTCAGGCTCTGTGCTGACAGCTCAGAGCCTGGAGCCTATTTCAGATTCTGTGTCTCCCTCTCTCTGACCGTCCCCATTCATGCTCTGTCTCTCTCTGTCTCAAAAATAAATAAACGTTAAAAAAATTTAAAAAAAAGAAATTGTGGTTAAATACACATAGAATTTACCATTTTAATGATTTTAAGTGTACAACTGTATTCACATTTTTGTGCAACCAACATCACTATATATCTCCAGAATTATTTCCTTCTTGCCAAACTGAAACTCTATCCATTAATGTATTCTTTAAATGACACTTAACATATATTAAGCCATTTCTTTATTGGGCATTAAAGTTTTAAATTATTTTGTTATCATGACACACAATGCTTTAATAAACATCCTTATTCACATACAATACATTCACATAGTAATATATTATTGCTCCTATTTCTATTAGCTAGATTTTCAGTAGAAATTGCACAAATAAATGGTATATGTATTATTATTTGGTTATATATATTGTCATGAAATACATGTCCATGAAATACAGCCAGACCAACACTAAATTGTCCTACACACCTAGAAAACTTATTGGAAGATTAACACAACAATCTGCACAACCTGAACCACAGAATTCAGCAGGTATGTGGTGCGGAGAGGTGAACGTGGGAGAGAGAAGCTGGCAGTCAGCATGGAGCCGCCTTTAAAGGTGGAGAGAATACGCAGACTGGGGTGGGGGAGAATACAGGAAAAGCACCCCTCCCCAAAAGCAGCTGGAGAGAAAGTGGAAAATTGGAAACACCGCAGGGACTAAACTAAAAAGGGACAAAGGAGAAAGGAAAGGGTTTAAATTCCATTAAGACTGTAAACAAAGGGAGCACAAAGTCTGCAACTCCACAGCTCGATACCTGGTGATGCTCTGGTGGGAAGGACAAATCCCCAGGAACAGAGAGAGGTCCAGGAGGTTCTCAGGCCACACAAGGAAAAAGTGGTTCCACTGCTGGAAAAGCATTTGATAGAGACTGTTGAAGCCACCTGGTCCCAGCAGACCCCAGATAATGGCCATATTCGATGGTGCTGGCACAAGGTCCTTAAGGGGGAAGCCTGGTGCCGGATGTGTGTTGTGATTTTCAATAATCCTCGAAAAGCTGCTGCTACACTATCTCCTGAACTTTTTCTGGGGCAGGCTGGCACCTGGCCTCAGTCTCAGAGCACCAGCAGGAGCAAGGTCCAGCAGGCTTTCCTGGGTGCAGCAAGCATTCGGCCATTGCTTGGTGAGACCCTCCCACAAAAGCGCTGAACAGGTCAAAGCTGCAATCCTTCAGAAGGATGGGGCAGGGGAAAACAGCTGCATCTGAGACAAAACTCAGTAGAGACATTCTGCATGGGGCTTGGTCACGGACAGTAAAGAAGTGGGGAGTGGACGAAAGTTGAAGACAGAGGACAGGTGCGTGATTGCTGATCAGGAAGAACAGTTCCCATACTAGAGACCTGGGAGCTGGGTGACATCATTTACACTGCTCCTGTGAATGTGTGTATGCACATAGGAGCACTACAACAATCCACCCCAGTAGGCTAGCAGCGCCATCTAGTGCAGAACGGAGCTGTTACACTGAGCCCCACCCAACTGGGCCAACCTGGCTCTTCAAGAACACAAGTCTCACCTCCTACTTAGTTTATGGACTATAAAGTGCTACATAGTCTGACTTCTAGGGGAAAACAAAGAAATTTCAGTCCTATTTCATTCTGTTAGCAAATCCATCTATTCAATTTTCTTCTTTTTTTTCTTTTTTCTTTTTTCTCTTTTCCATTATTCTTTTTCTTGAATAAAAAAAGAGAAAAAATTATTTTTATTTTCAATTTTTATTAAAAATACTTTCTTTAATTTTGATTACGATATTATTTTACATCTGTGTAATTTTTTTCACACTCTATCTTACTTCCATCATTCTATTTTACTCTACTTCAGTGTATTCACCTTTTCAAATTTTGAAACGATTTCCTTGTTTTCTTTTTTCTTTTTTGTTTCTTTTCTTTTTCTTGAATGCAGAAAGTGAAAAACTTCACTCTTTCAATTTCTAGTAAAAATATATTTCTTTAATTTTTTCAACATATTTTTTAGTTTTATGTAAATTTTTTTCAAATTCTATTTTACTTTGATCATTTTATTTTAGTCTACTACAGTGTATTCATTGTTTTCAAATTTTCAATTACTTTTTTCTATTTTTTCTATTTTGTAATTTCTTTTCTTTTTCTTGAATACAGAAAGAGAAAAAAATTCATTTTTATTTTTAATTTTTATTAAATTATTTTTCTTTAATTTTTTTCCTACTGTATTCTTTACTTTTGTGTAATTTTTTCAAATTCTATTTTAATCCCATCATCTCATTTTAGTCTACTTCAGTGTATTCATTTTTTCATATTCTCAAAAGATTTGCTTCCCCCCCAATTTTTTTTTCTCTAATCTGTCAAACCACTTTCAACACCCAGACCAAACACACACTTAGGATCTAGCATCATTTATTAGATTGTGTGTGTGTGTGTGTGTTTAACTTTTTAATTTTAATATTTTTTAATTTTAATTTTTCTACCTCATTAACTCCTTTTCTCCCTTCAAAATGCTAAAATGAAGGAAATCACCCAAAAAGAAAGAGCACGAAGAAAGGACAGCCAGGGGTTTAACCAACACAGATACAAGCAAGATGTCTGAACCAGAATTTAGAATCACGATAATAAGAATACTAGCTGGAGTAAAAAATAGATTAGAATCCCTTTCTGCAGAGCTAAAACAAGTAAAAATTAGTCAGAATGAAATTAAAAATGCTGTAACTGAGCTGCAATCACAGATGGATGTAGCAGCCGCAAGGATGGATGAGGAAGAACAGAGAATCAGTGATGTAGAGGACAAACTTATAGAGAATAAAGAAGCAGAAAAAAGAGGGATACTAAGGCAAAAGAGCATGACTTAAAAATTAGAGTAATAAGTGACTCACTAAAAAGGAACAACATCAGAATCATAGGGCTCTCAAAAGAGGAAGAGAGAGAAATAGGGGTAGAAGGGTAATGTGAGCCGATCATTGCAGAAAACTTGCATAACCTGGGAAAAGACACAGACATCAAAATCCAGGAATCAGAGAGGACCACCATTAGATTCAACAAAAACCGAACATCAACAAGGCATATCATAGTCAAATTCACAAAATACTCAGGCAAGGAGAGCATCATGAAAGGAGCAAGGTAAAAAAAAAGTCCCTAACGTACAAGGGAAGACAGATCAGGTTTGCAGCAGACCTATCCATAGAAACTTGGCAGGCCAGAAAGTAGTGGCAGGATATATTCAATGTTCTGAATCAGAAACATATGCAGCCAAAATTCTTTATCTAGCAATGTTGTCATTAAAAGTTTCCTAGACAAACAAAATTTGAAGAAGTTTGTGACCACTAAACCAGCCCTGCAAGAAATTTTAAGGGTGACTCTCTGAGGGGAGAAGAGATGAATACGCAAACACACACACAGACATATATATATATATATATATATATATATATATATATATATATATATCTCAAAAGCAACAAAGATTACTAAGGACCAGAGAACACCACCAGAAACTCCAACTCTACAAGCATCATGATGGCAATAAATTCATATCTTTCAGTACTCTAAATGTCAGTGGACTCAATGCTCCAATCAAAAGACATAGGGTAACAGAATTAATAAGAAAACAAGATCCATCTATATGCTGTTTACAAGAGACCCACTTTAGACCTAAAGACACCTTCAGATGGAAAATAAGGGGATGGACAACCATCTATCATGCTAATGGTCAACAAAAGAAAGCCAGAGTAGCCATACTTATATCAGACGATCTAGACTTTAAAATAAAGGCTGTATCAAGAGATGGAGAAAGGCATTATCTCCTAATCAAGGGGGCTATCCACCAAGAAGACCTAACAATTGTAAACATTTATGCACCAAATGTGGAGACACCGATTATATATAAATCAATTAACCACAAACATAAAGAAACTCATTGATAGTAATACCATAATAGTAGGAGACTTCAACACCCCACAAAAAACAATGGACAGATCATCTAATCACAAAATAAACAAGGAAACAACGGATTTGAATGAAACACTGGACCAGATGGAGTCAACAGATAAATTAAGAACATTTCATCCTAAAACAGCAGAATATACATTCTTCTTCAGTGCACATGGAACATTCTCCAGAATAGACCACATACTGGGACACAAATCAGCCCACAGCAAGTACAAAAAGATCGAGATCATACCATGGATATATTCAGACCACAACACTATGAAACTCAAAATCAAACACAAGAAACAATTTGGAAAGGTAACAAATACTTGGAGACTGAAGAACATCCTACTAAAGAATGAATGGGCTAACCAAGCAATTAAAGAGGAAATTAAAAACTATCTGAAATGAAAATGATAACACCACAACCGAAAACCTCTGGGACACAGCAAAGGCAGTCATAAGAGGAAAGTATATAGCAATCCTGGCCTTCCTACAGAAGGAAGACAGATCTCAAATACACAACCTAACCTTATGCCTTAAGGAGCTGGAAAAAGAACAGCAAATAAAACCCAAAACCAGCAGAAGACAGGGAATAATAGATATTAGAGCAGAAATAAATGCTATCAAAACAAAACAAAACAAACCAGTAGAACAGATCAATTAAACCAGAAGCTGGTTCTTTGAAAGAATTAACAAAATTGATAAACCACTAGCCAGTTTGATCAAAAAGAAAAAGGAAAGGACCCAAATAAATAAAATCAAGAATGAAAGAGGAGAGACCACAACCAACACAACAGAAATAAAAACAAAAATAAGAGAATATTGTGAGCAATTATATGCCAATAAAATGCACAATATGCACAATCTGGAAGAAATGGACAAATTCCAAGAAACATATACACTACCAAAACTGAAATAGGAAGAAATAGAAAATTGGAACAGACCCATAACCAGTAAGGAAATCGAATTAGTAATCAAAAGTCAGCCAAAAAACAAGAGTCCAGGGCCATATGGCTTTCCAGGGGAATTCTACCAAATATTTTAAGAAAGAGTTAAGACCTATTCTCTTGAAGTTTTTCCAAAAAATATAAATGGAAGGAAAACTTCCAAACTCTTTCTGTGAAGCCAACATTACCTTGATTCCAAAACCAGACAGAGACACCACTAAACAGGAGGACTATAGACCAATTTCCCTGATGAACATGGATGAAAAATCCTCAACAAGATATTAGCCAACCGGATCCAACAATACATTAAAAAAATTATTCACCACGACCAAGTGGGATTTATACCTGGGATGCAGGGCTGGTTCAATAGCCACAAAACAATTAATGTGACTCATCACATGAATAAAAGAAAAGACAAGAAACATATGATCCTCTCAATAGATGCAGAGAAAGCATTTGACAAAATACAGCATCCTTTCTTGATAAAAACCCTCAAGAAAGTAGGGATAGAAGGATCATACCTCGAGATGATAAAAGCCATATATGAACAACCCAATGCTAATATCATCCTCACTGGGGAAAAACTGAGAGCTTTCCTCCTAAGGTCAGGAACAAGACAGGGATGTCCACTCTCGCCACTGTTATTCAACATATTATTGGAAGTTTTAGCCTCTGCAATCAGACAACACAAAGGAATAAATGCATCCAAATTGGCCAGAAGGAAGTCAAACTTTCACTCTTCACAGATGACATGGTAATCTATATGGAAAACTGAAAAGATGCCACCAAAAATAACTGCTAGAACTGATTCATGAATTCAGAAAAGTTGCAGGATATAAAATAAATGCACAGAAATTGGTAGCACGCCTAGACACCAACAGTGAAGCAACAGAAAGAGAAATCAAGGAATCCCATTTACAGTTGTACCAAAAACCATAAAATATCTAGGAATAAATCTAACCAAAGAGATGAAAAATCTATACACTGAAAACTATAGAAATCTTATGAAAGAAATTGAAGAAGACACACACAAAAAAAGGAAAAAGATTCCATGCTCCTGGATAGGAAGAACAAATATTGTTAAAATGTCTATACTACCCAAAGCAATATACATATTCAATACAATCCCTATCAAAATAACACCAGCATTCTTCACAGAGCTAGACCAAATAATCCTAATAAAATGTGTATGGAACCAGAAAAGACCTTAAAGAGCCAAAGCAATCTTAAAAAAGAAAACCAAAGCAGGAGGTATCACAATCCCAGACTTCATGCTATACGACAAAGTTGTAGTCATCCAGACTGTATGGTACTGGCACAAGAACAGACACTCAGATCAATGGAACAGACTAGAGAACCCAGAAATGGACCCACAAACGTATGTCCAACTAT
This sequence comes from Herpailurus yagouaroundi, assembly GCF_014898765.1. Classification (NCBI taxonomy): domain Eukaryota; kingdom Metazoa; phylum Chordata; class Mammalia; order Carnivora; family Felidae; genus Herpailurus; species Herpailurus yagouaroundi. The sequence continues at coordinate 1,574,302 of NW_024420361.1, forward strand.
TCTTTGACAAAGCAGGAATGAATACCCAATGGAATAAAGACAGTCTCTTCAGCACTAGGTGCTTGGAAAACTGGACAGCGACATGCAGAATAATGAACCTGGACCACTTTCTTACACCATACACAAAAATAAACTCAAAATGGATGAAAGACCTCAATGTAATACAGGAAGCCATCAAAATCCTTGAGGACAAAGCAGGCAAAAACCTCTTTGATCTTTGCTGCAGCAACTTCTTACTCAAAATATCTCCAGAGGCAAGGGAAACAAAAGGAAAAATGAACTACTGGGACCTCATCAAAATAAAAAGCTTCTGCACAGTGAAGGAAACAGTCAGCAAAACTAACAGCAACCGACAGAATGGAAAAGATATTTGCAAATAACATATCAGATAAAGGGTTAGTTTCCAAAATCTATAAAGAACTTATCAAACTCAACACCCAAAAAACCAAATAATCCAGTGAAGAAATGGGCAAAAGACATGAATAGACACTTCTCCAAAGAAGACATCCAGATGGCCAACTGACACATGAAAAAATGCTCCACATCACTCATCATCAGGGAAATACAAATCAAAACCACAATGAGATACCACCTTACACCTGTTAGAATGCCTAACATTAACAACTCAGGCAACAACAGATGTTGGCATGGATGTGGAGAAAAAGGATCTCTTTTGCCTTGGTGGGAATTCAAGCTGGTGTAGCCACTCAGGAAAACAGTATGGAGGTTCCTTAAAAAACTAAAAATAGAACTACCCTACGACCCAGCAATTGCACTACTAGGCATTTATCCAAGGGATACAGGTGTGCTGTTTCAAAGGGGCACATGCACCCCCATGTTTACAGCATCACTATCAACAATAGCCAAAGTATGGAAAGAGCCCAAGTGCCCATCGATGGATGAATGGATAAAGAAAATGTGGTATATAGATACAATGGAGTATTACTCGGCAATCCAAAAGAATGAAATCTTGCCATGTACGTCTACATGGATGGAACTGGAGGGTCTTATCCTAAGTGAAATTAGTCAGTCAGAGAAAGACAAAAGTCATATGACTTCACTCATATGAGGACTTGAAGAGACAAAACAGATGAACATAAGGGAAGGGAAACAAAAATAATATAATATAAAAACAGGGAGGGGGACAAAACAGAAGAGACTCATAAATATGAAGAACACACTGAGGGTTATGGGAGGGATTGTGAGAGGGGGGATGGGCCAAAAGGGTAAGGGGAACTAAAGAATCTACTCCTGAAATCATTGTTGCGCTATATGCTAATTTGGAAGTAAATTTAAAAAAAAAATAAAAAATGAAATAAGTGAAAAATAAATAAATAAATAAATAAATAAATAAATAAATAAAATACTCTGCTTGTGACTCTAATTATTCCCTCTTACTTTTTTTCATAACATATTTAAGGTTTAATACAAAATTTAGGCTGCTGATACATTCTTTTTGTTTCTTTATTTCAAGTATAACTAACACACAATGATATACTAATGTCAGGTGTACAATATAATGATTAAGCAATTTGTCACATATCAGTGCTTATCAAGGTATCAAGATAAGTGTCCTCTTGGAGCACCTGAGTGTCTCAGTCAGTTAAGAATCAGACTGTTGGTTTTGGCTCAGATCATGATCTCATGGTTCGTGGAGGCTGCTTGGAATTCTTTCTCACTCTCTCCCTCTCTCTCTGACTTCCCCCCCCCCACCGCCTCAAAATAAATAAATCAGCTTTAAAAATGAAAATATAAGTATATTCTTAATCCCCTCTATTTATCCATTGCTCCAACCACTTCCCCTTTGCTAACCACCAGTTTGTTCACTGTTTTTAAAGATTCTGTTTCCTTATTTATATTTTTTTCTTTGTTCATTTTTTTCCTTCATTAATTCTGATGAGAGAATGTGGGACAAACTGAGGACCAAGTATAGGCTAATAGCACCTTCCTCTAGGTGGAATATGTGTGATATTCCTTGGACATTCCTGGCTAACCAAGAATAAAGGAAAGGTTTAAAGTGCTTGGCATGGTGATGCAGGAAACTAAGGCAAATGAAAAATTAAATTATCTTACTGCCTATAGCCCACTGACAAGTTCTTGAAACCAGCAGGGTGACCTCCCGCTAGGAGCTCAGCTGCCTCAGATGATGACACTTTGCTAGGGGCAAAAGAAAATCTTGGCTTAACATTATCCCGACCTAGAGGTCCTGTAAATCTTCGTTATCTCAACTGCCCCGAGATATATGCTGCAATGATACTCCAAGCTTATGGCCCCGATATACATCTGAAGGGTTTCATGACTGAGGCTTTACTAAACAGTAATAAATGGCATTTCCCTAGCAACAGCAAGCCCCTCCAGGTCTTGGAAACCTTGCTTCCAAAGTTCCATATAGACTTACTCTATCCCTGACCCCCTCCCAACCTGAGGATATATAATGAGTTACCTGTCACAACCCCAGGGCAGCTCTTCTGCCCACAGGTCCTGTCCCCATGCTTTCATAAAATCACCTTTGTGGACCAAACATGTCTTCAAAAACTGTTTCTTGGTTGTTGGCTCCAGACCACCCCACCATCACCCAAAACATCATCAAATTCCACATACGAGTGAAATTATATGGTATTTGTCTTTCTCTGAATGACTTATTTCACTTAGCATTATACATTCTAGGTCCATTCATGTTGCAAATGGCAAGACCTCATTCTTTTTATGATTGAGTGATATTCCAAAAATATATTTTATCTCTTTATCATCTATCTATCTATCATATATTTTATCTTCTTTATCCATTCATCTATCCATGGTCACTTGGGTTGTTTCCATAGTTTGGCTAATGTAAATAATGCTGCAATAAAAATAAGGTGCATATATCTTTCAGAATTAGTGTTTTTGTTTTATTTTGGTAAATATCCAATAGTGGAATAAATGGATCATATGGTCATTTTGTTTTTAACTACTTAAGGAACTTCCAACTATTTTCCACAGTGGATGCACCAATTTACATTCCCACCAACAGCACATAAGAGTTCCTTTTTCTTCACATCCTTTCCAATACTTGTTATTTCTTGTGTTTTTTTTTTTATTTCAGTCGTTCTGTCAGGTATAAAATGTTATATCATTGTAGTTTGAATTTACATTTTCTTTATGATTAATGATGTTGAGCATTTTTTCATATGTCTATTGACCATCAGTATGTCTTTGGGAAAATGTCTATTCAGACCCTTTGCCCATTTTTCATTGGATTATTATTTTTTGTGTGAGTAGTATAATTTCTTTATATGTTTTAGATATCAATCCCTTATGAGATATATCATTTCCAAATATCTCCTCCCATTCCATAGGTTGCATTTATTGATGCTAGTTTCATTCACTGTGCAAAAGCTTTTGATTTTGGTGTAGTCCCAATAGTTTATTTTTGCATTTGCTTCCCTTGACAGAAAAGATATCTCTAAAGAAAATGTTTCTACATTTGATGCCACAGAAAGCACTGCCTATATTTTTCTGTATGAATTTTATGGTTTCAAGTCTCATATTTAGTTATTTAATCCATTTTGAATTTATTTTTTGTATGTTGTAAGATTGTGGTGCAGTTTCATTATTTTGCATTAGTTGTCCAGCTTTCCCAACACCATTTGGTAGAGAGACTGTCTTTTCCCCATTGTATATTTTTACCTCCTTTGTCCTGCATTAATTGGTCATAAAAACATGGGTTTATTTCTGTATTCTCCATTCTCTTCCACTGATGTATATGTCTATTTTTGTGCTAGTACCATACTGTTTTGATTATTACACATTTGCAATACATCTTCAAATCTGGGACTGTGATACCTCCTGCTTTGCTCTTCTTTTTCAAGATTGCCTTAGGTATTCAGAGTATTTTTTGTTCCATACAAATTTTAGTATGATTCTAGTTCTGTATAAAACATTGGTATTTTGATAGGGAATGAATTAAATGCGTGAAGTACTTTGGGTAGTATAGGTATTTTAACAATATTGGTTCTTCAAATCCATGACCATCGAATATCTTTCCATTATTTCATCTTCAATTTCTTTCATCAGTATTTTATAATTTTTAAAGTACAGATCTTTTACCTCCTTGCTTAAGTTATTCTCAGGTATCTTATTGTTTGGGAGAAATTGTAAATGGGGTTGCTTTCTTAATTTCTGTTTCTGTTACTTCATTATTAGTGTATAGAAATGGGACAGATTTCTGCACATCAATTTTGTATCCTCCAACTTTCCTGGATTAATTTATCATTCCTCATAGATTTTTTGTGGACTCTTTTAAGGTTTTCTATATAAATATCATGTCATCTGCAAATAGTGACAGTTTAACTTCTTTTTTTTATTTTTTTAACAATTTTTCTTTTATTTCTTTTTTTTTCTTTCCGATTGCTGTTGCTAAGACTTCCAGTACTATATTTAATAAAAGTGGTGAGAGTGGACATACCTGTTTCATTCCTGATCTTAGAGGAAAATCTCTCAATGTTTCATCATTATGTTTGTTGTGGAGTTTTCTTATATTGCCTTTACTATGTTGATATAAGTTTACCTAAATTGTCTTTGCTGAGAGTTTTTATAATGAATGGAATTTTCACTTTGTCTAATGCTTTTTCTGCATCTATTGAAATGATCATGTGGTTTTTATCCTTTTTCTAGTTTTATGATATAGTGTGTTTAGTGATTTGCAAATATTGAACCACACTTTCATCCCTGGAATAAATCCAACTTGATGGTGGTCAATGATTTTTTCTTTTATGTATTGTTGACACAGTTTGTTAATATTTTGTTGAAGATTTTTGAATGCATGTTCATCAAAGATATTGGCCTATAGTTTTCTTTTTTCCTTTCCTCTTTCTTTCTTTCTTTCTTTCTTTCTTTCTTTCTTTCTTTCTTTCTTCCTGTCTCTTTATCTGGTTTTGGTATAAGGGTAATGCTGGTATGGTACATTAAATTTGGAAGCTTTCTTGTGTTTTCTTTTTCTGAATTGTTTACAAGTAACATATATTAACTCATCTTTAAATGTGTGGTATATTTCACCTATGAGGAGGTATGGCACTGTAGTTTTGTTTGTTGGAGTTTTTTTTTTTTTATTATTACTGATTCAATTTAATTGCTAGTAATTGGTCTGTTCAAATGTTCTATTTCTTCCGGATTCAGTTTTTGAAGGTTATGTTTCTAGAAATGTATCCATTTCTTCTAGGTTGTCCAATTTATTGCCATATAATTTTTCATAATGCTCTCTTATAATCGTTTGTATTTCTGTGATGTTGGCTGTTGTTGTTTTCTCCTCCTTAATTTCTGATTTCATTTATTTGAGTTCTCTCATGAGTCTGGCTAAAGTTTGATCAATTTTGTTAATCTTTTCAAAGATCCAGCTTCTGGTTTAATTGATCTGTTCTAATTTTTCAGTTTCTATTTTATTTATTTCCTCTTTATCTGTATCATTTTCTTCCTTCTACTGGGTTTAGGCTTTTTTTTTCTCCTAACTTCTTTAGGTGTACGATTGGCTGTTTATCTGAGATTTTCCTTCCTTATTTATGTAAGTCTGTATTGTTCTAATCTTCCCTCTTAAAACCGTTTTTTCCATATCCCAAAGATTTTGAACCATTGTGTTTTAATTTTAATTTGTTTCCATGTATATTTAATTGTTTTAAAATTAATTATATAGTAGCATGTTATTTAGTGCCCATGTATTTGTGTCCTTTCCAGATGTGTTCTGTTCATACTGTTGTGCTTGGGAAAGATGCATGATTTGACTTCAATATTTTTAATTTATTGAGGCTTATTTTGTGGCCTAACATGTGATCTATTTTAGAGAATGTTCCATATGTACTTGAAATTAATATGTATTATGTTTGTTTCAGGTGAAACATTCTTAATATATCTGTTAGGTCCAACTGGTCCAATGTGTTATTCAAAGGATTGTTTTCTTGTTGATTTCCCATCTGGATGATCTATCCATTGATGTAAGTGTGGTGTTAAACTCCCTTACTATTATTACTGTAAATTACTTCCTTTATATATGTTAATAGTTTCTTTCTTTATTTAGGTGCTTCCAAGTTGGGTGCATAAATATTTTAAAATTTTTATAACCTCTTATTGGATATTTCCCTTTACCATTATGTAGTGGTAAGTTTTTTGGTCTCTTGTTGTAGTCTATTTTAAAGTCTGTTTTGTCTGATATTCATTTCTCGTGACATTTGATATATGATGGTATGAAGATACATTTTAAAATCTATGTGTGGTTCATTCTTTTACTTATATAAAATGAGTTTATTGAGAATCCCTTATATATCAGTCACTTTGGTTGGCAATGTGGATAGATTGTTGAACAAGACATAGTCTCTGCTATGCATAATATTTCTCAGATTCTAAGAGGCGAATATCATAGACAAATGAAGAATAAGGGAAAGAAATTAATTCAAATTTGTGACAATATCCATATAGGAAACAAACTGGGTATTGTAATAGCAGTTAGTAGTGGGGATAGAACCACTTATTTTAAAATAATACAGACATTAATAAACATTTTCAAATGGCACATATTTTACAAATTTATGAAATATTTAAATGAAATTTATGTTGACAGATATAATAAAAAATTATTACCCTGATATCTATAAGTGCCAGAAAATAAGTCATTTTGACTTCCCAGAATAGCAGCTGAGTGAGAAAGGATATGGTCATACTGAAAGCAATATATGTTCAAAATGTATTATATTAGTATAATATAAATGCCTGTTTACAATCTAATTTATTCCATTCTTCATCTCTGATTGATTCTTTTTAAATTATTTTTTCTATAGTAAGTGTCTTACTGATGTGTTCTATTCTTCCCTCAAGCCCGGTGTGTATATTAACGAAAACTGCTCTAAATTCTCCATAAGGTATGTTACTTATATATGTTTCACTTTGATCTTTGGCCATGGCCTTGTCTTGTTCTTTCATTTGTGATAAATTCCTCTATCTTGGCATTTTGTCTAAGTCTCTGCTTTCTCTGTGTTAGAAAATCCAGTTATGTCTCTTGCTCCTTAAGGTAATGGCCTTATGAAGAAAAGATCATAGACTGGCCAGGGCCTGGTACTTCAGGGAGTGTCTCTGGTGGTGTGCTGCATGCTCTCTGCTGTTGTATTTTGGCTGTACTGTCCTTCAAGCTAGTCTTTTGCAGAGGCTCTCCTTGCCTGCTGTGGGCAGTGTTTAGTCTCTGGCCAATGTGGTAAGTTTTAACTAGGTGTGCTGTGGTCTGCTTGTGAATTGACACCTAACACTGACTCCACCAGAACTGAGACCCTCTCTTACTGGGAGTCATGGTGTGGGCAGGGGTTTCTGCTGGTCTTGTGGGGTTGGTGGGGGTCAGTGGGGTTGTCCTACTGTGGTGGGACTGAAGTAAGCTTTACTGAGAATGACAGTCCCACCAGAGCACAGCGTGGTAGCACTTTTTGTATGCAAGTTAGACAGAAAGTATGGGCTATGCACTGTTTCTTGCTGGTGGCTTTGTGTTTATGCACAGGGGCAAGTGAGGGAAATGGTGCCACACAGCTCCTTTGTTCCGGAGAGTCATCTCCATGAAATCCGTCATTCAAGGATGTGCTCCAAGAAGAGCAAATAATCTTCCCTCTGTGTGTCCCAGATGTTCTTCAGATTGTTGTTTCCAGACAGTCTGCCCCTGGGTTGTTTTCCTGTCTTCTCTTCAGGAGCATCAAAGTGACTGACATGCTCTATATTAGCCAAGCCAGCTGTCCTTTTTTTTTTTTTTTCAACGTTTATTTATTTGTGGGACAGAGAGAGACAGAGCATGAACGGGGGAGGGGCAGAGAGAGAGGGAGACACAGAATCGGAAACAGGCTCCAGGCTCCGAACCATCAGCCCAGAGCCTGACGCGGGGCTCGAACTCACGGACCGCGAGATCGTGACCTGGCTGAAGTCGGACGCTTAACCGACTGCGCCACCCAGGCGCCCCAAGCCAGCTGTCCTTTAACACTTTACGCTTTGGGGCACCTGGGTAGCTTGTTGGTTAAGCATTAGACTTCGGCTCAGGTCATGATCTCACAGCTCATGAGTTTGAGCCCAGTGTCAGGCTCTGGGCTGATGGTTCGGAGCCTGGAGCCTGATTCCGATTCTGTGTCTCCCTCTCTCTCTGCCCCTCTCCTGCTCATCCTCTTTCTTTTGCTCTCAAAAATAAATAAATAAACATTAAACACATCTCTAGACTTTAATTCCCACTGGTGACAAGAACTCATAAAATTCATCCCCTTTCCTTTTCTAAGCCAATGGCCTTTAGAAAATGTCCTCCATGTGCCCATGTGCATGCCCCTGTGTGGTCCTTTCACTCTTGCCCTTCTCTGAAATCATGGCTAACTCTTCTCTGCAGCAGCTGTGATTCATGTTCCCTCTCTCCCCTAAATATTTTTTCCACACTTCCTACCTTCTTTGATGTGGTCTCTTCTCTCCCTTTAGTTGTGAAGTTTGTTCTGTCAGTCCTCAGGTCAATTCCTGGAGTATTTCGGATGATTTGATAGTTATCTTGTTGTGTCTATGGGAGGAGACAAGCCCACTGTCCTCTTACTTTACTACCATCTTCCTCTCTCTAGCTATATTTTTATAGAAACCATAATTTCTAGTTTTTGCTACAGTACTTTTAGGAAGCAAGAAGTCTAACCTTCTCTTTTGACCCAAAAGAAAATTTTGTGCCTGATATAATGCAAAGAACAAAGGCCATTATAAAACCTGAATATATATTTAACATGAAGAAATATTTTCAACTCAGAGTATTTTAACATCTAAATATTTTTATCTTAGTATTTTAATTCATCCTTTTTATTGTTAGGAGCAATTGGCATACAACTCTGAAATTGTAAATGAAAATATGCAGTGTACAACATATATTTCTTTTAACATTATGTTATACCTTTACACCAGGAGACTTTAGGTCTAGAAATGGGTGATTATTTGAAAAATAAACTGAAATACTAATTTCAATAAAGTGTGAGTTCCATTTCTGAGGACTGATAGAAGAAGGAAGACAAATCAACAACATAGTCACAACTTCTCTTAATCTGAGGGACATATATTCTTTGAATTGAAGGTACAAAGAAAAAATAGTTACTATTTTTTTCTTTCTATAAAGAAAACATGCACCCATTTCTCTTTTTAATAACTAGTTGTGGGTGAATTAATATTAATGAAAACACTTGTATAACATTGTTTAATTAAATAGTTTTATTTTTATTTTATCAACTTCTGTAATGGACCACAACATCGAATTGTATTCAAAAGTAGGCTTTTAGAAAACAAATATTGTGTGTATTTAAGGAAAGTATAAGGTAAAGAAACTTGATTTTAGTGGATAACTATATACTATCATACCATCACAATTGAAATAAAGGACTTTCTGAAGACCTGTCTTCATTGTTCTTCTGACACTTAAAGGCATGACAAAACATTATTTTTCACAATTTATTGAAACTTGCTTGTTGCCTTGGCAATTTATCATGGTACAAGATAGTAGCTAGTTACCTTTATGTGGCTTTCTGAAAAATTAGTAAGCTATTTTTAGAGTAGTTTTATACTCACAGAAAAAAAAATGAGTGGAAAATGTAGAGTACCTACATACACTTTAGCTTCACCATCAATATCCTGCAGCAGTGTGATATATTTTTAACAATTGATGAGCCAACATTGACACATCAGTATCCACCAAAGTCCATGGTTTATATTGGGATTCACCATTGATGGTGTAATTATGGGTTTGGCAAATGTATAATATTATGTATCTACTATTACACTATCATACAATAGAGTTTCACTGTCCCAAAACTTCTCTGTGATTTGCCTATTTATCCCTTCCTTTTCCCTATACCCTAACAATTACTCATCTTTTTAATGTCTCCATACGTTTTGCCTTTTCCAGAATGTAATATAAACAAAATCATACAGTATGTAGCCTTTTCAGATAGTCTTCCTTTACTTCCTACACTTAAGATTCTCCCATGTTTCTTCATGTCCTGCATTTATTTTTTTTAATATGAAATTTATTGTCCAATTGGTTTCCATACAACACCCAGTGCTCATCCCAACAGGTGTCCTCCTCAATGTACATCACCCACTTTCCCCTCCCTCCCACCCCCCATCAACCCTCAGTTTATTCTCAGGTCCTGCATTTCTTTTTTTTTTTATTTATATATGAAATTTATTGTCAAATTGGTTTCCATACAACACACAGTGCTCATCCCAAAAGGTGCCCTCCTCAATACCCATCACCCACCCTCTCCTCCCTCCCACCCCCCACCAACCCTTAGTTTGTTCTCAGTTCTCAACAGTCTCTTATGCTTTGGCTCTCTCCCACTCTAACCTATTTTTTTTTCCTTCCCCTCCCCCATGGGTTCCTGTTAAGTTTCTCAGGATCCACATAAGAGTGAAACCATATGGTATCTGTCTTTCTCTGTATGGCTTATTTCACTTAGCATCCCACTCTCCAGTTCCATCCACGTTGCTACAAAAGGCCGTATTTCATTTTTTCTCATTGCCACGTAGTATTCCATTGTGTATATAAACCACAATTTTTTATCCATTCATCAGTTGATGGACATTTAGGCTCTTTCCATAATTTGGCTATTGTTGAGAGTGCTGCTATGAACATTGGGGTACAAGTGCCCCTATGCATCAGTACTCCTGTATCCCTTGGATAAATTCCTAGCAGTGCTATTGCTGGGTCATAGGGTAGGTCTATTTTTAATTTTTTTTTATTTATATATGAAATTTATTGTCAAATTGGTTTCCATACAACACACAGTGCTCATCCCAAAAGGTGCCCTCCTCAATACCCATCACCCACCTTCTCCTACCTCCCAGCCCCCATCAACCCTCAGTTTGCTCTCAGTTCTCAACAGTCTCTTATGCTTTGGCTCTCTCCCACTCTAACCTCTTTTTTTTTTTTCCTTCCCCTCCCACATGGGTTCCTGTTAAGTTTCTCAGGATCCACATAAAAGAGAAACCATATGGTATCTGTCTTTCTCTGTATGGCTTATTTCACTTAGCATCACACTCTCCAGTTCCATCCACGTTGCTACAAAAGGCCATATTTCATTTTTTCTCATTGCCACGTAGTATTCCATAGTGTATATAAACCACAATTTCTTTATCCATTCATCAGTTGATGGACATTTAGGCTCTTTCCATAATTTGGCTATTGTTGAGAGTGCTGCTATGAACATTGGGGTACAAGTGCCCCTATGCCTCAGTACTCCTGTGTCCCTTGGATAAATTCCTAGCAGTGCTATTGCTGGGTCATAGGGTAGGTCTATTTTTAATTTTCTGAGGAACCTCCACACTGCTTTCCAGAGCGGCTGCACCAATTTGCATTCCCACCAACAGTGCAAGAGGGTTCCCGTTTCTCCACATCCTCTCCAGCATCTATAGTCTCCTGATTTGTTCATTTTTGGCCAACTAATCTTTGACAAAGGAGGAAAGATATCCAATGGAAAAAAGACAGTCTCTTTAACAAATGGTTCTGGGAGAACTGTATAGCAACATGAAGAAGGATGAAACCAGACCACTTTCTTATACCATTCACAGAAACAAACTAAAAATGGATAAAGGACTTTAATGTGAGGCAGGAAACCATCCAAACCCTAGTGGAGAAAGCAGGACAAACCTCTCTGACCTCAGCAGCCTTAATTTCTTACTTGACATATCTCCAAAGGCAAGGGAATTCAAAGCAAAAATGAACTATTGGGATCTCATGAAGGTAAAAAATTTCTGCACTGCAAAGTAAATGATCAACAAAACTAAAATCAACCATCGGAATGGGAAAATATATTTGCAAATGACATATCGGACAAAGGGCTAGTATCCAAAATCTATAAAGAGCTCACCAAACTCCACACCCGGAAAGCAAATAACCCAATGAAGAAATGGGCAAAAAACATGAATAGACACTTCTCTAAAGAAGACATCCAGATGGCCAACAGACCCATGAAAAGATGCTCAACGTCGCTCCTCATCAGGGAAATACAAATCATAACCACACTCAGATATCACCTCACGCCAGTCAGAGTGGCTAAAATGAACAAATCAGGAGACTATAGATGCTGGAGACAATGTGGAGAAACGGGAACTCTCTTGCACTGTTGGTGGGAATGCAAACTGGTGCAGCCACTCTGGAAAACAGTGTGGAGGTTCCTCAAAGAATTAAAAAATTAAGCTACCCTATGACCCAGCAATAGCACTACTAGGAATTTACCCAAGGTATGCAGGAATGCTGATGCATAGAGACACTTGTACCCCAATGTTTATAGCAGCACCTTCAACAATAGCCAAATTATGGAAAAAGCCTAAATGTCCATCAACTGACAAATGGATAAAGAAATTGTGGTTTATATACACAATGGCATACTACCTGACAATGAGGAAGAATGAAATATGGCCTTTTGTTGCAGCATGGATGCAACTGGAGTGTGTTATGCTAAGTGAAATAAGTCATACAGAGAAAGACAGATACCATATGTTTTTATCCTTATGTGGATCCTGAGAAACTTAACAGAAGTCCAGGGGGGGAGGGGAAGGGAAAAAAAATAGGGTAGAGAGGGAGAGAGCCAAAGCATAAAAGACTCTTAAAAACTGAAAACAAACTGATGGTAGATGGGGCTGGGTGGGATGGGAGGGTGGGTAATGGGTATTGAGGAGGACACCTTTTGGGATGAGCACTGGGTGTTGTATGGAAACCAATTTGACAATAAATTTGATATAAAAAACAAATAAAATAAAATAAAATAAATAAATGAAAAATAAATAAAGAACATTGATTCTGTCATCAAAAACTCCCAAAAAATAATATTCCAGCGATAGATGGTTTCGCAGGGAAATTCTACCAAACATTGAAAGAAAAGTTAATACCTGTGCTTCTCAAACTATTCCAAAAATAGAAATGGAAGGAGAATTGCCAAACTCATTCTATGGGGCCAGCATTACCCTGATTCCAAAACCAGAAAAAGATCCCACTAAAAAAGAGAATTATAAGCCAATATCCTTGATGAACATGGATGCAAAAATTCTCAACAAAATACTAGCAAATCTGGCGCACCTGGGTGGCTCAGTCAGTTAGTGTCTGACTCTGGATTTCAGCCCAGTTCATGATCACAGGGTTGTGGTATCAAGTCCCTTTTCAGGTTCTGTGATGAGCGTGGAGGCTTCTTAAGATTCTCTCTCTCTGTCTCTCTCTGTCTCTCTCTCTCTCTCCCTCTCTCTCTCTGTCTCCCCCTCTTCCTCTGATCCTCTGCCCCTTTACGTTATTTACACTCTCTCTCTCTCAAATATATATATTCAGGGCCCCTAGGTGGCCAGTTGGTTGGGCATCTTACTCAATTTAGGCTCAAGTCATATATTGTGGCACCAAGCACCATGTCATATACCACACTGACAGCACAGAGACAGCTCTCTCTCTCTCTCTCTCTCTCTCTGTCTTGGTATTTCTCTCTCAGAAATACATGAATAGACTTAAAAACACTAGATAATCCAATCAAACATTACATTAAAATATCACTATAATCAAGTGAGCTATATTCTTGGGATGATTCACAAAGCAATCAACATGATACATCACATTAATAAAGGAAAGGATAAGAACCATATGATCTTCTTAATAGATGCAGAAAAGATCATTCACCAAAGTATAACATTCATTCATGATAAATTCCTCTACAAAGTAGGGATAGAGAGAACATACCTCAATATGATAAAGGTTATATATATGACATCTTCTTCATCCATTCATTACAGTTGTTTCCATATTTTGACTATTGTAAATATTGCTGCAATAATCATAAAGGAGCATATATATTTTCAAATTTGTGTTTTTGTTTTATGCTAAGTGAGATAAAGCAAAGAGGGAAAAATGCCATATGATTTCCCCTGTGGGAAATAAGTTTAAGAATTCTGTATGCTTGCACCAATGGGTTAACAAGGCTTAGGGAAGAAACCTGCCACGGGGAAAAAGCACCCAAGGCAAGTCAATAGATAGAACAAAGCATTAAGCAGAAAAATCTGCAGGTAGAAGATGCCCAAGGCTAGCAATTGAAAAGGGTCTCTTGTTAGCCTTGAGGCCACAAGCTCCAGCAATATTAAACTTTGGAGATAACAGCTACTTAGCTGTATCCCCTACAGAGAAACACTGTCCATCTGGCGTCTGGTGCTAGTATATCATTGTGTTTTAATCTCAACTTCAAATGCCACTTGCCACCCCCCAAACCATTAGCTTCTTACACACAGAAGTTAATGGTCAACTATCTTATTGTTTTCCTCTGTGTTCTCACCATGTATGTAAAACCTTGAGAGCTCAATAAATACAGAGATGAAACCCCTGTTTGGGGCTCTTGTCTCCAGGACATTAGACTTTCTCATTTTCATTTCTGTGTCTGCTCTCTTGCTGGACAAGGGCAAACTCCAAACTCAAAGTCTGTGACATTCTCTTATATGTGGAATCTGAAAAACAAAACAAGTGGACAAACAAACAAAAACCATACTCTTAAATACAAATAACAAACTGGTGTGTTTTAGAGAGGAGGTGGGTGAAGGGATGGGTGAAATATATAAAGGGGATTAAGAGGTACAAACTTTCAGTTGTAAAATAAGAAATTCACAAGATATGAAAATTACAGCAATGGGAATAGAATATAGACAATAATATTTGAATAACATTATTTGGTGACAGATGGTGACCACTTATTGTGGTGAGCACTGAGTAATGTATAAAATTGTTGAAGTCAGTATTTTCTACACCTGAAACTAATAAAATATTGTATGTTTACTATACTTCAATTAAAAAAAAGAATATAAGTAAAAAAATATTAGCCCTAATAAAGATTCTGTTAAGTGTTGAGAAAATAAGTTACAGAGTGGGAGAAAGAATGTACAATACACATATTGGATAAGGAACTATATCTAAAATAGTCCAAAACTCAACAGTTAAAAGAAAATAAAGTGGAAAAAACAATCCAATTAGAAAATGGAAATCTATTTGATAAGACATTTAAGAGGATGTACAGATAGATATAAACATGAAAAAATATTCATGGTAACTAACCATAAGGGAAATGCAAATTGATAATACGATTAGATATCACATCATACCTACTAGAAAGGTGAAATAAACAATTGTGACAATATCAAATCTTGGGGTGGATGTAGGAAAACTCTCTCATATATCATTGGAGTGAATGTTAAGTGGAATAGCCACACTAGAAAATAATGTCGCAGTGTCTTTAAAAACTAAACCTACATTTATGATATATCTCAGCAACCACATTATTTCCTCATATCCCAAAGAAATAAAAATTAATATTAACATAAAAATTACTACTTTATTGTTATCTTTAGCTTTATTTGTATTAGATTTACATTGGAAACAAACAAAATGTGCCAGAAAAGATAAATGGTGGTACTTTTGTACCATCATACACTAATTGGAAATTAAAAACAAAACAGTGACTGATACAGGCAACAAGTTTGTTGAATCTCAAAAGTAATTAAGCTGAGTGGGAAAAAAAAAGATCAACCTAAAAAGGTCACACACTATATGTTTACATGCATGTAACATTCTCAAAATGACAGAATTATGGTTATAGACAATAAATTAGTGATCACCAGCTATTAAGGAAACTTTGAGGAAAGGGTGTGAGTGTAACTATAAGGGGATAATGTCATAGACTCTAAGTCTAAAGTTCTGTCTTGTCTAGCAAGAAGGAGGAATGCATGCTGAAGAGCAAGAGATGGCTAATGTCCAGGAAAAGACAAGAGACCCAAACAAGTGTCCTTGCCCTGTTTTTTTAAGATCAAAAGGCTTAAAGTGATGGACATGCAAAAAGAAACAAAGAAACTGTGAACATTAATTTGGGGACGTGAGGGAAGAGGGGGGTTTTGAAGATATACGGTGTTTGGGGTTTGGGTCAATATAAAACAAAATCCTGGCACTGGGCAGATGGGCAGATGGTTGTTAATGGCAGACAGGAGGCGCCCTGTCTGTTTAACTTAGCTAGCCTAGAGGATGAGACAGGTAGGTGGAATAACCTCAGAGTTAATAAGGAACCTTTTCTTTTGTTAACAATCTCCACTCTGGGCTGTTTGCCTATAGCACAATGGTCCATAGTCCAATTCACCAATTAACCTAACTTGGCCCTATTGTTCTGTGAAATCAGATTTTCTGCTATAGAACTAAATTGGAGGTGCTTCCACCCTGAATATCTAATCTTGTTTATTTCATATACCTATGTATTGGGCACTTTTGTGCCCGTTCCTATTTTGGGCCTTTGCCCCTCCTTCTCTATTCTGGGGGCTCTGCACCCCCTATTTTTGGGTGCCTTTGCACCCCCTATTCTTGGGGTGCCTATCTGGTTTACACAAATTAAGGTGTGAGCATTCTATGGCTTTGCATTTCTTTATGCCTTGTTAAACTCATTGGTGTAATTCCAGGGATTCCTAAGCTTATCCCCCACAGGATAAGATGAGAGATATCTTTGTGATGATGGTATAGTTCTGTGTTTTGATTTTTGTGGTGGTTAGATGAATGTAAACGTGGGACAAAACAACATAGAACTATATACACACATGTACCAATGTAAAGTTCTTGGTGTTGGTATAATAGTTACATAAGGAACAGTTGGGTGGCCCAGTCAGTTAAGCCTCCAACTCTTGATTTTGATTCAGGAGGTAGAGCCCTGTGTCAGGCTCTGTGATGACAACACGTACCTGCTTGGGATTCTTCCTCTCCCTCTCGCTGTACCTCCCCCACTCAGTCTGGCTCTCTGTTTCTCTCTCAAAATAAGTAAATAAACATTAAAAAATGATGTAACATTAGGGGAAACTAGATGAAAGGTATAAAGGACCTCTATGCTCTTTGCAACTTTCTGTAAATCTATTGTTATTGAAGTGGTAGGTTCTTTCCCTGTGCAATACCTGTCACCAAGTAGCCAAATAACAAAACAGTATTTGATGGTAAGAAGATAATTTATTCAATTGCCAGAGAATGAAAAAGGGGAGCTCATACTCTAAAGGCATCTTCTCTCCAATTAGGTCTCATGGTCAGGGTATTATGGGATTCAGGTAACTAAGGGGCTGGTAAACAAGCTGATATCAGGCTTTGTGGGGGAGGGGAAAAGACGCTTTTCAGAATCAGACTGCCACCTCTTTTCTTCCCTTATGTGGCACAATCAGATCTGTCATGACACTGGTAGGTGTGTTTTTTTCCACATTGCAATCAGATGGTAATGACCTTGAGGACATCTGGAAGGTTAGAATGGCATCTGCACTGGATGAAACCAGTTGAAAACTGTTTAGAGCTTTTGGCTTCTGTCATCCAGCCTTAGTTTATGGTGGCAAGCAGCACCAGTAAGCAGGGCTAGAAAACTAGGTTCTTGTGGCTTGTTATTGGATCTATGATGATAAAATCCCTCCTCTATTTGCTCCTCATCCTTGAGGGTTGTTGATGGGCAGAGGTCTGTCTTTTTTAACCTCTTCCTGTTGACATTGGATGGCATTATATACTAGGGTAGATGAGCAACATTGTTTCTTTGTTATCTTAAGGTAACTTTGGTTGTCACCAGACTCTAACCCCAATTGGTTATACCCTTGAGTATTTACCATTTGCAGTTTAATTTCCTGTAGTCTTTTGATAACATAGCTTACCAAAAGGTTATGGCCAAAGCAAGCAAACGCAGGATTACCACCAGTGGGCCATGGAAGGAGAGAATCCAGGTAAAATGAGGCAGGACATTTTTTACTGTGTTTTAGAACTTATTGGAAGTGACCATAGCTTCCCCTAAAAGAGTGGGACCATTTGGCTTCATTTTAACGTTTATGAATGTTAACTTTTACATGTCCTGTGGAGTGATTATGAATTAATATTTCCCCTGTAAGTGACTTCAAGTCTAAAGAAAGGGATAAAATTAGCAACTTTCATTTGGGGAGACATAACTAAATATTAGAGGAAACCAGAAAAAGTTAGGATCTGGCTCAACGTTATAGGCAAACAACTAACACTCAAAGACAATTCATTAGAACTAGAATCTAACGTCCATAAAGGTGTGCTACTGAAACAATTTTTTTCTCTAAAATAAGCCTTATTCCCAATGATAGTTGGATAGTTATCATTCCAATGATAAGTTAAGACTAATTTGTTTATAAAATCCAGTTTTAATCAACATGGCATAATTATTTACTTAAGTGAAGCAAACATAGTGATTGCCCATGTAGGATGTTTTAAATTTGCTTTGCTGGAACTTTTTTATAAAGAATTTTACTTATTTATTTATTTTTAAACTTAATTTATTTTGAGAGAGAGAGAGAACACAAGCTGATGAGGGACAGAGAAAGGGAGAGAGAGAATTCCAAGTAGGCTCCACACCGAGCACAGAGTCTGACTTGGGGCTCGATCTCACAACCATGAGATCATGACCTGAGCTAAAATCAAGAGTTGAACACTTAATCAATTAAGCCACCCAGGTAACCCATAAGGGATTTTAGTTTGAGCTTTCAGTAGTCTTTTTTGATCAGATTTTACTATCATACCTATAGATATGGATTGCTTCCTTCATTTTTGAGGTCTTCAAAATATCTTAAGTTTCCTGAGCTTGCCAGGAAGTGACCTGCTTTGTGATCTAGTAAGGCTTTCAGGAATCCTGCAATCAAGGTATCAAGCTGATTTTTTAAAGGGGCTTTATTGGCATTGTGAAATCAATTTTAGTTCCTCAAAGCTGTCTGGTCATATATAAATCTACACATGTACCTCTCATATATGATATTCTAGACAAAGCCCTGGTAATGTGACCAATATTTTTATAATGGTGTCCTGTTATAAGCAAAACAGATTCTCAATGAACTTAGGTAAATAACTCTAAGAGCCCTGAATAAAAGAATACTCACTGAGAGTTTTTAAATTATCAGTATTAGGTAAGCAGAGAAAGATGAATTTGTATACATATATATATTTATATATATATATGGTAATAAACTTGGGTGTATATATTTATATATATATATTTATATATATATAAAACACCCAAGTTTATTACCATATAGTTCAAAAATGATTTCAGAGGTAGATTCCTTATTTCCCTTTACCCATTTAACCTATCTCCCCTCCCACAACCGTTCCAGAAACTCTCTGTTCTCCATATTTAAGAGTCTCATATTTTGTCCCTGTTTTTATATTATTTTTGGTTCCCTTCCCTTGTGTTCATATATTCTGTGTCTTAAAGTCCTCATATGAGTGAAGCCATATGATATTTGCCTTTCTCTGACTGACTGATTTCACTTAGCATAATACCCTGTAGTTCCATCCACCTAGTTACAAATGGCAAGATTTCATTCTTTTGGATTGCCAAGTAATACTCCATTTTGTGTGTGTGTGTGTGTGTGTGCATATATATATATATATATATATATATATATATATATACCACATCTTCTTTATCCATTCACCCATCAATGGGCATTTGGCCTCTTTCCATACTTTGGCTATTGTTGATAGTGCTGCTATAAACATAGGAGTGCATGTGTCCCTTCAAAACAGCACACCTCTATCCCTTGGATAAATGCCTAGTAGTGCAATTGCTGGGTTGTAGGGTATTTCTATTTTTAGTTTTTTGAGGAACCTTCATACTGTTTTCCAGAGTGGCTGCACCAGCTTGCATTCCCACCAGCAGTGCAAAAGAGATCCTCTTTCTCCGCATCCTTGCCAACATCTGTTGTAGCCTGAGTTGTTAACGTTAGCTATTCTGAAAGGTGTGAGGTGGTATCTGTTGTGGTTTTGATTTGTATTTCCCTGATGATGAGTGATGTGGAGCATTTTTTCATGTGTCAGTTGGCCATCTGGATGTCTTCTCTGGATAAGTGTCTATTAATGTCTTTTGCCCATTTCTTCACTGGATTATTTGTTTTTTTGGGTGCTGAGTTTGATAGGTTCTTCATAGATTTTGGATACTAAGTCTTTATCTGATATGTCATTTGCAAATATATTCTCCCATTCTTTCTGGGGCTTTTAGTCTTGCTGATTGTCTCCTTCACTGTGCATAAGCTTTTTATTTTGAAGAAGTTCTAACAGTTCATTTTTGCTTTTGTTTCCCTTGTCTCCAGAGACGTGTTGAGTAAGAAGTTGCTGTGGCCAAGATCAAAGAGGTGTTTGCATGCTTTCTCCTTGAGGATTTTGATGGCTTCCTGTCTTAAATTTAGGTCTTCCATCCATTTTGAGTTTATTATTGTATATGGTGTAAGAAAGTGTTCCACGTTCTTTTTCTGAATGACACTGTCCCGTTTTCCACCAGCACTTGCTGACGAGAATGCCTTTATTCAAATGAATATTCTTCCCTGCTTTGTTAAAGATTAGTTGGCCATACGTTTGTGGGTCTATTTCTGGGTTCTCTATTCTGTCTTTGATCTAAGTGTCTTTTTTGTGCCAATACCTTACTGTCTTGATGATTACAACTTTGCAGTATAGTTTGAAGTCTGGGATTGTGATGCCTCCTGCTGTGGTTTTCTTTTTCAAGGTTGCTTTGGTTCTTCAAGGTCTTTTCTGGTTCCACACATATTTTAGGATTATTTGTTCTAGCTATGTGAAGAATGTTCGTGTTATTTTGATAGGGATTGCATTGACATGTAGGATTATTTTCTATAGCTCTGTGAAGAATGCTGGTGTTATTTTGATAGCTATTGCATTGAATATGTAGATTGCTTTGGGTAGTATAAATATTTTAACAATATTTGTTCTTCCTATCCAGGAGCATGGACTCTTTTTTTGCCATTTTTTCTTTGTGTCTTCTTCAATTTTTTTCATAAGCTTTCTATAGTTTTCAGTGTATAGATTTTTCACCTGTTTAGTTAGATTTATTCCTAGATATTTTATGGTTTTTGGTGCACCTGTAAATGGGATCGATTCCTTGATTTCTCTTTCTGTCGCTTCATTGTTGTTGTCTAGGAATGCTACCAATTTCTGTGCAATGATTTTATATCCTGCAACTTTGCTGAATTCATGAATCAATTCTAGCAGTTTATTTTTAGTGGCATCTTTTCGGTTTTCCGTATAGATTACCATGTCATCTGCGAAGAGCGAAAGTTTGACCTCCTTCAGGCTGATTTGGATGCATGTATTCCTTTGTGTTGTCTGACTGCTGAGGCTAAGACTTCTAATAATATGTTGAATAGCAGTGGCGAGAGTGGACATCCCTGTCTTGTTCCTGATCTTAGGGGGTAAGATTTCAGCTTTTCCCCATTGAGGATGATATTAGAATTGGGTCTTTCTTTCTTTTTTTTTTTTTTCTTTTCAATCTATGAAATTTATTGTCAAAATGGTTTCCATACAACACTCAGAGCTCATCCCAACAGGTGCCCTCCTCAATACCAATCACCCACCCTCCACTCCCTCCCACTCCCCATCAACCCTCAGTTTTTAAGAGCCTCTTCTGCTTTGGCTCTCTCCCACTCTAACCTCTTTTTTTTTCCTTCCACTCCCCCATAGGTTTCTGTTAAGTTTCTCAAGATCCACATAAGAGTGAAAACATATGGTATCTGTCTTTCTTTGTATGGCTTATTTCACTTAGCATCAGACATTTTGCCAGACATTTAAAGAAGAGTTAATACCTATATTTTTCAAACTGTTCCAAAAAATATAAATGGAAGGAAAATTTCCAAACTCATTCTACAAAACCAGCATTACCTTGATTCCAAAACCATACAAAGACCCCACTAAAAAGAATTACTGACCAATATCCCTCATGAACATGAATGCAAAAATTCTCAACAAATACCAGAAAATCCAATTCAACAGTACATTTAAAAAAACTCACCATGATCAAGTGGGATTTATTCATGGCCTACAAAACTGGTTCAATATTCACAAATCAATCGACATGATACACCACATTAATAAAAGAAAGGATAAGAACTATATGATCCTGTGAACAGATGCAGAAAAAGCCTTTGACCAAATACAGCATGAATTCTTGATAAAAACCCCTAAACAAGGTAGGGATAGAGGGAACATACCTCAACATCATAAAGGCCATATAGGAAAGACCCACACCTATTCTCATCCTCAATAGGGAAAAATTGAGAGCCTTTCCCCTACTATCAGGAACAAAAGAAGGATGCCCTCTCTCAGCATTACTATTTAAGATATTACTGGAAGACAGCCTCATCTATCAGATAATAGAAATAAAGTGTATACAATTTGGTAAGAAAGAAGTCAAAATTTCCATATTTACAGATTGCATGATATTTTGTAGAAAACCTGAAAGATTCGACCACAAAATTTCTAGAACTAATACATGAATTCATCAATGTCGCAGGATATAAAATCAACATGCAGAGATATGTTGCATTTCTATACATCAATAACAAAGATGCAGAAAAAGAAATCAAGGAATCAATCAATCCTATTTACAATTGCACCAAAAAAATAAGATACTTAGGAAAAAAATTTACAAAAAAAGGTAAAAGATCTATACTCTGAAAATTATAGATTTATGAAACATATTTAAGAAGACACAAAGAAATAGAAAAACTTTCCATGGTGATGGATTGGAAGAGCTAACATTGTTAAAATGTCTATACTACCCAAAGCAATCTTCACATTTAATGCAATCCTTATCAGGGCACCTGGGTGGCTCAGTTGGTTAAACATCTGACTTAGACTCAGGTCATGATCTCTTGGTTTGTGAGTTCAAGCCCCACATCAGGCTCTGTGCTGACAGCTTGGAGCCTGGAGCCTGCTTCTGGTTCTGTGTCACCATATCTCCCTGCTCCTCTCTTGTTCATGCTCTGTCTCTCTCTGTCTCTAAAAAAAAATAAATAAACATTAATGCAATACTTATCAAAATACCAACAGCATTCTTCACAGAACTAGAAAAAAAACCCTAAAATTTGTATGGAACCATTAAAAACCCCGAATAGTCAAAACAATCCTAAAAAAGAAAATCAAAATGAAAACATCATGCAAACAAAACAAAACAAAACAAAACAAAACAAAAGCAAAAAACAAAGCATCATGATTCAGGATTTCAAGTCATATTACAAAGTTGTAGTCATCAGGACAGTATGGTAGTGGCCCAAAAATAGACACATAGATCAACGGAACAGAATAGGAAACCAGAAATGAACCCACAACTGTATAGCCAACTCATCCTTGACAAAGTGGAAAAGAATATCCAATTGTTAAAAAAGACAGTCTCTTCAACAAATGGCATTTGGAATACTCGATGGCAACCCAGCAGAAAAATGTAACTGGACCACTTTCTTACACTGTACACAAAAATAAATTCAAAATGGATGAAAGACATAAATGTGAGAAAGAAAACCATCAAAATCCTAGAGTAGAACACAGAGACCTCTTGACATTGGCCAGAGCAACTTCTTACTAGACATGTCACTGAAGGCAAAGGAAACAAAAGCAAACATAAACTACTGGGACTTCATCAAGATAAAAGCTTCTGTTGCACAGTGAAGAAAATCAACAAAACTAAGAGGCAGCCTATAGAATAGGAAAATATATTTGCAAAGGACAATCTGATAAAGCATTAGTATCCACAATCTATCAAGAACTTATCAAACTAAACAAAAAACAACCTAGTTAAGAATTGGGCAGAAGACCAAGTATTTTCCAAAGAAACACCCAGATGGCTAACAGACACATGAAAAGATGTTCAACATCACTCATCATCAAGGGAATACAAATCAAAACCTAAATGAGATACCACCTCATACCTGTCAGAGTGGCTAAAATTAGCAACACAAGAAACAACAGGTGTTGAGGAGGATGCTAAGAAAGGGGAATCCTCTTGCACTATTGATAAGAATGCAAAATGGTGCAGTCTCTCTGGAGAAGAGTATGGATATTCCTCAAAAAAACTAAAAATAATGGGGAGGGAGTCAAGATGACAGAACAGCATGGAAGTTTTTTGTGTATCTTGCAGCCATGAAATATAGCCAGACCAACACTAAACCATCCTGCACAGCTAGGAAAATGATCTGAGGATTAAAACAACAATTTGCACAACCTGAATCACAGAATTCAGCAGGTACATGGTGTGGAGAAGTTAACTTAGGAGAGAGAAGCCACGGAGGACAGGGAGGTGCTTCTGCATGTGGAAAGAGGGCAGAGACAGTGGGGAAAATACGGGAAAAGCACCCCTCCCCAAAAGCAGCTAGAGAGAAAGTGGAAAATTGGAAACAGTCACAGGGACTGAACTTAAAAAGGGAGAAAGGATAAAGGAGAATGGAGAGGGTTTAAATTCCATTAAGACTATAAACAGGGGGAGCACAGAGTCTGCAACTCTGCAGCTCGATACCTGGTGTTGCTCTGGTGGAAAGGGTGAATCCCCAGGAGCAGAGCGGGGTCTGGGAGGTTCTTGGGCCACACAGGTAGAAGTGTTTCCACTGCTGGAAGGATATTTGGTACAGGCTGTGAGGCAACCTGGGCCCAGCAGGCCCAGAGAATGGCCATATTCACTGGTGCTGGAACAAAGTCATTAAGGTTGAAGGCTGGTGATAGATGTGTGCTGTGATTTTCCATAATCCCTGAAATGTCACTGCTACACTATGTCATGAACTTTTCCTGGGGCTGGCTGGCACCTGGCCACAGTCTCTGGGAATCGGCAACAGCACAGTAATGTGAAATTTCCTGGGTGCAACTGGCATTTGGGTTTTCTAGGTGAGACCTTCCACAGAGGTGTGGAACGGTTCAAAGCCACGGTCCCTCAGAAGTAATGGGCTGAGGAAAACAGCCGCATCTGAGGCAAAACTCGGGAGAAGGTATTACTTGGGGCTCTGTCACGGACAGTGTAAAAGTGGGGAGTGGACGAAAGCTGAAGATAAAGGATGGGTGTGGGATAGCTGATGAGGGAGAACAGAGTTCTGATACTAGAGACTGGGTAGCTGGGTAATGCCATTTTCATCCCTCCCATGCATGCTCATCCACAACTATGAGCACCACAAGAATCCACCCCCGTGGGCTAGTAGCACCATCTAGTGGAGAACAGAGCTGTTACACTAAGCCCTGGACAATTGGGCCAACCATGGTCTATAAGAACAGATCTCACTGCCTACTTAGTTTAAGCACTATAAAGTGCTTCACAATCTGACTTCTAGGGGAAAAACAAACTAATTGCAGTTGTATTTCAGTCTGTTAGCAGTTCCATCTATTCAATTTTCTTTCTTTTTTTCTTATCATTTCTTTTTCTTGAATACAGAAAGAGAAAAAAATCTTTTTTTCAATTTTTATTAAAATATTTTTCTTTAATTTTTTACTGTATTTTTTACTTTTGTATATTTTTTTCAAATTTTATTTTGCATTCATCATTTCATTTTAGTCTACTTCAGTGTGTTCATTGTTTCAAATTTTCAAATGATTTCCTTTTTTCTTCTTTTTTCTTTTTCATTTATTTTCTTTTTCTTGAATAAAGAAAGAAAAAATTCATTTTTATTTTTTATTTTTATTAAAAATATTTTTCTTTAATATTTTCCTACTATATATTTTTACTTTTGTGTGAATTTTTTTCAAACTCTAGTTTACATCCATCATTTCATTTTAGTCTGCTTCAGTATATTCATTTTTTTTAATTTTCAAATGATTTCCTTTTGTTTCTACTTTCCCTTTTTTTCTTTAATATATCAAGCCATTTTCAACACCTAGAAAAAAACACACCTAGGATCTAGCACCATTTATTCGATTTTTTTGTGTGTATGTGTTTTTAATTTTTTAATTTTAAAATTTTTTAATTTTAATTTTTCTTCCTCATTAATTCCTTTACTCCCTGCAAAATGATGAAATGAAGGGATGCACACCAAAAGAATAAACATGAAGAAACTACAGCCAGGGACTTAACCAACACAGGTACAAGGAAGATGTCTGAACCAGTATTTAGAATCACGATAATAAGAATACTAGTTGGAGTCGAAAATGGATTACAATCCTTGTCTGTGGAGAAAAAAGAAGTAAAAACTATTCAGAAAGAAATAAAAAATGTTATTAACTGAGCTGTAATCACAAATGGATGCCATGGTGACAAGGATGGATGAGGCAGAACAGAGAATGAGTGATATAGAGGACAAACTTAAGGAGAATAACGAATCAGAAAAAAAGAGGAAGATTAAGGCAAAAGAGCATGATTTAAGAATTAGAGAAATCAGTGACTCATTAAAAAGGAACAACATCAGAATCATAAGGGTCCCAGAAGATAAAGAGAAAAAGGGGGAGAAGGCTTCTGTGAGCAAATCATAGCAGAAAACTTTCCTAATCTGGGGAAAGGCACAGGCATGAAAATACAGGAAGCACAGAGTACTCCCATTAGATTCAACAAAAACCAACCACCAACAAGGCGTATCATAGTCGAATTCAAAAAATACTCAGGCAAGGAGAGAATCATGAAAGCAGCAGGGAAAAAAAACGTCCTTTACCTACAAGGGGAGACAGATCAGGTTTGTAGCATACCTATATATAGAAACTTGGCAGGACAGAAAGGAGTGACAGAATATGTTCAAAGTGCTGAATCAGAAAAATATGCACCCAAGAATTCTCTACCCAGCAAGGCTGTCATTCAAAATAGAAGCACAGATAAAAAATTTCCCAGCCAAACAAAAATTAAAGGAGTTTGTGACCACTAAACCAACCCTGCAAGAAATTTTAAGGGGGATTCTCTGAGGGGAGAAACAATGAAAAAAAATAAGTAAGTAAGCAAGTAAATACATAAATACATACATAAATAAATACCAAAATCAACAAAGATTAGAAAGCATCAGAGAACACCACCAGAAACTCCAAATCTACAAGCAACATAATGGCAATAAATTAATATCTTTCAGTACTCACTCTAAACATCAATGGACTCAATGTTTCAATCAAAAGACATAGGGTAACAGAATGGATAAGAAAACAAGATCCATATATATGCTGTTTACAAGAGACCCACTTTAGACCTGAAGACACCTTCAGATGGAAAATAAGGGGATGGACAAAAATCTATCATTCTAATGGTCAACAAAATAAAACCGGAGTATCCACACTTATATCAGACAACTTGCACTATAAAATAAACACAGTATCGAGAGATGAAGAAGGGCATCATATCATAATTAAGGGGTCTATCTACAAAGAAGACCTAACAATTGTCAACGTTTATGCGCCAAATGTGGTAGCAACCAAAATATATAAATAAATTAATCACAAACATAAAGAAACTCATTGACAGTAATACCATAATAGTATGAGACATCCACACCCCACTCACAGCAATGGAAAGATCATCTAATCAAAAAATCAACAAGGAAACAATTGCTTTGAAGGACACACTGGACCAGATGGACTTATCAAATATATTCAGAACATTTCATCCTAAAGCAGCAGAATAAATACTCTTCCCCAGTGCACATGGAACGTTCTCCAGAATAGACCACATACTGGGACACAAATCAGCCCTCAGCAAGTACAAAAAGATCAAGATCATACCGTGTATGTTTTCAGACCACAATGCTATGAAACTCAAAATCAAAGACAGGAAACAAATTGGAAGGGTAATAAATACTTGGAGACTGAAAAACATCCTACTAAAGAATGAATGGACTAACCAAGAAATTAAAGAGGAAATTAAAAACTATATGGAAGTCAATGAAAATGATAACACCACAACCTAAAACCTCTGGGACTCAGCAAAGGCAGTCATAAGAGGAAAGTATATAGCAATCCTGCCCTTCTTAAAGAAAGAAAAAAGATCTCAGATACACAACCTAAACTTATTCCTTAAAGAGCTGGAAAAAGAACAGCAAATAACCCCAAAACCAGAAGAAGACAGGAAATAATAAAGATTAGAGCAGAATTAATGCTATCAAAACTAAAATCAACCAACCAAACAAACAAAAAGAGTAGAACAGATCAATGAAAATAGAAGCTGGTTCTTTGAGGGAATTAACAAAATTGATAAACCACTAGCCAGTTTGATCAAAAAGAAAAAGGAAAGGACCCAAATAAGTCAAATCAAGAATGAAAGAGGAGAGATCACAACCAACACAACAGAAATAAAACCAATAATAAGAGAATAATATGAGCAATTATATGCCAATAAAATGGGAAATCTGGAAGAAATGGACAAATTCCTAGAAAGGTATAAACTATCAAAACTGAAACAGGAAGAAATAGAATATTGGAACAGATGCATAACCAGTAAGGAAATAGAATTATTAATCAAAAATCTGCCAAAAACCAAGAGTCCAGGGCCAGATGGTTTTCCAGGGGAATTCTACCAAATATTTAAGGAAGAGTTAATACCTATTCACTTCAAGCTGTTCCATAAAAAAAGAAATGGAAGGAAAACTTTCAAACTTATTCTGTGAAGCCATGATTACCTGGATTCCAAAACCAGACAGAGACTCTACTAAAAAGGAAAACTATAGACCAATTTCCCTGATGGACATGGATGCAAAAATCCTCAACAACATATTAGCCAACCGGCTCTAACAATACAGTCAACAAATTATTCCCCACGACCAAGTGCGATTTATACCTGGGATGCAGGGCTGGTTCAATACGCACAAATTAACGTGATTCATCACATCAATAATGAAAGGCCAAGAACCATATGATCATCTCAGTAGATGCAGAGAAAGCAATTTACAAAATACAGCATCTATTCTTGATAAAAAAAAAAAACCTCAAGAAAGTAGGGATCGAAGGATCATACATCGAGATCATAAAAGCCATATATTGATCTGCTCTACAGTTTTTTTAGATTCTATATTGTTTATTTCTGCTCTGATCTTTATTATTTCTCTTCCTCTGCTGGGTTTAGGCTGCCTTTGCTGTTCTGCTTCTATTTCCTTTAGGTGTGCTGTTAGATTTTTTATTTGGGATTTTTCTTGTTTCTTGAGATAGGCCTGGATTGCAATGTATTTTCCTCTCAGGACTGCCTTCGCTGCGTCCCAAAGCGTTTGGATTGTTGTATTTTCATTTTCGTTTGTTTCCATAGATTTTTTAATTTCTTCTCGAATTGCCTGGTTGACCCACTCATTCGTTAGTAGGGTGTTCTTTAACCTCCATGCTTTTGGAGGTTTTCCAGACTTTTTTCTGTGGTTGATTTCAAGCTTCATAGCATTGTGGTCTGAAAGTATGCATGGTATGATTTCAATTCTTGTAAACTTATGAAGGGCTGTTTTGTGACCCAGTATATGATCTATCTTGGAGAATGTTCCATCTGCACTCGAGAAGAAAGTATATTCTGTTCCTTTGGGATGCAGAGTTCTAAATATATCTGTCAAGTCCATCTGATCCAATGTCTCATTCAGGGCCCTTGTTTCTTTATTGACCGTGTGTCTAGATGATCTATCCATTTCTGTAAGTGGGGTGTTAAAGTCCCCTGCAATGACCACATTCTTATCAATAAGGTTGTTTATGTTTATGAGTAATTGTTTTATATATTTGGGCGCTCCGGTATTCGGTGCATAGACATTTATAATTGTTAGCTCTTTCTGATGGATAGACCCTGCCACTATTATATAATGTCCTTCTTCATTTCTTGTTACAGCCTTTAATTTAAAGTCTAGTTTGTCTGATATAAGTATGGCTACTCCAGCTTTCTTTTGGCTTCCAGTGGCATGATAAATAGTTCTCCATCCCCTCACTCTCAATCTAAAGGTGTCCTCAGGTCTAAAATGAGTCTCTTGTAGACAGCAAATAGATGGGTCTTGTTTTTTTATCCATTCTGATACCCTATGTCTTTTGGTTGGCGCATTTAATCCATTTACATTCAGTGTTATTCTAGAAAGATATGGGTTTAGAGTCATTGTGATGTCTGTATGTTTTATGCTTGTAGTGATGTCTCTGGTACTTTGTCTCACAGGGTCCCCCTTAGGATCTCTTGTAGGGCTGGTTTAGTGGTGACAAATTCCTTCAGTTTTTGTTTGTTTGGGAAGACCTTTATCTCTCCTTCTATTCTAAATGACAGACTTGCTGGATAAAGGATTCTTGGCTGCATATTTTTTCTGTCTAGCACACTGAAAATCTCGTGCCAATTCTTTCTGGCCTGCCAAGTTTCAAAAGAGAGATCAGTCACGAGTCTTATAGGTCTCCCTTTATATGTGAGGACACGTTTACCCCTTGCTGCTTTCAGAATTTTCTCTTTATCCTTGTATTTTGCCAGTTTCACTATGATATGTCGTGCAGAAGATTGATTCAAGTTACGTCTGAAAGGAGTTCTCTGTGCCTCTTGGATTTCAGTGCCTTTTTCCTTCCCCAGTTCAGGGAAGTTCTCAGCTATTATTTCTTCAAGTACCCCTTCAGCACCTTTCCCTCTCTCTTCCTCCTCTGGGATACCAATTATGCGTATATTATTTCTTTTTAGTGTATCACTTAGTTCTCTAAGTTTCCCCTCATACTCCTGGATTTTTTTTATGTCTCTTTTTCTCAGCTTCCTCTTTTTCCATAACTTTATCTTCTAGTTCACCTATTCTCTCCTCTGCCTCTTCAATCCGAGCCGTGGTGGTTTCCATTTTGTTATGCATTTCGTTTAAAGTGTTTTTCAGCTCCTCGTGACTGTTCCTTAGTCCCTTGATCTCTGTAGCAAGAGATTCTCTGCTGTCAGCTATACTGTTTTCAAGCCCAGCGATTAATTTTATGACTATTATTCTAAATTCACTTTCTGTTATATTATTTAAATCCTTTTTGATCAGCTCATTAGCTGTCATTATTTCCTGGAGATTCTTCTGAGGGGAATTCTTCCGCTTGGTCATTTTGAATAGTCCCTGGCATGGTGAGGACCTGCAGGGCACTTCCCCTGTGCTGTGGTGTATAACTGGAGTTGGTGGGCGGAGCCGCAGTCAGACCTGATGTCTGCCCCCAGCCCACCGCTGGGGCCACAGTCAGACTGGATCATGCCTTCTCTTCCCCTCTCCTAGGGGCGGGATTCACTGTGGGGTGGGGTGGCCTGCCTGGGCTACTTGCACACTGCCAGGCTTGTGATGCTGGGGATCTGGCGTCTTAGCTGGGGTGGGTAGGCAAGGTGCACAGGGGCAGGAGGGGCAGGCTTAGCTTGCTTCTCCTTAGGTGATCCACTTCAGGAGGGGCCCTGTGGCAGCAGGAGGGAGTCAGATCCGCTGCCGGAGGTTTGGTTCCGCAGAAGCGCATAGTTGGGTGTTTGCGCGGAGCGAGCAAGTTCCCTGGCAGGAACTGGTTCTCTTTGGGATTTTGGCTGGGGGATGGGCGGGGGAGATGGCGCTGGCGAGCGCCTTTGTTCCCCACCAAACTGAGCTCTGTCGTCTGGGGGCTCAGCAGCTCTCCCTCTCTTTGTCCTCCAGCCTTCCCGCTTTCTGAGCAGAGCTGTTAACTTATGACCTCCCAGACGCTAAGTCGCGCTTGCTGTGGGAACACAGTCCGTCAGGCCCCTCCGCTTTTTGCAAGCCAGACTCGGGGGCTCTGCTTGGCTGGCGAGCCACCCCTCCACCCCGGCTCCCTCCTGCCAGTCCGTGGAGCGCGCACCGCCTCGCCGCCCTTCCTACCCTCTTCCGTGGGCCTCTCGTCTGCGCTTGGCTCTGGCGACTCCGTTCTGCTAATCCTCTGGCGGTTTTCTTGGTTATTTAGGCAGGTGTAGGTGGAATCTAAGTGATCAGCAGGCCTCGCGGTGAGCCCAGCCTCCTCCTACGCCGCCATCTTCCCGAGATCCAGAATAGATTTTTAAAAAGACCCCTCTATATGGTGGCTGCAAGAGACTCATTTCACAAGTAAAGACACATGCAGATTGAAAGTGTGGGTTTGAGAAGCATTTATTATGCAAATTGACAATAAAGCAAGGCAGAGTAGCAATACTTTTATTGCCACAACACAGACTGTAAAACAAAGAGTGTGAAAATAATTGAGTTTCATTTTCTTGCCTGTAGAATTTGTGTTTCTGATGATGTCCTCTGTTTTTTTTTCTTCTATTCTTTGTTGTTTTTGGTCTTTTTTTGTTTTGTCTCGTCTTTTCTCCACTCAAAAAGTCCCCCTTAAAGTTTCTTGTAGGAATGGTTTAATGGTCCTGAACCGTTTAATTTTTTTTGGCTGGGCAACTCTTTATCTCTACTTCTATTTTGAATGACATCCTTTTTTGGATAGGGTATTCTTGGCTGCATTTTTTTTTTTTCCATTCAACACATTGAATATATCCTGCCACTCTTTTCTGGCCTACCAAGTTTCTGTGAACAGATCTGTGAACCTGATCTGTCTTCCCAAAAAGACTGTAAAAAGAGACAAAAAAATAAAGGCACGATATCATATAAAGAGGGCATTCAACAAGAAGCTATAAGATTTGTAAATATTTATGTGCCCAACATGGAACACCAAAATAAATAACACAATTAATAACAAACATAAAGAAACTGATTGATGACACAATAGTAGTAGGGTACTTTAACAACCCACTTAACTCAATGGACATGTCATCTAAACAAAAATCAACAAGGAAATAATCGCTTTGAATGACATTCTGGACCAGATGGACTTAACAGATATATTCAGAACATTCCATCCTAAAACAGCAGAATACATATTCTTTTCAAGTGTACATGGAACGGTCTCCTGAATAGATCACATATTAGGTCACAAAAGAGGACTCAACAAATACAATTGAAATCATACCATGCACCTTTTCTGACTACAAGGCTATGAAACTAAAAGTGAACAACTTTAGAAAGTTTTAAAACACATGCCTAAATAGAATTACAGATAATTACATAATCAATATTCAATTATCTATTTAACCAAGGTAGCAATAAAAAATTCTACAAAAGGTTATATAATTGTTAGCAAAACATAGCTTCTTTAAGGTTGAGAATTTCAGTTATCTTAAGTAATCAAAGAACTGATAAAAGACAAAGCATAAAAACTTTGGTTTTCTAGACATGTAATGAAAAATAAAATAACTATATTTGCAGTTTTTTATCAAAAGTCCAAGAAAAATCAAATAAAATTTGCTTAATTTTGCAGATAGAAAAGACAACTAAATCCTATTCCAGTATATGTTAAAAATTCATTTATTTTAATCTTAGTCTTGACTATATGTAAAATTATTTTCCAAAGATTACCTTTAAAATATCTGTAACTTTTTTAAAATTCATATTATCTCCTAAGCATTCTTTCTCTATATAAACAGTCTCATTTTAGGACAAAATTACTTTATTTTCCCTCAACAGAAATGTATTCCTACTCCTCATACCTTTCTTATCAAAAACATCTTTTCTTGCATACAGAGTTGATTCTTTATCATCTTCTGGCAGTCTTAGTTACATTTATCAGAGCTTTTACTTCTTTAATCTTTAGTCTCCAGTGAAAAGTAAGTAATAACTAATTTTGAATTGTTATAAATTTTTAGATTGACAAATTTATAAATAAATTCTCAAATATTAAACTATGTTCTTTTCATAGTATAACATTCTTTTTAAAGTTCATTTTATTTATTTTTGAATGAGCGAGAGAAGGTAGAGACAGAGAGAGAGGGAGAGAAAGAATCCCAAGAAGGCTCTATGCTGTCAGTGTGGAGCCCAACTCGGGGCTCAAACTCACAAAACATGAGATCATGACCTGAGCTGAAGTCAAGAGTCAGAAACAAAACTGATTGAACCACCCAGGTGCCCCCATAGTATAGTTTTCAATACAGCACAAAGCATGTTTACCAACATACCCAAATATCCTCAGCTTTTTTGCAACAAGAAACCAAAAGCAGGCTCAGGCGCCTGGATGGCTCAGTCATTTTAGCACCCAACTCTTAATTTTGGCTCAAGTCATGCAGTTTGTAGGTTATAGCCCACATGGGGCTCTGTGCTGACAGTGCAGAGACAGCTTGGGATTCTCTCCCTCTCTCTCTACCCACCTCCCCTCTCAAAATAAATACGTAAACTTTAAAAATAAAAAGCCAAAAGCAGGACAGACAGTGTTAAAAAAATGAATAATCTTTTATTCAAAGGTTTATCACTAAAAGTAGCCCAGTAGACTAATATTATCCCTAAGGGGGTTTGAAAGCATATAGAGTTAGTATTCCCCATTTTGTACACACACACACACACACACACACACACACACACAAATTGCAACAGAGATATTCCTGAATGCACACCCTGTTTTCTCATTTACTTCATGTTCATTCTTTTTTCCAACCAAAAAGTTACAAATTACAAATTACAACAGCCCCTGCCACAATTCAATCTATGTGAGCCTGAACAAATGGGTTTCACAAATGGTTCAAAAGAACCCAGCAGCAGGGAATCAAGGAAGAAGAAGGTCCAATGTGCACCTATTTGAAGAAATTACCTGGAAAATTTTCTCAGGCCCACTACTTCTTCTAATTGTTTCTCTATTTCGCCAAATCTGGATAAAGGCACTTGATGCCAGTTCAGGGCAAGCAAGCCAGAAAGTCCTTGAACCAAAATAGGTTTCAGCAGCTGCAAGGGACTTTCTTCCTGTCCTGTCTGGATTTGACTAGCCACAAGTAGCTGGATTTAACCTATCACAGCAAGTGACTCAAGAAATAAATGGATAAGCTTTGGCACACTGCCTTGGCCAGCTGCTCCATCTCAGAGAATACTGAGGGAGCTAGACAAATTGAAAGCACAGTTTCTTGCTGACTTGCTAAAATTGTAACTGGGGCACAGGGGTGCAAGAATAACTGGCTCTGAGGTCCCAATCATATCAGGTTTGGCCACTCACCATTGATAAAATCCAAAGGCAGAGATAGAAGTGGTGGTGAAACAAGAAAGGGATTTATTTCAGTAAGGCCCACAAAGACAGTAAACTGACATCTCCAAGATGGTCTCCAAAATGTGCTGAAAATACTTCTAAGTTTATATAAGGTAAATATGGGGCAAAAGTCAGTGGGCACATGCAGGTAGGTAGTAAAAGTCAGGTTGATCATTGTCCTGGGTCAATCACATAGAGTCTTGCTGGCTGAGGGCAGTCCCTATTGCTTGAGGGGGTGGTTTTGGTTCCCATTACAGGGTGCTTCACTGATTGTCTTTTGACTGAGTTGAGAGACACATTGTAAAGAAGAATTTAGTCAATTAGAAAGTATAAACTAAGGTCAAATAGAGGTAGTTTGAATCCTTTCAGTGTTACAGATCTGTGCAACACATATCAATCAATCTTCTAAGACCATCTTCTGAGGGGCCTAATGAACTTTTGCATATGAGGATAATCTGTCTGAGAATGAAACAAGAATAATTTACCCTTCACTCTCTGTCTGTCAGTAACAAAAGATTCACCCCATGATATATTTTCTCCCCTGTACCTCTAGATTTTAGGAAGTACTTAAATATCATACACTCATCACTAATAAAGAAACTCTGCATAAGAAGGCAATAGATGAGTGTTGTAGACACGAGGCAAGGCATTATGAATTTGTATCCACTCAAAATTCAAAATCCATGCAGACTAGTTCTCCCAAGAGGTTGCTGTTTTAGGGGCCAAGAGAAGGCCACCCCAAGATGGACCACTTTGAAATGAATATTATTTTGAGCTAAAAGCAATCAAATCCCAGCATGTTCAGAAAAAAAAAAATAAGGTCTTTACTTTCCCTTCAATTGCCTGTTTGTACCAGTAAGATAAATATTAACAGTGATGACTCTTTTCCTAAGAAACTTATCTACATAATGTGCAACCTTTACTTTTCAAACATCCCTTTTGAAATTTCTGCTAGTGGTCTTCCTCCCCTTTGTATCCTCAGACCCTACCCCTTCTTGCTAGCTCATATAAGTTTCATGTTGCCTCACTGTCTTTGGAATTTCTGTCTGGATATTCCTTGAACATATGCATATGAAGTACTTAATTTTCTCCTGTTAATCTGCCTCATGTCAATTTGATTCTTAGTCTAGCTTAGAAGGACCTTGGATGTCGGAGGAAATTTTTTCTCCAGCACTGTGGTAGAAATAGTGGCAGAGGTTCAGAGTTAGGTGAGGCAGAGAATGTATAAGGTGATGACTGGCATTGTTAATAATTAAGGAGGACACAGCAATTGCCCTGACTGACTTCATTTTCCCTCCAACTACTTTTTCTTAATTGCTTTGTTTTATTTTCCAGCTTAACTGGAATGTTAACTTCATGCAAGGGACCTGGCAGGCAAAACATACCATAATGGGAACCAATAAAATTCTCTTAAGCAATGGCAACTACCCTGATAACAGCAAGTGCCTGTGTTTTTCATCCCAAGACAATGACTGACCTTCCTGTTGCTGATCAGCTGCATACCCATTGAGCTTTTTTCCTGTTTTCTCCCTATAAACTTAGAAATATTCTCGGATCCTCGGAAGATGGCGGCATAGGAGGACGCTGGGCTCACCGTGCGTCCTTCTGATCACATGATCCTTGAACATTTTAAATAGGTATGCTTACTAAATTAAAATTAATACTAATTAGTTATTATAATAATCTTATATAAGCTTTTAGGTACTAAATGACTGAAGTTTCAGAGGCCACTTTACATATTCTAGAGTCTCCAAAAAGCTATATGATTTGAACACCAAAGCCTTCCATTCATATGAAGTTACAAATCTATTTTGAGAATAAAAAAATGAAGTAGTTATAATAAGGTGATAAAATAATCATGTGGAGAAGTGTCGCAGAGTATGAGTCTGGTGTTCTCTTTTGTACAACAAGAGAGTGGAGGCAGAAATGAAAACGAGAAGGCTAATGTCTGGGAAGAGAAAAGAGCCCTGAACAAGAGTTTTCTCTCTACTTATAGAGGTCTCAAGGCTTTGCATATGTGGTGAATGTGCAGAAGAAAACAATAAGATAGTGACCATTAACTTGTGTGTTTAGGAAGTAAAGGGTTTGTGGGGTGAGTGACCTTTGAAGTTGAGATAAAAGCACAATGATATACTTGTGCCAGAAGCCAGATGCACAATGTTTCTCTGTAGGAGATACAGCTAAGTAGCTATCTCCAAAGTTTAAGATTGCTGTAGCATGCTGCCTCAAGGCTAACAAGGCACCCTTTTCACTAGCTAACCTTGGGCGTCTTTGCCCTGTAGCAGTTTTCTGCTTTTGCTTTGTTCTATTTATTGACTAGTCTTGGACACTTTTGTCCTGTGGAGGCAGCTTTCCACCCCAAACCTTATTTTACTTAATAACTAGCCTTGGACGCTTTTGCCCAGTGGTGGCTTTCCACC
Source organism: Herpailurus yagouaroundi (assembly GCF_014898765.1). NCBI lineage: Eukaryota > Metazoa > Chordata > Mammalia > Carnivora > Felidae > Herpailurus > Herpailurus yagouaroundi. Next base: position 1,611,451 of record NW_024420361.1, read on the forward strand.
CGCCCTAAGCCTTGTTAACCCATTTTTGCAAGCGTACAGAATTCTCAAACTTATTTCCCACAGAAAAAGAAATGAACTTGTTAAAACAATAAACTAATTAATTTTGGTAATGGTCCAGTTAAGTAAATTGTGGAATATAGTGAATATCCAAAAATAATGTTTTTAAATTTTTATTGTAACCCCAAAAGAAAATGGGAACTGGTCTGCCAAATATATTCCAATCATACTTCTGTTCAGTATGAAGTATAGTTGTAAAAATGGTTTGAAAAAAGAATGTTTGATGAATAGAGAACTGAGAAAATGGATAGTTTTTAATTCTCCTCAAAAAATGTTTTATAGCCAATTTGTACTTAAATTTTTGAAATGACATGAATTTATAAGACCCTATGTTCCCAGTTTTAAAAGCATATCAGACAGCAGTGCCTGGATGGCTCAGTTAAGTCTGACTACAGTTCACGTCACGATCTCATGGTTCATGGGTCTGAGCCCCACCTTGGGCTCTGTGCTAAAAAAGGTTGGAGCCTGAAGCCTGTTTAGGATTCTGGGATTCCATTCCCCCCCCCTTCTCTCTCTTTCCCTTTCTCTCTCTCAAAAATAAATAAACATTAAAAAATTATAAAAAATAAAAGCATAGCAGAAATCGAGGTATATTGAAATCTGATGGAAGGTAAACATGTTTAAAGTAAGCCCACATAGAGATTTGTTTTGAAATCAGTTGTTCCACCATTTTAGTTACTTTTTATTTGTGAGTACTTTGGGACCTTATACAGTACTCATTAAAATGGCTTTTATCTTGGTTAAATTTCATGCCTTTTTGGAATTACGTGTATCATAATTAGAAAAATATAGAGCATTTGTTCTTCTTCAAAATAGTGAACACCCTACAATGAGGTATATTGTTTTATTCTTCATACAGAGAAAAGTGGCAACATTAATTGATGAGGCTATGGGCAATTGCTCTAAGAGGAAGTCAATGTTAGAAGTGAGATTAGACAATTATATTTCTACTTAATACACACTTCAAAAGGGTCTTTTGAATAGAAATGGAAAAATAGAAATATTTGTTTATAGGCAGAAAAGGAAAATAATTTAAAGTTAAATATTAACAACTACATATTTCATTATAAGTCTATAAAATGTTACTTATATTGCTAAAGTCTTATTTATATAGTTAAAAGAGTTCTAAAGAGTAATGTGTATAATTGAGAGGACTTAGTTCTAGAATTTTTGGTGTCCTTTAAGATATGGTGGGAGGTGGAAAGGTACCTTATTTTGTTGAATCTAAGACACATTTTTTATACTTTTATTATCTCTGATTTTAGGATGCACTTATAATCTATGATCTATAAGTTGAATTGGCAATATTTTATTATTCTTATGGTACATAAAGTAATAGTGCATATTACAGTTGATATCTTAAACACAATGAACTATAGTAATTTATGCTGTGCGTGCCATGAATCATGTATATAGATATATTTTACATATACAATTAGTATATTTATACATTAGTATATTTATAATTAGTACATTTATATGATAATATAATTAAGGAATATAGACTTAGCATATTAAGATTAGTATATATATGAAAGTATGTGTATATATATATATATGAAAAATTTTCACTTGGAAGATAGAAGGTTTGCAAGTTGCTTCAAGAGTATCTTGATGTTCCTAGTAGACCATTTTTGTTTGCGCTTTGCCACAACATAAATCCTTAAAAACTTGTCATTTAAGAGGCACCTGGGTGGCTCAGTCGTTGAGCATCCGACTTCAGCTCAGGTCATGATCTCGCGGTTCATGAGTTCAAGCTCTGCGATGGGCTCTGTGCTGACAGATCAGAGCCTGGAGCCTACCTCAGATTCTGTGTCCCCCTCTCTCTCTGCCCCACCTGCCTGTGCTCTGTCTCTCTCTTTCAAAAATCAATAAACATAAAAAATTCAAAAACTTATCATTTAATTCAGATATTTATTTTTTTCTGAAACTTCAACCTAAACATATAAATGTGTTCCTAAATAACAACAAAACATTTGTCATCCATTGGAACCCTTAGTCTCTATATTGTTGTCTAAAGAATGCAACTTAAAATTTGTTGCTCTCTCTGGTTCACTATATGTAGACTGCATAAAATTGATTGCTTGTTCTTCACAGGGCATGATCTGTTGATTACATTGTTCATTTGCACCATTCATTATGACACTTGAGTTGCAATTAGAATAAGAAATTCCTTTTGTCATATACTGAATCTATTTCTACTCTGTTTTATTTGTAAAATATTTTTCCCAATCAATAAATTCACATTATTTGAATTCAGTGCATAGAAATACCATAAATCTTAGACTTTTCTGTCTTCTAGAAAGTAAAAACCTAGTAGAAGATCCCACAGGAAGATATACAAATTAATTAATAAATTATATATGAAATCATGCAATCAAGTGCTAAAGCAGATGGCAAAGTCTATGAATTACAAACATTTCAATATAGTGTATAAGTTCAAAAAAGATTGAGACCAGTGAGGGAGAATGGCATTAGGAGTGGAAAGTGGTAATTTAAAAAATGGGAAGGCTTTGAGTAGACAGAGGAGAAAACAGAAAACATTTTAGGCAATGATAGTAAAAACAGCAATGACAGCACAATAATAACACAAAAAAAGAGAGTAGCATAAAAAATGATGTAAATAAAATAGTACTTTTAACAGTATTGATGTGTTTCGTTCTTTTATTTATTTTTGCAGTTGATTTTTTCTTTTAAAATTTTTATTTAAATTCTAGTTAGTTAACATGCAATGCAATATTGCTTTTCAGAGTAGAATTCAGTGATTCATCACTTACATACAACACCCAGTGCTCATTATAACAAGTATCCTCCTTAATAATCATCACGAATTTAGCCCATCCCCTACCCATCTCCCTCCATCAATCTTCAGTTTGGTTGCCATCTTGAAGAGTCTCTTACAGTTTCTCTCTCTTTTTTTCCCTTTCCCACATGTTCACTTGTTTTGTTTCTTAAATTCTACATATGAATGAAATCATATGGTATTTGTCGTTCTTTGACTACTTTTGCTTAGCATAATATACTCTAGTTCCATCCACGTCATTTCAAATGGCAAGATTTCATTCTTTTTGATTGCTGAGTAATATTCCATTATATATGCGTGTGTGTGTGTGTGTGTGTGTGTATACATATACATATATATATATATTCATTGCAAAATGTCTATTCATTTCTTCTATCCATTTTTCAGCTGGATTCTTTGGGGTTCTTTTTGGGTGTTGAGGTTGATAAGTTCTTTATAGATTTTGATACTAATCCTTTATCAGATATGTTACTTGTAAATACCTTCTCCCTTTCCATAGATTGCTTTTTAGTTTTGTTGATTGTTTCCTCCATGGAGCATAAGTTTTATTATCATTAAGTCTCAACAGTTCATTTTTGCTTTTGTTTCCCTTGCTTCCAGAGATGTGTCTGATAATAAGTTGTTACAGCTGAAGTCAAAAGGGTTTCTGCCTGTATTCTCCTCTAGGACTTTGATGGTTTCTTGTTTCATATTTAGGTATTTCACCCATTTTGAATTTAGTGTTGTGTATGGTGTAAGAAAGTGGTCCAGTTTCATTCTTCTGCATGCTGCTGTCCAGTTTTCCCAACACCATTTGTTGAAGAGACTGTATTTTTTCCATTGCATATTCTCTTCTTCTTTGTTGAAGATTAGTTGACTATATAGTTGTGGATAAATCTTGTCTTTTAACTATAACACTTTAGCTAATAATTGAGGAATCCATGTGGAGGAAAGGAATCATAGTGTGAAAGTGGATTTGATTTCAGAGAAAATGCAAAGATAAATTGTTAGGTAATATTCATTGAATGTTTGACTCCATACATTAATACTCATAGAGTGTAAACTGTGCTACACTCTTTATATATTTTCATTTGGTACTTTCAAAAATCTTATGAGATTAGTATAATTTCTTTTTTATTTTAAAAACTGGAATATTAAAATTAGTTAATTTGACCCAAGACACATAGTTAAAAAGTGTTTGTGGGGACTTTTTAACAAACCTACATCTTGGTTGAACTATATTTCTCAGAAATTACTTTTCTGTATATTGCCTGTTAGTGTGCACAGGTGAGATTCTTTGGAGATTTAGAGGGTAGATTTTATACTTTGCATATATAGCTCTTGAACTTCTAACTCAGCTTGTTGACATGAGGCAGCAGTTGGTCTATAATGTCTCCACTTTCTCATGGGTCTTCCTTTGGCTTCTCCAAATCCTGAGGTAGGTGGTGTATTTATCTCCATGACGGAGATGGCTTCTGTATGACATCCACATCAAGGACAGAAGCAATAAGAACTGACATGAATTTTATTTGTTCTCATGTGGTCCCAGCTTTTGTTCATAGATTCAAATTTGTTCTTGGACCCACTGACTTTACATCCATATCACTTTACAAATGCTTGCCCTGTGAATTCATACTCCACCATCAGCTGCAAAAACAATAGCTTGTTACTACAATTTTATAAGGTACTTTTTTAAAAAATCTATCATATATCTATTTTTCTTTATATCAGTTAATTGATAAATTGATCTATCATCACCATTTATCTTTCTATCCCAGTGATTCTGCTTCTTTGACATAATCCTAGCTGACAAAATAATGGATTCTCAATGTGGACACAGTAGGTCTGTTCAAAAGTTTATGCTCTCTGCTGTTCTTCTATTAATGATCATAGAAGTGGAAATATCTAGAAAATAACTTTGTATCCAGCTAAAAATATTCTTATAAATCTTAATTGTCCAGTTATATTCCTCTACTATATTTACGATCTTGAGCATGTATTTTCTCTTGTTCACTATTCTCCTATATGAAATAAAAATATGAAACTAGATCCAAAGTTCTAAGTTCAATATGTACAGATCAAGGAATAGAATATGAGCTTCCACTGTGTTGTTGTTGTTGTTGTCGTCTTATTTTAAAGTTTTATTTAAATTCCAGTTAATTAACATACAGTATAATATTAATTTCAGTTGTACAATATGCTGATTCAACACTTCCATATCATACCCAGTACTCATCACAGCAAGTGTAATCCTTAATTCTATCACCTATTTAACCAATCTTCCCACCAACCTCCCCTCTGGTAACCATCAGCTTGTTCTCCACAGTTAAGAGTCTGTTTCTTGGTTTGCCTCTCTATCTCTCTTTTTTCCCTTTGTTTGTTTGTTTTGTTTCTTAAATTCCACATGAGTGAAATAATATGATATGTGTCATTCTCTGACTGACTTATTTCACTTAGCATAAATATCTCTAGCTCCACCCATGTCATTGAAATGCAAGATTTCATTCCTTTTATGGTTGAGTAATACACATATCATGAGTAACACACACACACACACACACACACACACACACATCACCTCTTCTTTATCCACTCATTAATTGATGGACACTTGGGCTGTTTCAATTGTTTGGTTATTGTAGATAATGCTGCTATAAACCTCAGGGTGAATGCATAATTTTGGATTAGTGTTTTTGTATTTTAGGGGTAGATTCCTAGTAATGGAATTGCTGCATCATAGGGTAGTTCTACTTTTAAATTTTTGAAGAACCTCCATACTGTTTTCCAGCATGGCTGCACCAGTTTGCATTCCCACCAGTAGTAGTAGGTTTCCTCTTTCTCCATATCCTTGCAAACACCAGTTGTTTCTAGTGTTGGTGATTTTAGTCATTCTGACAGGCATTATGTGATATCTCATTGTATTTTTTTAATACGATGGCTCCAAGAGGCTCATTTTATTTTTTATTCTTTTAAAATATTAAGATTGATTGATTTCAATTTAAACTGAAGAAAATATAACAAATATGTGACTGGTCTTAAAAAATAGAAAAATAAGTTACAATATTATGCCACATTTTAAAAAATAAAAACATTAAGATTCCCATTACAGCTTCCAATTAAGATTTAAGGGAAAAAGGAGATACCTAGTGGCTCAATCAGTTAAGCAACTGGCTCTTGGTTTCAGTCCAGGTCAGGATCTCATGGTTTGTGAGTTCGAGTTCCGCGTTGGGATTTGTGCTGGCAGCACAGAGCCTGCTTGGGATTCTCTCTCTCTTTCTCCTTATGCCCCCCACACATATTCTCTCTCTCTCTCTCTCTCTCTCTCTCTCTCTCTCGTTCTCTCTCCTCTAAAAATAAATAAATGAACTTTAAAGAAGATTTAAGGGAAAAATGGTATGAGTTTTCAAAAAAGGAGGGAGGAAGGAAACATGATATTTTATTCAGTAATCTAATCATGATTTTCTGGGTTTTCTTTTTCTTTGTTTCATTTAATTAAGAAAAGCTCTATTCCAATATTATTCTACATATATGTTTACAAATACTTATATCTACATGAAAAAAGATACTAGTTCAAGGCTGTATTACATAGTTTCAATGAGTTCAGCACGGAGCTTTTCCAATATGCTTCTACACATATGTTTAGAAACATGTCTTTTTTTAAAACATTTTTTAAAATTAGAGTCAGTTAACATACAGTGTAATATTAGTTTCAAGTGTACAATTTAGTGATTCATCACTTACAACAGCACACAGTTATCATCACAAGTGCACTCCTTAATCCTATCACCTGTTTAACCCATTCCCCCACCCACCTCCCTTCTGGTAACCATCAGCTTGTTCTACATAGTTAAGTGTGTGTTTCTTGGTTTTCCTCTGTTTTTTTTTTCCCTATGATCATTTGTTTTGTTTCTTAAATTCCACATATGAGTGAAATCATGTATTTTCCTGATGATCAGTGATGTTGAGCATTTATTCATGTGCCTGTTTGCAATTTGTATGTCTTCTTTGGAAAATGTTTACTCATGTATTTTAACCATTTTTAACTGGAGTATTAGTTTTTTTTATTTTGAGTTTTATACATTATTTTTATATTTTGGATACTAACCTTTTGTCAGATATGTCATTTGCAACTCCAACTCTTTAAGTATATAGAAAACCCAAAGACTCCATAAAACTCCTAAAACTGATAAATAAATTCAGTAAACCTGCAGAATACAAAATCAAGATACAGAAACCTGTTGCATTTGTGTACACCAATAATGGAGCAACAGGAAAAGAAGTTAAGGAATCAATCCCGTTTACAATTACACCAAAAATAAGATACCTACAAATAAACCTTTAAAAAGAGGTGAAAGATATTTACTATGAAAGTTATAAAGCACTCATGGAAGAAATTGAAGATGACACAAGGAAATGGAAAGACATTCCATGTTCATGGATTGGAAGAACAAATATTTTAAAATGTCTATATATCCCAAAGCAATCTACACATTTAATGCAATCTCTATCAAAATACCACCAGCATTTATCATAGAGCTAGAACAAACAATCCTAAATTTTTTATGGAATCACAGGAGACCCTGAATATTGAAAGCAACATTGAAAAGCAAAGCAAAGCTGGGGGCATCACAATTCCAGACTTCAACTTATATTACAAAGCTGTAGTAATCAAAACAGTTTGGTAGTGGCACAAATTTAGATACAGAGATAAATAGAATAGAATGGAAAAATCAATAAATAAACTCACACATACGTGGCGAGTTAATCTTTAGCAAAGAAGAAAATAATATCGAATTGGAAATAAGCAGTCTCTTTAATAAATGGTGTTGAGAAAAATGGACAGCAACATACAAAAGAATGAAACTGGACCTCTTTCCTACACCATACACAAAAAATAAATTCAAATTGGACTAAATACCTAAATGTGAGACCTGAAATCGTAAAAATCCTAGAGCTTCCATTTTGTGTGTATATGTATATATTATTATTTATGAAAAGAATATGCACTTTTCATATATTTAAAAAATATCTATCACCTCAAAGTTGTTGGAAACTTGGAGAAGTTGAAGGTGGTGGCATAGAATTGGTAGGAAAATGAAATACTCAGTCTTACCTGGGACTCCACCCCAGGTGCAGTGACCCACAATCAGGAAGTGATCCCCTAAATATGGAGGTTACACTTGAGGGGTAAAGGGATGGTACCCCACATCACGCACTCTGATTCTCGGGTCTTATACTGAAAATACAAGGTCCCAAAACGCGTGGTTTTGAAAATCAACAGGCATTAAGTCAAGGGGAACCATAGCACTGTAAGTAACAATGGAGAATCTTCCCTTAATTGGCTCATATTCAAATCCACTCACCCTAACATATAGTGCAAAAGCAATAATTTTAAAATAACATAAACCGTAAGTGATGGATACTGGCTTACTAGTACTAAAGCATCTTTCGGAGAATCAGGAGCATTCAGCTACTTTCTCAGAGGTGGAATTGCTAGTGGGCATCATATTTGCAAGCTCATTCTAACTTGTTGCTGAAGGAGCTGGCAGGTGGTATTTTTGGTGCCCTACCTCCAGCCTGATAACACTAATGGACATGTTTGTGTCCCCTCCCACTGTTTGCAGCAACTGTGCCACAACTGAGAGAGGCAAACTGCTCCCATCCTCCCTGCAATGCAACTGGGCCTGGCGAGTACCCCAAACCCCATTGACTCTGTGCAGTAGCCATGTCATAATCAAGCCAAACAAGCCAAACTCACTCCACACTTCTGAAGCAGCAAGAGTCTTGCAAATAGTCTGAGTAAGCCCTCAGAGTCCCGCCTAACCCACAGAACACCAGTGATGCAACTGGTCCAGGTGAGCTCCCCAAACACCACCCACCCCATGTAGCAGCCATGCACAACTGTGTCAGGACAGTGTCATGCACCCCAACCTTTCCAGGTAATAGTCATTCATAGGGGCACCTGGATGGCTCAGTCGGTTGAGCTTCCGACTTCGGCTCAGGTTGTGATCTCACGGTCTGTGAGTTCGAACCTTGCATTGGGCTCTGTGCTGACAGCTTGGAGCCTGGAGCCTGCTTCGGATTCTGTGTCTCCCTGTCTCTCTGACCCTCCCCCGTTCATGCTCTGTCTCTCTCTGTCTCAAAAATAAATAACCATTAGAAAATAATAGAAAATTTAAAAAAAAAGTCACTCATAACCAAGCCTTGTGAGTGCCCAATATCATGCCCACCTCACACCACATCCATGCCTCCACAACAGCAAATGGGGCATGGAGTTCACACAATGAATATCCCTTTAGTGCCTAGCCATAGAGGCCAATGGAGATTTTTCTCTGGACCCCATGGATCATCTCGCATATTAGACCACTTACTTAGGACTGGGAAAGTTTGTTGTTTCACTTAATGCATAAAGACAAACACAGGGAGAAGTGAGGAGACAGAAGGATATGTTATAAATTAAATAATAAGACAAATACCCAGAAAAAATATATTAAAGAAATTGTAATAAAGAATTTACCCCAGAGCACCTGGGTGGGTCAGTCAGTTGAGTGTCTGTCTTTGGGTCAGGTCATGATCTTGTGGTTTATGAATTTGAGCCCTGTGTCCAGCTCTGTACAGACAGCCCAGAACCTGGAGCCTGCTTCAGATCTTGTGTCTCCCTCTCTCTCTGCCCTTCCTCCAATCATGCTTTCTCTCTCTCGCTCTCTCTCACTCTCTCTCTCTCTCTCTTTCTCCCTCTCTCACAAAAATAAATAAACATTAAAAAAGTTAAAAGAAAGAATTTACCCCAAAAAGGGTTCAAAGTAGTGGACATAAAAATGGCCACTGAACTCTGGAGAAGAATGGATGAACACAGTGAGAATTTAAATAAAGAGATTAAAAATTATATAAGAAAGTACCAAACAGAAGTTATAACTGAAATAAAAAATACACTGGATTAATTCAATATGAGAATGGAGGAATTAGAAGCAAAATCAGTGAGCTGGGAAACAAAACAATGGATCTAATGATAGAGCAGCAAAATGAAAAAGGAATTATAAAAAATGAGGATACATTAAGGGCCACTGGAACAACATGAAGCAGAATAACATTTGTATTATAGGGATACTAGAAAAAGAAGAGAGTTAGAAAGTGATAGAAAAAAAATATTTGAAGATATAATGGCTTGAAACATTCTTAATCTTGTAAAGGAAACCAACATTTTAGTGCAGGAATCCCAGGACATTCCAAATAAGATAAACCTGAAAAGAACCATACCAAGAAACATTATAATTAAAATGGTAAAATAAGGATAAAGAGAGGATCTTATAAGCAGCTAGAGAAAAACTATTATGCACAAGGGAAACCTCATAATTCTATCAGAAAATTTTTCAGCAGAAACTTTACAGTCCAGAAGGGAGCAGCATGACATACTTAAAGTAATGAAAGGGTGAGGGAGGAAACAAAAAACAACAACAGTCAAAATTATCTACCCACCAAGGTTGACATTCAGACTTGAAGGGGAGATTAAGAGTTTTCTAGATAAGCTAAAGCCAAAGGAGTTTATCACCACTAAACCAGTCTTGTAAGACATGATAAAAAGGATTTCTCTGAGGTGAAAAGAAAAAAAAAAAACAGTAATAATTAGAACACAATGAAAATAATAGTATCACTGGAAAAGGTAAATTTATAATAGAGTTAGTGTACCAAACATTATAAAACAAGTATAAGGATCAAATGACAAAGGTACTAAAAGTAACTAAAATTACAATACATAGCTAAGGGATACATAAAATAAAAAGATAAGATGTGTCATCAAAAACATGAAATGTAGGGTGAATAAAAATGTAAAACATTGGAATGTGTTCAAAATTAGTTTGCTATCAACTTAAAAAAATACTGCTATATACATAAAATTTTATATGTGAACCTCATAGTAGCCATGCACGCACACGCACACACACACGCACACAGTTTATAATAAATACACACAAAAATATTAAATAAATCTAAGCTTAATACTGAAAAAAGTTATAAAACCACAAGAAAAGGAAGAAAAAGAAAAAGAAAAACAGAAAGGAACTTCAAAAACATCCATAAAACAATTAACACAATGGCAATAAGTACATACCAGTCAATAATTAAGTTGGATGTAAATGGACTAAATTTGCCAATCAAAAGAAATAGAATGGCTGAATGGATAAAAAAGAAACAAAAAACAAACAAAAAAAGACCTATCTATATACTTCTTACATATATTCACCTCAGAAGTAAAGATAAATACAGAATGAATGTGCAGAGACAGAAAAAAATATGCAAATAAAAAAGAAAGAAATAGAAAGCTGGTGTAGCTATACTCTATACTCATATCAGACAAAATAGACTATAAAACAAAAAAAAAAGTCAAGGAAAGGCACTACATAATGATAAAGGGGTCAATCAAGTAAGAAGATACATTTATTAATATATATGTACTCACAAAAAAGAAATAAATATTGCCATTTACAACTATATGTATGGACCTAGAAAGTATATTGCTAAGTGAATAAGTCAGTCAGAGAAAGACAAATACTATATGATTTTATTCTTATGTGGAATTTAAGAAACAAAACAAATGAAAAAAAAAAGACAAATAAAACCAGATTCTTAAAAATAAAGAACCAATTGGTGGTTGCCAGAAGAGAGGTGAGTGGGAGTATGGGTGAAAAAATATGCACCTAATATAGGAGCAGTAATGTATCTCTCTCTCTCTCTCTCTCTCTCTCTCTCTATATATATATATATATATATATGTATATCAGATGTTAACAGACCCAAAGGGAGAAATTAAAAGCAATACAATAATAGTAGGAAACGTTAAGACTCCTCTTAGAGCAATGGATTGATCATCCAGACAGAAAATCAATAAGGAAATATCAGCATTAAATAACATATGAGCAGGTGGACTTCATAGATATACACAGAACATTCCATCCAAAATTAACAGAATGCACATTATTATTAAGTGCACATAGTACTTTATCCAGGATAGATCACATTTTGGGCCACAAATAAGTTTCAATAAATTCAACAAATTTTGAAATTATATGTTAAGCATCTTCTGTGACCACAATGGTATGAAACCAGTAATCAACTACAATAAAAAAAAAAAAAAAAAAACCAATCTAAAAAGCACAAAAAAAAAAAAAACCCGTGAAGATTAAAACACACTGTAAAGAATAGCCAATAGGTTATAAAAGAAATAAAAGGAGGGAAAAAAAAACAGAGACAAACGAAAACAGAAAAAGAACATACAAGGCCGCCTGGGTGGCTCAGTTGGTTAAGCATCTGACTCTTGGTTTCAACTCAGGTCATGATCTCATGGTTGATGGGCTTGAGCCCTGCATCAGGCTGTGCTGACAGTGCAGAGCCTGCTTGGGATTCTCTCTTTCTCTCTCTCTCTTCCCCTCCTCAGCTTGCTCTCTCTCTCTCTCTCTCTAAAATAAATAAATAAGCTTAAAAAAGGAAGTATAACATACCAACATTTACGGGATGTAGTAAATAAAAGTGGCTCTAGGAGGGAAGTTCATAACAATATAGGTCTACCTTGAGAAACACAAAATCTCAAATGAAAAATCTAACAATCTCCCTATGCCTAAAGAAAGTAGGAAAAGAAGAATAAAGCCAAAACTTAATAGAAAGAAGGGAATAATAGGGATTAGAGTGGAAATAAATAAAATAGAGACCAAAAAGACAATAGAAAATACCAAAGAAATAAAGAATTGGTTCTTAGAAAAGATAAACAAAAATCAACAAATCTTTAGCTAGACTAACCAAGAAGAAGAAAGAGGACTAAAATAAATAAAGTCAACAATTAAAGAGAAGTTACAACCGGTACCATAAATAAACAAAGGATTATAAGAGTACTACAAACAATTTATAACTAACAAATTGGACAACCTAAAAGAAATTAATAAATTTCTAGAAACATATAATCTTCTAAGACTAAATCAGGAAGAAATAGAAAGCCTTAATGGATGAATTACTAGTAAGGAGTTAAAATCAGTAATCAAAAATCTTTTAACAAACAAAAGTCCAGAAAGATGGCCTCAATGGTAAATTCTTCCAAACATTCAAGGAAGACTTATTACCTATAATTCTCAAAAATCTTCCAAAAAATTGAAGAGATAAAGCCTCCAAACTCATTTTATGAAGCCAATATTACTCTGATACCAAAACCAAAAAATATACAAAAAAAAGAAATACAGGGCAATATTAGTGAACACAGATACAAAATTCCACAGCAAAATATTATTAAACTGAATTCAGCAATTCATTAAAAAGTATTGTAAACCATAATCAAGTGGGATCTATTTCACAGATGCAAGGATGGTTCAACATATGCAAATTAATGTGATATGTCACATTAACAAAATAAAGAATAAAAATAATATGATCTCAGAAGATCCAAAAAAGACCATTTAGCAAAATTTAACATCTATTTATGGTAAAAACTCTCAACAAAATGGGTATAGAGGAAATATACCTCAAAATGTCAAAGGCCATATATTATGAACCTAAAATTAACATAATATGCATTGGAGAAAAGCTGAAAAAGTTTTCTTTAAGATCAGGAACAAAGTAAGGTTACTTACTCTCACTACTTTTATTAAATAAAGTATTGAGGTCTTAGTCACATCAATTAAGCAAGAAAAAGAAATAAAAGACATCTAAATCAGAAAGGAAGAAGTAAAGCTGCCAGTACTTGTGTATGCCATGACATGATAGAGAAAATGCAGACTGCACCAAAAATGTTAGAACTCATGAATGAATTCAGTAAAATCACAGGATACAAAGTCAATATGCAGAAATCTGTGGCATATTTATACACTAATAACAAACTATCAAGTTAGAGAAATTAGAAAATAGAAAAATTGCCTTATTTACAATTGCACAAAAAAGAAGAAAACACTTAGGAATATATTTAACTAAGGAGATGAAAAACCTGTAGATTAAAAAATGTCAGGAATCGATAAAAGGAATTGAAGACACACATAAATTTAAAGGTATCCCTTGCTTATAGATTGGAAGAGTTAATATTGTTAAAATGTCCATATTACCCAAACAATCTACAGATTCAATGAAACGTCCATGAAAATTCCAATGGTTATTTCACAGAATTACAAGAAGTAATTCTAAAATATGTATAGAAATCACAAAAGAACCTGAAGAGCTAAAGTGATCTACTGAAAAAACAAAGCTGAAAGTATCAAACTCCCTGATTTCAAAATCTACTGCAAAGCTATAGTAATCAACACAATATAATACTTTTGCAAAACAGACAGATCAATGGAACAAAATTAAGAACCCAGAAATCAACCCACGCATATATGTATATTTAATTTACAAAGGAGTCAAGAACTTATAATGGAGAAAGGATTATCTTTTCAATAAATGTTGGAAAAACTGGTCAGCCACATGCAAAAGAATGAAATTATAGACTGCTATCTTACACTATATACAAAAATTAACTTAAATTAGTTAAATACTTAATTGTATGGCCTGAAACCATAACATTCCTGGAAGAAAACATAGGCAGTAAGCTTTTTTTACATCAATCGTAGGAAAGATTTTGTGGATCAGACTCTATAGGTGAGGGAAACAAAAGCAAAAAACAAACAAGTGGGGTTACCTCAAGCTTAAAAGTTTCTGCACAGTGAAGGTTTCCATAATCAAAACAAAAAGGAAAGCTACTGAATGGGAAAAGATATTTGCAAACAGAATATTCAATACGGATTTAATATTCAAAATATATAAAGAACTCATACAACTCAAAAACAACAAAAACCAAACAACCTTATTTACAAAAAATGAGCAGATTATCTGAATAGATAATTTTGTTTTTACAAAGAAGACTTACAGATGATCTTTGGTATGAGCTGGAAGTCTGGTTTGTTAAAGCACACCATGAATGTTCCTGTTAATCACTATCTTGAGAATGTAGAGATCCTGCCTTCCCTCTATATTCAATCAAGCAAAACATATAGAGAAATATGTTGCTCAGCATTCAAAGATTCTTGAGGTGACCAACCTGGAGTGTATCCTTTGTAACAAAAAGTGTCCAGATGGCAGGCCTTGATCTTGGAACACTGGCCTTACAAAGAGGGGGAAAGTCTGCAGATATTTGCTAAGTTAGTTGCTAAACTATAAAATTTTGATGCATGTAGATTCCAGAAGTAGATGCTGTGTCCAGTTTGCCATTCCTAGACTCTTTATGTAAGCTCCTCCAATAAACTTATGGCTTAATTGCTGTCTCTGATTCATTTGTTTGGCCTCACGAGACAATCACTTACACTTGGCTTAGGGTCTGCTGGGGTGAGGATGGTGAACAGGCACATGGAAAGATGTTCAACATCATTAATTATTGGAGAAATGGAAATCAAAACCACAGTAAGATTATCACTTAACACTGGGAATTTACCTGAAGAATATTAAAAAAAACACTAATTTTAAAGGATATATGCATGCCTATGTTAATGCACAACTATGTACAGTAGCCAAGATATGGAAACAACTTAAATGCTCATTGATGGATAAATTGATAAAGAAAATGTCGTGTACACACACACACACACACACACACACATTGGGGTACTACTGAACCATAAAAAGAATGAAATATTGCTATTTGTAACAATATGGTTAGACTTTGAGGGTATTATTCTAAGTGAAATAAGTCATAAGAAAGACAAATCCAATATAAATTCACTCAAATGTGGAATCTAACAGAACAAAGCAAAAATGAAAAGAAAAACAAAACAAACTCACAGATACAGAGAACAGATCATTGCTTACCTGATGGGAAGGGTTTGTGGAACAGGTAAAAGAAGAGAAGGGAGTCAATTGAAGAGTGATAGATGATAACTAGACTTTTGGGGTGATCATTTTGTAGTGTACACAAATGTCAAGTTATAATGCTTCACATCTGAAACTTTTAAAATAATAATTTGAAAAGGTAAAGGACTGTGACATACTTGCATTTTAAGACCCCTTCTGCTCCATCATTTAATATTTTTTATAATAACATATCAAGATAAAAGAAAAACTGAATATATGTATTAAAATAGAGATGTTGCAGTTTGGTTAGGGTTTAGTCCTGGACACACATAACTATATAGCAATGAAGGGTTACTCTCTCCCTTGGAAAATTTATTCACATACAAGCCTTCAATTACTGCATAATTACTTCTAGTTTTAAATTACAAAGTCAAATTTCTTGTTTTGAGTTTCAGCTACATATGTGTAACTATCTATTTGGCATCTCTACCTTGATATCTCAAAGGCACCTAAAAGTCAACATTTCTAAAACTGGAATCATGATTTTTTCTCATCATCCTCCTCACTGCAAATTTATTTTAAAACTAGCATTTGTGTTTTATTGATAAACACCTCTTTGATTATTTTGAACAAAACATAAATTTCAAAATCTTTATTGATGCTTTTCTTTTTATTACTCATCATAAACTTAAGATGCAATTCTCCATGGGTCTCTCATCTTTTTTCCGTGTGATTAATAAGCAGTCTCATTTACTTCCTTTGTTGTGGACTATCTTTTCAAGTATATTTATATAATTATCAATCTTGGATGATAAAGGTAACATTTTTCCAGAGTTCAAAACAAGTGTAGTGTCCAGTATAATGAAAATAATGCATCCCTCTAGCTCAAGGCTTATATAGGCTTATTTTCTATATAAAGATTTAGATACACTAAACTCAGGGTTTCTTTCTTTTTTTTTTTTAAATTTTTTTTTCAACGTTTTATTTATTTTTGGGACAGAGAGAGACAGAGCATGAACGGGGGAGGGGCAGAGAGAGAGGGAGATACAGAATCAGAAACAGGCTCCAGGCTCTGAGCCATCAGCCCAGAGCCTGACGCGGGGCTCGAACTCACGGACCGTGAGATCGTGACCTGGCTGAAGTCGGACGCTTAACCGACTGCGCCACCCAGGCGCCCCAGGGTTTCTTTCTTGTAATACAACCCTCTGTATGTGTAGGCCCACTTCACATTGCTGTAGGAAATGGAGGTCAGAGAAGTGGCTCAAATGCTGACACTCTGGTTATTGCTAGTGCCATGATAACAAAATTCCTTGCCATAATGAAGACCTTTGTCCTCTCACAGTACCCCAGGAGTTTTGTGTCCTCTCACAGTATCCACAAAACTGTGGCAGGCTAACTTGTCATCTTGTGGAAAGGGAAAAATCTCAGGCTTTATAGAATTACCCATACATATATAACATTTTATATTAAGTTGATGTTAAATATTGAGTACTGTATCCACTGTTACCCATCTTGATTCTTACTAATTTAGTGTAAATTGACATCATATATTTAATAGATTAATTTACAAATCTTGTGGTAGAGTTTTCCAAGCTACTCAGCATTTTCTCATTGTACTTAGGGCAAATGCACAATCATCAGTGTAAAATCAAGGTTATTTTGTAATCTGGCTCACAAGTACTTTATCAGTCTGAATTAACACTGATAAATATTCAGTATAAATCGGTCAATAACTTTACCTTCTGGTGTTTGAATATGATAAATATTATCCTAGTCATATTACTCTTACAACTGCTATCTAGAGTGCAACAATACTGGTGTTTTGCAGTTCAGGGAAATTTTAGGCTCATTCAGTGTCCGAGCCTTTGAATATACAATTTAGCTTGCTTGACATATTCTTTTCTTTTCATCTGACTCACTAAAATTAACACTGATTTATCCTTCAGTTTCAATTTAAAGTTGACTTTGCCAGGAGTGCCTGGGTGTTAGACTCGATTAATGTCTGACTTTGGCTCAAGTCATGATCTCATGGTACATGAGTTTCAGCCCCACATTGGGCTCTGTGCTGACAGTACAAAGCCTGCTGAGGATTCGCTCTCTCCCTCTCCAACATTCTAAATAAATAAATAAATAAATAAATAAATAAATAAAACATTTTAAAAGGAGCAGGAATCATAACATGTTTCACTAACACACAGAAGACAGAGACCTAGACAACACGGCAAGACAAAGGAATTCAACCCAAAAGAAATAACAAAAAGAAGTCACTACCAGTTATCTAATCAAAACAGATATACACAATATGCCTAAAAAAGCATTTAAAGCAAAAATTAAAAGGATACTAGCTAAGCTTCAAGAAAGTATAAAGGGGGCAACATGGCAGAGAATTAGGGGGGTCTGTACTTCCTGTGTCTCTCAAACAAAGAAGTGCTGAAGCCAAAGGACTGTGAACACCAAAAGTCTGGGAGGAAAAGAGACCAAGTCTCAAATGGAGACACTGGGACATATTGATGGGCTATAGGTGGGTGATTATGAACTGGGGGAGATAAAATGGGCCATGTAGGCATGGAGGGGTGGGATCTCCTTTTACAGAGAGACAAAGGAAAGAGAAAGAGTGGCTGGATAAGCATAGGACTGTACCTGGGCAAGAGATAAACCTCAGAATGTGATGGAGAGGCATCCCATCTCTAACTGTGGGGCCTTCTTCTGAATCGGGCCAGCTGCACTGTTCACACACCTGGGGAGGAGGGGAGCCAATCCCGGGTTTAGGGGTAGGTCAGGGGCACTGTCTGAAGTAGGAGAAAGCAGTCCCCTCCCTGGAGTACTGAGTGATAGAACAAAGCCTGCCTGCATCCTCCACCCCAGGGCTCAGTGGAAGGTTTGAGGGTGCAGTCCACAGTAGGAGACAGTGGCCCCCTCCATGGAGTGCTGTGGGACAGGACAAAGCCTGCCTGCATCTGCCACCCCTGGACTTGGCAGTGAGGTCAGAAGTGCGGTCCTCAGCAGGAAAGGCGGTCCTACCTGAGGTGCATCAGCACAGACAAAGCCAGCCAGGACCACACACCAAGCCACACAGAGATACACTTCCCCAGTTGCAGAGCACATGGAGCAGGTCTTTGACTACTGGCCAAGTGCAGGGCCAGGGGAGTCAGTGCACCAAGAAGGACCACCACGTCTGCACCTGCAGCATAGTGAGGATGACTAGAAAGGAGTCCACCAGGTTGTGGAGAAGAGACTGGGGGATCGTCATTCACCCTCCCAACCATGGCAGGACATCAGGGATCAGTCCTGGGGCCCATAGCGGAGGTGGGACCAGCCTACACCAAAACATACCCCTCCGTTCTGGGTAACTGCATTTCAGCTGGAACCAGATGCTGTGCAACCAGACGGCTCCACCATCCAGACCAGTGCTGCTGCATAATCAGGATTAATTTTAAGACAATTCTGGTTATTTAGATATATTCCTGCTTCCTGTCTCCTCCCTCCTCTAAGCTGGTTACTCTGGTTGTTGGTTTGTTCAAGCAGACATATTTAATCCATTCTCTTGATACATGTTCTACATCTCCTTCTGTACTTTCTTCTCTCTCTCTCTGTAATAATAAAGCGTGATAGTTTCTCTGTCTGGGTAACTTTATCTTCTTCCCCCCCCCCCGCCCCTGCTCCTTCTGTATTTTCATTTTTCTCTCTCTGGATTAAGCCATTAAGTCTCTCTGCCCTGACAACATTTATTTTCTCTTTGCCCCACCTCTGTCATTTTTCTCTTTGTATGTGTGCTTCCATCAGCACTGCCTCCACCTTGTTCTTCGCTTGTAAATGGTGTCTCTGGTTTTTTGCTTTTGGATTGTGTGTGTGTGTGTTTCTTGGTCTGTTTGTTTTATTTGTCTCTGTGTTAGTGTGTCTTTGTTTCCAGTTTGTTTGTTTGTTTTCCGTTTGAGGTCTACTTCAAGGAACAAATCAAAGCACATCTCGTGGAGGGCCCAAAACATCAATATGAGTAGAGAAATAAAATAACCAAAGTCACAACATAGAGCAAGTAACACTCTCCAAAGTACACCTCCTGAAGGGCCAGGCCCTGGACAGTGTATGATCCTCCTTAAATATAGCAGTACTTATAGGGACAAAGCATATAACACGCTTTTAAAACTCATAAGGGGCAGAAAACTAGCCAAAATTTTGAGACGGAAGAATTCCCCTCAAAAGAAATCCCAGGAGGAAGTGACAGCTAAAGATTTAATCAAAAGAGATACAAGCAATATAACTGAACAAAATTTAGAATAATAGTCATAAGATTAATTGCTGGGCTTGAAAAAGGCATAGAAGACAGCAGAGAATCTATTACCACAGAGATCAAGGAAATAACAAAATAGTCATGATGGATTAAAAAATGCTATAAATGAAGTGCAAAATAAAATGGAGGCAGCCACAGCGTGGATTGAACAGGCAGACAAAAGAATATGTGAATTAGAAGACACAATGATGGAAAAAAGAGGATGCTGAGAAAAAGAGAGGTAAAAAAATCCAGGATCAAGAGGGAGAATTAGAGACTAAGTGAAGAAATCAAATGGAACAATATACATATCATAGGAATGCCAGAAGAAGAAGAAGAAGAAGAAGAAGAAGAAGAAGAAGAAGAAGAAGAGAGAAAAGGGCTGCAGGTGTATTTGAACAAATCATAGCTGAGAACTCCCCAAATCTGGGGAAGGAAACAGGCATTGAAATCCAAGAGGCACAGAGAACTCCCTTCATACATAACTTGAATCGCTCTTCTGCACAATATATCATAGTGAAAGTGGCAAAATTCAAGTATAAAGAGAGAATTCTGAAAGCAGGTAGGGATAAACAGGCCTTAACATACAAAGGTAGAAGCATAAGGGTAGTAGCAGACCTATCCCCTGAAAGTGGGCAGGCCAGAAAGGAATGGCAGGAAATCTTCAATGTGATAAACAGGAAAAATATGCAGCCAAGAATCTTTTATCCAGCAAGCCTGTCATTCAGAATAGGAGAGATAAAGGTTTTCCCAAACAAATAAAGCCGAAGGAATTCATCACCACTAAACCAGCTCTACAAGATTTCCTAAGGGGGACTCTGTGAGTGAAGGAATGGGAAAAGATACTTGCAAATGACATATCAGATAAAGGGCTGGTATCTAAAATCTATAAAGAACTCACCAAACTCCACACCCAGAAAACAAATAATCCAGTGAAGACATGGGGAGAGGACATGAATAGACACTTTTCCAAAGAAGACATCCCAATGTCTAACAGACTCTTGAAATGATGCTGAACATCACTCCTCATCAGGGAAACACAAATCAAAACCACACTGAGATATCACCTCATGCCGGTCAGCATGGCTAAAATGAACCAATCAGGAGACTATAGATGCTGGGAGGGATGTGGAGAAGTGGGAAACCTCTTGAACTGCTGTTGGGAATGCAAACTGGTGCACCCTCTCTGTTAAACAATGTGGAGGTTCCTCAAAAATTTCAAAATAGAACTACCCTATGACCCAGCAATAGCACTGGCAGAAATCTACCAAAGGATACAGGAGTGCTGATGCATAGGGGCACTTGTACCCCAATGTTTATAGCATTTAACAATATAGCTTTAAACAATAGCCAAATTATGGAAAGAGCCTACATGTCATTCAAGTGATGAATGGATAAAGAAGATGTGGCTTATATACACAATGGAATACTACTTGGCAATGAGAAAGAATGAAATCTGGCCATTTGCAGCATTGTGGATGTAACTGGAGGGTATTCTACTAAGTGAAATAAGCCATGCAGAGAAAGACAGATAGCATATGTTTTCACTTATATGTGGATCTTGAGAAAATTAACAGAAGACTATGGGGGAGGGGAAGGGAGAAAAAGAAACAAAAAAGTTACAGAGAAGGAGGGAGGCAAACCATAAGAGATTTAAGAACTGAGAACAAACTGAGGGTTGATGGGGGTTGGGGGAAAGGGGAAAGTGGGTGATAGGCATGGAGGAGGGCACTTCTGGGGATGAGCACTGGGTGTTGTATGGAGACCCATTTGACAATAAATTATATTAAAAAATAAAGCATAAAGGCCCCAGGGAGTACGTTATGGTAGAAATAAAAGACCACAAGATTAATTAGGCCAAAATAAAAAATGCTATAACTGAAATGCAAAACCAATTGGATGTAAAACTTTGAGGAAGAAGAAACAGAGGAACAAATAAGTAATATAGAAGGTAAAATTATGGAAAATAATAAAGCTGAAGAGAAGAGGAAAGAAAAATATTTGATCAGTAATGTATACTTAGGGAACTCAGCAACTAAATAAAGTATCAGTACATTCGTACCATAGGAGTTTCAGAAGAAGAAGAGAGGGATAAGGGGAAGGAGGTTTAACTGAGAAAATTATAAGTGAAAACTTCCCAAACTACAGAAGGAAACAGACATCCAAATCTAGGAAGCTCAGAGAATTCACAACAAAGTCAACAACAGCAGTTAATATCAATAAATGTCATAGTAAAATGTAAAAAATATATAGATAAGGAAAGTAGCATGTTATACTCAATGTGCTGAAAGGGAAAATTATGCAGCCAAGAATACTTTATCCTGCAAGGCTGTTATTCAGAATAGGAGAGATAAAGAGTTTCTGAGAAAAACAAAGGCTAAAGGAATTCATGACCATTCAATCTGTCCTGTAAGAAATATTAAAGGTGACTCTTTTAGTAAGAAAGAAAGACCAAAGTAACAAAAAACTAGAAAGAAAAAGGAAAATCTCCAGAAACACAAATGTTACGGGTAATACAATGACACGAAATACATACCTATTAAAAAACACTCTAAATGTAAATGGACTAAATGCCCCAATCAAAAGACATAGGGTATCAGAATGGATAATAAAAAGAAGATCCATCTATATGCTGCATACAAGAGACTATTTTATTTTATTTTATTTTATTTTATTTATCTTCTTTTATTTTATTTTTAAATATACATTACTGTCAGATTCGTCTCCATACCACACGCAGTGCTTATCCCCAGAAGTGCCCTCCTCCCTGCCCATCACCCACTTTCCCCTCTCCTCCAACCCCCATCTACCCTTAGTTTGCTTTCAGTCCTTAAGAGTCTCTTATGGTTTTCCTCCCTTCCTCTCTGTAACTTTTTTTTCCTTTTTCTCCCTTCCACTCCCCCATAGTCTTCTGTTAATTTTCTCAAGATCCACATATGAGAGAAAATATATGCTTTCTTTGTCTGCCTGGCTTATATCACTTAGCAGAATACCCTCCAGTTCCATCCATGTTGCTGCAAATGGCCAGATTTCATTCTTTCTCATTGCCAAGTAGTATTCCATTGTATATATAAGCCACATCTTTATCCATTCATCACTTGAATTACATGTAGGCCTTTTCCATAATTTGGCTATTGTTTAGAGCACTGCTATAAACATTGGGGTACAAGTGCCCCTATGCATCAGCACTCCTGTATCCTTTGGGTAAATTCCTAGCAGTGCTATTGCTGGGTCATTGGGTAGTTCTATTTTGAAAATTTTGAGGAACTTCCACACTGTTTAACAGAGAGAGTGCACCAGTTTGAATTCCCACCAGCAGTGCAAGAGGGTTCCCATTTCTCCACATCCCTGCCAGCATCTATAGTCTCCTGATTTGTTCATTTTAGCCATGCTGGCCGGTGTGAGGTGATATCTTATTGTAGTTTTGATTTGTGTTTCACTCATGATGAGTGGCATTGAGCATCTTTTCATGTGTCTGTTGGCCATCTGGATGTCTTCTTTGGAGAAGTATCTATTCATGTGTTCTGCCAATTTCTTCACGGGATTATTTGTTTTCTGGGTGTGGAGTTTGGTGAGTTCTTTATAGATTTTGGTTACTAGGCTTTTATGTGATATGTCATTTGAAAATATATTTTCCCATTCCATCAGTTGCCTTTTAGTTTGTTGATTTTTCTTTGCAGTGCAGAAGCTTTTTATCTTCATGAGGTCCCAATAGTTCATTTTTGATTTTAATTCCCTTGCTTTTGGAGATGTGTCAAGTAAGAAATTGCTCTGGGTGAAGTTAGACAGGTTTTTTTTTCCTGCTTTCTCCTCTATGGTTTTGATGGTACCTGTCTCACATTCAGGTCCTTCATCCATTTTGAGTTCATTTTTGTGAATGGTGTAAGAAAGTGGTGCAGGTTCATTCTTCTGCATGTTGCTGTCCAGTTCTCCCAGCACCATTTGGTAAAGAGACTGTTTTGTCAAAGATTAGTTCGCCATATTTTATGGGTCTAATTCTGGGGTCTCTATTCTATTCCATTGGTCTATATGTCTGTTTTTGTGCCAAAACTATACTGTCTTGATTACAGAGTTGTAAAAGAGGCTAAAGCATGGGATTGTGATGCCTTCCACTTTGGTTTTCTTCTTCAAAATTACTTTGGCTATTCGGGGTCTTTTGTGGTTCCATACAAAGTTTAGGATTGTTTGTTCTAGCTTAGAGAAGAATGCTGATGCAATTTTGATTGGGATTGCATTGAATGTGTAGATTGCTTTGGGTAGTATTCACATTTTAACAATATTTATTATTCCAATCCACAAGCACGGAATGTTTTTTCATTTCTTTGTAACTTCTTCAGTTTCTTTCATAAGCTTTCTATAGTTTTCAGCACACAGAATTTTTACATCTTTGGTTAGGTTTATTCCTAGATATTATATGGTTCATGGTGCAATTCTGAATGGGATCAGTTTCTTTATTTATCTTTCTGTTGCTTTGGTATTGGTGTATAAAAATGCAACCAATTTCTGTACATTAATTTTGTACCCTGTGACTTGGCTGAATAAATGTATCAGTTCTAGCAGACTTTTGGTGGAGTCTGTTGTGTTTTCCATGTAGAATATCATGTCGTTTGCGAAAAGTGAAACTTTGATTTCATCTTTGCCAATTTTGATGGCTTTCATTTCATTTTGTTGTCTGATTGCTGATGCTAGGACTTCCAATACTATGTTAAACAACAGAGGTGAGAGTGGATATCCCTGTCGTGTTTCTGATCTCAGGGGGAAAGCTCTCAGGTTTTCCCCATTGACGATGATATTAACTGTGGGCTTTTCATAAGTGGCTTCTATAATGTTTAAGTATGTTCCCTCTATCTCGACTTTCTTGAGGGTTTTCTTCAAGAAAGGATGCTGTATTTTGTCAAATGGGTTTTATGCATCTATTGACAGGACCATGTGTTTCTTATCCTTTATTTTTTTAATGTGATGTGTAACATTGATTGATTTGTGAATATTGAACCAGCCCTGCTGCCCAGGAATGAATCCCAGTTGATCATGGTGAATAATACTTTTTATATGCTGTTGAATTCGATTTGCTACTATCTTGTTGAGAATATTTGCATCCATATTCATCAGGGATATTGGCATGTAGTTCTCTCTCTCTCTCTCTTTTTTTTTTCTGGGTCTATGTCTGGTTTGGGAATCAAAGTAATGCTGGCTTCAAAGAATGAGTCTGGAAGTTTTCCTACCCTTTCTATTTTTTGGAACAGCCTGAGATAGATAGGTATTAACTCTCCTTTAAATGTATGGCAGAATTCCCCAGGGAAGCCATCTGGTTCAGGGCTCTTATTTGTTGGGGTTTTTTTGATGACTAATTCAATTTCTTCACTAGTTATGGGTCTGTTAAAATTTTCTATTTCTCCCTGTTTTCGTTTTGGTAGTGTGTGGGTGCTTAGGAATTTGTCCATTTCTTTCAAGTTGTCCAGTTTGTTAGCATATAATTTTTCATATGATTCCCTGATAATTGCTTGTATTTCAGAGGGATTGGGTGTAATCATTCCATTTTCATTCATGATTTTGTCTATTTGGGTTTTCTGCATTTTATTTTTGAGAAGCCTGGCTAGAGGTTTATCAATTTTGTTTACTTTTTCAAAAAAAGAACTCTTGGTTTCATTGATCTGTTCTGTTGTTGTTGTTTTGTTTGTTTGTTTGTTTGTTTTGGCTTCTATATTATTTATTTCTGCTCTGATGTTCATTATTTCTCTTCTTCTGCTGGGTTTGGGATGTTTGATGTTCTGCTTCTACTTCCTTTATGTGTGCT
>NW_024420361.1:1637245-1666103 GCF_014898765.1 Herpailurus yagouaroundi
GCTTCTACTTCCTTTATGTGTGCTATTAGATTTGTATTTAGGATTTTTCTTCTTTCTTGAGATAAGCTTGGATTACAATGCATTTTTCTCTTAGGACTGCCTTTGCTGCATACCAAAGAGTTTGCATTGTTGTATTTTCATTTTCATTTGTCTCCATATATCTTTTCATTTCTTCTCCAATTACTTGGTTGACCCATTCATTCTTTAGTAGGATGTTCTTTAACCTCCATGCTTTTGGAGGTTTTCCAGACTTTTTCCTGTGGTTCATTTAGAGGTTCATAGCATTTTGATCTAAAAGTGTGCGTGGTATGATCTCAATTCTTTTATATTTATTGAAGGCTGTTTTGTGAACCAGTATGTGATCTATCCTGGAGAATGTTCCAAGTGCACTCGAGAAGAAATTATATTCTGCTGCTTTAGGATGTAGAGTTCTAAATATATCTGTCAAGTCCATCTGCTCGAATGTATTGTTCATGTCCATTGTTTCTTTACTGATTCTATTTCTAAATTTTCTGCCCATTGTTGTAAGTGGGGTATTAAAGTCTTCTGCAATTACCACATTCTTATCAATAAGATTGTTTATATTTGTGATTAATTGTTTTAAATATTTGGGTGCTTCTAAATTCGATGCATAGACATTTATAATTTTTCACTCTTGATGATGTACAGACCCTGTAGTTATTATATAAAGCCCTTCTTCATCTCTTGTTACAGCCTTTAATTTAAAGTCTAGCTTGTTTGTTATAAGTATCCCTACTCCAGCTTTCTTTTGACTTCCAGTAGCATGATAGATAGTTCTCCATCACTTCACTTCCCATCTGAAAATTTCCTTAGGTCCGAAATTACTCTCTTGTGGACAGCAAATAGATAGGTCTTTTTTTTAATCATTCTGATACCCTATGTCTTTTGATTGGAGCATTTAGTCCATTTGCATTCAGTGTTATTATTGAAAGATATGGGTTTAGAGTCATTGTGTTATCTGTAGGTTTCATGGTTGTAGTGTTGTCTCTGGTACTTTGTAGTCCTGGAAACATTTCACTCACAGAGTCCCCTTTAGGATCTCTTGTAGAGCGGGTTTAGTGGTGACAAATTCTTTCAGTTTTTGTTTGTTTGGGAAAACCTTTATCTCACCTTCTATTCTGAATGACAGGCTTCCTGGGTACAGGATTCTTGGCTGAATATTTTTCCTGTTCATCACATTGAAGATTTCCTGACATTCCTTTCTGGCTTGCCAACTTTCAGGAGATAGGTCTGCTACTACCCTTATGATTCTACCTTTGTATGTTAAGGCCTGTTTATCCCTACCTGCTTTCAGAATTCTCTCTTTATGCTTGAATTTTGCCACTTTCACTATGATATATTGTGCAGAAGAGCGATTCAAGTTATGTATGAAGGGAGTTCTCTGTGCCTCTTGGATTTCAATGCCTGTTTCCTTCCCCAGATTTGGGGAGTTCTCAGCTATGATTTGTTCAAATACACCTGCAGCCCTTTTCTCTCTTCTTCTTCTTCTTCTTCTTCTTCTTCTTCTTCTTCTTCTTCTTCTGGCATTCCTATGATATGTATATTGTTCCATTTGATTTCTTCACTTAGTCTCTAATTCTCCCTCTTGATCCTGGATTTTTTTACCTCTCTTTTTCTCAGCATCCTCTTTTTTCCATCATTGTGTCTTCTAATTCACATATTCTTTTGTCTGCCTGTTCAATCCACGCTGTGGCTGCCTCCATTTTATTTTGCACTTCATTTATAGCATTTTTTAATCCATCATGACTATTTTGTTATTTCCTTGATCTCTGTGGTAATAGATTCTCTGCTGTCTTCTATGCCTTTTTCAAGCCCAGCAATTAATCTTATGACTATTATTCTAAATTTTGTTCAGTTATATTGCTTGTATCTTTTGATTAAATCTTTAGCTGTCACTTCCTCCTGGGATTTCTTTTGAGGGGAATTCTTCCGTCTCAAAATTTTGGCTAGTTTTCTGCCCCTTATGAGTTTTAAAAGCGTGTTATATGCTTTGTCCCTATAAGTACTGCTATATTTGAGGAGGATCATACACTGTCCAGGGCCTGGCCCTTCAGGAGGTGTACTTTGGAGAGTGTTACTTGCTCTATGTTGTGACTTTGGTTATTTTATTTCTCTACTCATATTGATGTTTTGGGCCCTCCATGAGGTGTGCTTAATTTTTTTTTCTTTGAAGCAGCCATAGAAAGGGAAACAAACAAGAAACAGAGACACACAAACACATAGACAAATAAAACAAAGGGAACCCCCCAAACAAAAAAAAACTTGCACACAAACAAACAAAAAACAAAACCTTTTCAAAACAAAAAGCACAGAAATATCAGCTGAAAATAATGAAAAATGTGGAGGCAGTGCTGATGGAAGAGCACATACAAAGACAGAAATGACAAGATCGGGGACAAAATAAAAATAAACATTGACCTGGAAATGAGACTTAATAGCTTAATCCTGAGAGAGAGAAAGGTAAATAAAGAAGGAGGTTGGAGAAAAATAAAAAAGAAGGTAAAGTTACCCAAGCATACAAACTATCTGGCTTGATTTTTCCAGAGATAGAGAAAGGAAAGTACAGAAGGAGATGTAGAACATGTATCAAGAGAATGGATTAAATATGTCTGCTTGAACAAACCAACAACCAGAGTAACCAGCTTAGAGGAGGGAAGAGACAGGAAGGAGGAATATATCTAAATAACCAGAATTGTCTTAGAATTAATCTTGGTTATGCAGCAGCACTGGTCTGGATGGTGGAGCCGTCTGGTTGCACAACATCTGGTTCCAGCTGAAATGCAGTTACCCAGAACAGAGGGGTGTGTTTTGGTGTAGGCTGGTCCCACCTCCGCTATGGGCTCTAAGACTGATCCCTGATGTCCTGCCTTGGTTGGGGGGGGGTGGTGAATGATGATCCCCCAGTCTCTTCTCCACAACCTGGTGGACTCCTTTCACGTCATCCTCACTGTACCGTGGGCACAGGCATGGTGGTCCTTCTTGGTGCACTGACTCCCCTGGCCTGGCACTTGGCCAGGAGTCAAAGACCCGCTCCATGTGTTCTGGCACTGGGGAAGGGCATCTCTGTGTGGCTTGGTATGTGGTCCTGGCTGGCTTTGTCTGTGCTGATGCACCTCAGGTAGGACCACCTTTTCCTGCTGAGGACTGCACCTCTGACCTCACCGCCAAGTCCAGGGGTGGCAGATGCAGGCAGGCTTTGTCTTGTCCCATAGCACTCCAGTGGAGGGACTGCTGTCTCCTACTGCAGACTTTGCCCCTGATCTACCATCAAACCTGGGGCTGGCTCCCCTCCTTCCCAGGTGCATAAACAGGGAAGCTGGCTCCAGTCCAAAGAAAGCCCCACAGTTAGAGATGTGGGGATACCTCTCCATCCCATTCTGAGGTTTATCTCTTGCCAAGATACAGTCCTATGGTTCTCCAGCCATTCTTTCTCTTCCATTTTTCTCTCCACAAACGGGGATCCACCCATCTGTGCCTACTTTGTCCATTTTATCTCCTCCAGTTTGCAAACATCCACCTATCCTTTCTCAAGTTGTCTCATTTGCTTCCTGGTAGATTCAATCTCTTTTCTTCCCAGACTCTCAGGGTTCAAAGTCCTTTGGTTTCATCACTGCTTTGTTTGAGTGACACGGGAAGTAGGGATCCCCCTACTTCTCTGCCATGTTCCCCCCCCTCAAGAAACTCATTTTAGACTAAGGACACCTGCAAATTGAAAGTGAAGGGATGAATAAATATTTACCATGATAATGGAAATCAAAAGAAAGCGTATATAGACATCCTTATATCAGACAAATTATATTTTAAACCAAGGACTGTAAAAAGAAATGAAGAATGGCAATATATAATAATTAAGGGATCTATACAGAAATAAGTTCTAACAGTTATAAATATTTATGGCCCCAACTTGATGCACCCATATATATAAATGAAATAATAACAAACGTGAAGAAACTCATTGATAATAATACAATAATAGTAGATGGCTTTAACACCTCACTTAACAGCAATGGATAGATCATCTAAGCAGAAAATCAACAAGGAGACAATGTCTTTGAATGACACACTGCACCAGATGAACATAACAGATATACTCCCATTTAAATACCAAAACAGTAATTATACTAAATTTTGATACCATGCAGTTAGTGTTTCAAAACAACACAAATTTATTATTTCACAATTCTAGAATCCAGAAGTCTTCAGTGGGTCTCATTGGGCTAAAATTAGGGTGTGAGCATAGCAATGTTATTCTCCAGAGGCACTAAAGGAGGATTCACTTTCTTATGTTTCCCAAGTTTTAGTGTCCATTAACATTCCCTGACTCATGACCCTTTTATTCCATCCTCAAAACAGAAATAACAGTTCAAATATTTATCATATTGCACCACTCTGACCTCTTTTACCTCCCTCTTCCACTTTTAAGAATCTTTGCAATTGCATCGTGCCTTCCCACATAGTTCCAAATAGTCTCCCTATATTATTTAAAATGCATCCCATTAGCAGACTTAATTCAATCTGAAGCCTTAGTTTACTTTTTAAATGTAAAATAATATAATTATAAATGGTGGAGATTGGTATTTCAACATTGGGGGGCGATTTTTCTTTCTACCAAAAGGTATCTTTGATTTTTATTACAAATATAACATAATATGTTGCTTTTAAATGTCGAACAAAACAAATGGACAGCATTGCCAATCTCAAAATTTATTAACACACACAATTATAAGTGTCTTCTGGTCACAGTAACCTGTCTATAATATTTTTTGAGCCATCATATATTATTTTGTATTGTAGCGATGTTTGCATGTATATGTCTGTCTCATCAGATTTTGAAGATCTTGAAGACAGAGAATTAGCCTTCTCTTAATATAATACTCCTGGATAATATGATGCCAACAGATAGAGCACATCCTTAATATGGTTTGAATGAATTAAATACTTTACAAATAAATACTTTGAGATGCTAAATAACTTGCCTAAGGTCACTTGTTACATTCTGTATCTTCTAGCACATAAATGTCCATTCAGTATCAGGAAAACAACAACAACAACAACAACAACAACAACAACAATGTGTTACTTATTAATTCAAAAGAATTGTTGAACATATCCTTTATGCCGTGTATTTTGTTATATGCAATGTGGAATACAGAAACAATCAAAATAGATAAAATCTTTTGTAATCACAGACATCATATTCTATTTGCTAGAGATTTTCAATAAGTAAAATAATTAAGATATTAAGTGTTATAGGAAAAAATGAGCAGAGTAAGAATGACTGAAAAAGCCATATTAAATAGGGTGGAAGCTATAATATTAAATAGGGTGGTCATGGGTGAGCTAAGATGGCAGCATATTAGGAAGATGCTAGTCTTGCCTTGAACACAGTGAGATAACTATAAAATCATTCTGGGTATTCATGAAATATGCTTCAGGGCTGATAGAACAAACCACAGCTAGACGGAGAGAAGAGGCCACTTCAAGGAAGGTAGGAGGTGTAGGACATGGTATGGTGGAGAAATGGATCAGAGGTGCCATGAAGGAGAGAGTGCCATGGTTGCAAAGAAAGGCAACAGATAGTGGAACACACATGGATAAGAACAAGGAAAACAATTCCCCAAAGCCTTTGCTCGGGAAAAAGAGAGGGGCTGAATTTCATGTTTTTGCAATCAATAAGACTTCTAAGAGTGGAGTTTCAGAGTTCCCCAGGATTGGGTGTGATAGAGACCTGAGCACACTGCCTTAATCTTGAAGCAGACCCAGGCAAAGAACCCAGGACAGATGGCGCAATCTGAGGATCACCTAAGGAACATGAGGAAAGAATGCTTGCACTTTTTGGAGCACATATGAGAGTTGGCAATGCCTCTCTGGAGACAAAACAACCGGTGGGTTCCATTTCCTTCTCCCACCCATCAGCATAGACACAAAGACACCTACTGAGGGACAGCTAACCAGGACACTCCTGTTTAGTCTGCTTTCTCCAAATACCATGCCTTGGTATTCTGGTGCCACTGCATTTCTGGGTCAAACCTGCATCAGTGGCAGCATGGAAAGATCCTTTCCTAGAGGCCTGGTGCAGGTCTCTGCCACATCCAGTCCTTAATGTTTGGAATTTTAAAAGTTGGCAGGTCTGGCTAGATTAGAGCGCAAGGTGCACTGTGCTGCTCAAAGCAGTGTAGGAACCCAGAGAAAGAGAGTGTGAAATCAGCAATCTGAAAAATGCCTGTGATGTACGAGGAAAAATTATTTGCTCCTCTGTAAGTGCTTTCCTGAGATCAGCAAGCACAGACTCCCCTCTCCAGAGAGAAAGAAGTAAGCTAGTGCCATTTCCCTCCCACACCGCTCAGCATAAACTAACATTAGTAAACAACACCGCACCAACACTGGCTGCCTAATCGGCTTGTGTCAAGTGCCATGCCCTGAGTTCCACTGGTACTGCTTTTCTAGGGAAAATGTACCTAATGACCAGTGATCAGGTGCCTCATGCAAAAGACCAGCACAAACTCCCACATGAACCATGTCTACTGACCACAGAGTTCTGCAAAGATTCAATTCTAGTGGAAATACCATCAGATATCATTTAATAAGGTAGACCAGAGCACACCTACTTAAAACTCACCACACTGTGGCAAAGGCCCAAACACTCCCAACTGAAAGCAAGGAGAAACTTTGCAGTGGACTGACCAAGGTGCATGCAGCACACACCAGAGACACTTCCTGACAACCAGGCCCCAGACATTATATGACCTATTCTTTATAAAGCCATTATTCCCAGAGAAGAAGAAACATAATAGGCTTTCCTAAGACACAGAAGAAGACAGACACATAGACAAAATTCCAAGGAGGAATTCATCCCAAAAGAAAGAACAAGGAAAGATCATAGCCAGGGAAAAAGGCATAAAAAGTGAGAGAGACAAGCCAAGAAACAGACTCTTCAGTACAGAAAACAAACTGATGGTTATCAGAGAGGAGGTTGTGGAGATATTATTGAAATAGGTGATGGGGATTAAAGACTGCAATTGTTGTGACAAGAACTGGGTGATGTATAGAATTGTTGAATCACCATATTTCATACTGGAAACTAATATAACACTGTGTGTTAACTATACTAGTATTTAAAATAAATTTAAAAAATAAAATAATAAGAAAACATAAAAGAATATCTAACCTTAAGAGCATCTATCAGAAGGCAAGAAAACATCACACATCTGCCAGCCAAACACCCAACATTCATCCTCGTGCAAAATTCACTGTCATGTGAGTTGTCCTATGTGACTAGTGTTCCGTGGCATATGGTATCCCCATGCACCACACTGACACAGCCACACTTATGGTCACTTTATCAACAAGGACAGAAATCAAATTATTATTTATGTGCTAGTGGCTCAGAAAAAGTACAAATATTAACTTGATAAATTCTTGTCATATAACTAAATACTGTCGGTGTAATATATATATATATATATATATATGCAAACAGAAGTATAAATAGCATAAATACAAATGGAATGAATAATTGTGTAGCAGCATCCCATCACACTCTAAACTAAGGGTGAGTGTTGACCTAGGGAAATTGAAGAAATGATCCAGAGACAGCAAGTGAGACAAAAGTTTATTGGATGAACTTATGTATAAGAAGTCCAGGAGCAGCAAAATGGAGAAAAAATTCTCTGCTGGAGTCTACATGCAACAAACTTTTACAGTGTAGCAACTGACTTAGCAACTCTCTGTAGCTTTGCTCCTCCTTGCATAACCAACATTCCAAGGAGATCAAAGCCCATGACCTGGACGGATGTGTTACCAAGAAGGTTCTCTGAATTGGCCACCTTTGGAGTCCTTGAATTGGGATGCTACACACTTTTCTACATATATTGTTTGTGGGAAATTACAAAGTGTGGATGGTATCTATATATTCTCAGGAAAAAGATTACCAGGGGCATTCAGGTTGTGCTTATATAAACCAACCATCAGGCACTTACCATACAACAATATGTTCTTAATGAACATTTGTTTGGATCTACATAACACAAATTAAAAACTCAAATGTGAATCCAAAGAAATGTTTTTTAAAAATTGTTGCCTGTCATACACATGTAGACATTATTAAATATATTAACTCAAGAAATATTTATTGAGTATCTCCCATATGATGGACAAAGTTCTGGGAACTGGAAATACAGCAGTGAACCAATGAAACTAAATGGTACTTTTACATAGCTTATATTTATTAAAATAACTCATAATATGTGTATATAAGTATTAGCCAATGTAACTGTTGATGGATGATATTAGAAAAAGAGGAAGAGTGCTCTACAGACATGTTATTTTCCAGCAAAGGTGAAAATAGAGGCTTTAATATCTTAAGTCTTTTAACTAAGAAACTAATTCTTATTTTTCTTCCTCACTGCCATTCCTATAAGATCCTTAGAGACAGCCTTATCTCTTTTAGATTAGCATGTGGTTTCTACTCCTAGGATCTTTCAGTCTTGACTTGGGGTTTAATATCCCCAGGTCAGATATGTCTCTTCTTTCTTCCTCACAAGTTAATATTCTCAGTTCCACTGTTTCATAAAAGTGTCTATAAACTACATGATAGTAAATACCTAAGAGATATAATAACTTATTTTTTAAGATATGCAAAGTTGCTGGCGTGCCTGGGTGGCTCTTCAGCCCAGGTCATGATCTCACAATTCATGGATTAAGCCTTGCCTCAAGCTCTGTACTGACAGCTCCTAGACAAGAGCCTGCTTCAGATTCTGTGTCTCCCTCTCTCTCTGCCCCTCCCCAACTTGTACACTGTCTGTCTCTCTCTCTCTCTCTCAAAAATAAACATTAAAAAATGCAGTATAGCTTGAAGTCTGGGATTGTGATGCCTCCTACTTTGGTTTCCTTTTTCAAGATGACATTGGCTATTTGGGGTCTTTTCTGGTTCCATACAAATTTTAGGATTATTTGTTCTAGCTCTGTAAAGAATGCTGCTGTTATTTTGATAGGAATTGCATTAAATATGTAGATTGCTTTGGGTAGTATCAACATTTTAACAATATTTGTTCGTCCTATCCAGGAGCATGGAATCTTTTTCCATTTTTTTGTGTCTTCTTCAATTTCTTTCATAAACTTTCTATAGTTTTCAGTATATAGATTTTTCACCTTTTTGTTTAGATTTATTCCTAGGTATTTTTTTATTTTTGGTGCAACTGTAAATGGGATAGATTCCTTGATTTCTCTCTCTGTCGCTTCATTGTTGGTGTATAGGAATGCAACCGATTTCTGTGCATTAATTTTATATCCTGCCATTTTTCTGAATTAATGAATCAGTTCTAGCAGTTTTTATTTTTTTGTGTGTTAAATCTTTTGGGTTTTCCATATAGAGTATCATGTCATCTGCGAAGAGTGAGAGTTTGACCTCCTCCTGGCTGATTTGGATACATTTATTTCTTTGTGTTGTCTGATTGCAGAGGCTAAGACGACCAATACTAGGTTGAATAACAGTGATGAGAGTGGACATCCCTGTCTTGTTCCTGACCTTAGGGGGAAAGCTCTCCGTTTTTCCCCATTGAGGATGATATTAGCATTGGGTCATTCATATATGGCTTTTATGATCTTGAGGTATGCTCCTTCTATCCCTACTTTCTTGAGGGTTTTTATCAAGAAAAGATGCTGTATTTTTTCAAATGCTTTCTCTGCATCTATTGAGAGGATCATATGATACTTGTCTTTTCTTTTATTGATGTGATGAATCACGTTAATTGTTTTGCGCATATTGAACCAGCCCTGCATCCCAGGTATAAATCCCACTTGGTCGTGGTCAATAATTTTTTTTTTTTTTTAAGATTTTGCTTTATGTGTTTTTTTTTTAATTTTTTTTTCAACATTTTATTTTATTTTTGGGACAGAGAGAGACAGAGCATGAATGGGGGAGGGGCAGAGAGAGAGGGAGACACAGAATCAGAAACAGGCTCCAGGCTCTGAGCCATCAGCCCAGAGCCCGACGCGGGGCTCGAAATCACGGACCGCGAGATCGTGACCTGGCTGAAGTCGGACGTTTAACCGACTGCGCCACCCAGGCGCCCCAATAATTTTTTTAATGTATTGTTGGAGCCGGTTGGCTAATATCTTGTTGAGGATTTTTGCATCCATGTTCATCAAGGAAATTGGTCTACAATTCTCCTTTTTAGTGGGGTCTCTGTCTGGTTTTGGAATCAAGGTAATGCTGGCTTCATAGAAAGAGTTTGGAAGTTTTCCTTCCATTTCTATTTTTTGGAACAGCTTCAAGAGAATAGGTCTTAACTTTTCCTTAAATGTTTGGTAGAATTCCCCTGGACAGCCAACTGGCTCTGGACTCTTTCTTTTGGGGAGAGTTTTGATTACCAATTTGATTTCCTTGCTGGTTATGTGTCTGTTCAAATTTTCTATTTCTTCCTGTTTCAGTTTTGGTAGTTTATATGTTTCTAAGAATTTATCCATTTCTTCCCGATTGTCCATTTTGTTGGCATATAATTGCTCATAATATTTTCTTAATATTATGGTTTTATTTCTGCTGTGTTGGTTGTGATATCTCCTCTTTCATTCTTGATTTTATTCACTTGGGTCCTTTCCTTTTTCTTTTTGATCAAACTGGCTAGTGGTTTATCAGTTTTGTTAATTCTTTCAAAGAACCAGCTTCTGGTTTCATTGATCTGTTCTACTGTTTTGTTTGTTTGTTTGTTTCGATAGCATTAATTTCTGCTCTTATCTTTGTTATTTCCTGTCTTCTGCTGTCTTGGGTTTTTTGCTCTTCTTTTTCCAGCTCTTTAAGGCGTAAGGTTATGTCGTGCATATGAGATCTTTCTTCCTTCTTTGGGAAGCCCTGGATTGCTATATACTTTCCTCTTATGACTCCCTTTGCTGCATTTCAGAGATTTTGCATTGTGGTATTATCATTTTCATTGATGTCTATTTACTTTTTAATTTACTCTTTAACTTCTTGGTTAGCCCATTCATTCTTTAGTAGGATGTCCTTCAGTCTCCAAGTATTTGTTACCTTTCCGAATTTTTTCTTGTGGTTGATTTCGAGTTTCATAGCATTGTGGGCTGAAAATATGCACGGTATGATCTC
This sequence comes from Herpailurus yagouaroundi, assembly GCF_014898765.1. Classification (NCBI taxonomy): domain Eukaryota; kingdom Metazoa; phylum Chordata; class Mammalia; order Carnivora; family Felidae; genus Herpailurus; species Herpailurus yagouaroundi. The sequence continues at coordinate 1,648,365 of NW_024420361.1, forward strand.
AATCTTTTTGTACTTACTTAGGGCTGATTTGTGCCCTTGTTTATGGTCTATTCTGGAGAACGTTCCATGTGCACTGGAGAAGAATGTATATTCTGCTGCATTAGGATGAAATGTTCTGAATATATCTGTTAAGTCCATCTAGCCCATTGTGTCATTGAAACCATTGTTTCCTTGATTATTTCTTGATTAGATGATCTGTCCATTGCTGTGAGTGGGGTGTTGAAGTCTCCTACTATTATGGTATTACTATGGATGAGATTCTTTCTGTTTGTGATTAATTGATTTACATATTTGGAGGATACCACATTTGGCACATAAATATTTACAATTGTTAGGTCTTCTTGGTGGATAGAACCCTAGATTATGATATAATGCCCTTCTGCATCTCTTGATACAGTCTTTATTGTAAAGTCTAGATTTTGTTATGTAAGTATGGCTCATCCAGTTTTCTTTTGATGACCATTAGCATGATAGATGTTTCTCCATCCCCTTATTTTCAATCTGAAGGTGTCTTTATGTCTAAAGTGGGTGTCTTGTAAACAACATATAGATGGATATGGTTTTCTTATCCATTCTGTTACCTTATGTCTATTGATTGGAGCACAAAGCTGTAATCATCAAGACAGTATGGTACTGGCACAAGAACAGACACTCAGATCAATGGAACAGAATAGAGAACCCAGAAGTGGACCCACAAATATATGGCTAACTAATCTTTGACAAAGCAGGAAAGAATATCCAATGGAATCAAGACAGTCTCTTCAGCAAGTGGTGCTGGGAAAACTGGACAGCGACATGCAGAAGAATGAACCTGGACCACTTTCTTACACCATACACAAAAATAAACTCAAAATGGATGAAAGACCTCAATGTAAGACAGGAAGCCATCAAAATCCTAGAGGAGAAAGCAGGCAAAAACCTCTTTGACCTTGGCAGCAGCAATTTCTTAGTCAACACATCTATGGAGGCAAGGGAAACAAAAGCAAAAATGAACTACTGGGACCTCATCAAAATAAAAAGCTTCTACACAGCGAAGGAAACAATCAGCAAAACTAAAAGGCAACCGACAGAATGGGAGAAGATATTTTCAAATGACATACCAGATAAATGGTTAGTATCCAAAATCTACAAAAAAAACTTATCAAACTCAACACCCAAAACAAAGAATCCAGTGAAGAAATGGGCAAAAGACATGAATAGACACTTCTCCAAAGAAGACATCCAGATTGCCAACCGACACATGAAAAAATGCTCCACATCACTCCTCATCAGGGAAATACAAATCAAAACCACAATGAGATACCACCTTACACCTGTCAGAATGACTAACATTAACAACTCAGGCAACAAAGAAGTTGGAGAGGATGCAGAGCAAAAGGATCTCTTTTGCATTGTTGGGCATGCAATCTGGTGTATCCACTCTGGAAAACAGTATGGAGTTTCCTCAAAAAACTAAAAATAGATCTACCCTACGACTCAGCAGTTGCACTACTGGGCATTTATCCAAGGGATACAGGTGTGCTGTTTCAAAGGGACAAATGCACCCCCATGTTTATAGCTGCACTATCAACAATAGCCAAAGTTTGGAAATAGCCCAATGTCCATCGATGGGTGAATGGATAAAGAAGATGTATAGATAGATAGATAGATAGATAGATAGATAAATATAATGGAGTATTACTTGGCAATCAAAAAGAATGGAATCTTGCCATTTGCAACTATGTGGATAGAATTGGAGGGTATTGGGTATTATGGTAAGTGAAATTATTCCGTAAGGGAAAGGTAAATATCATATGACTTCACTCATATGACGACTTTAAGAGACAAAACAGATGAATATAAGGGAAGGGAAACAAAAATAATATAATAATATAAAAACAGAGAGGGGGACAAAACAGAAGAGGCTCATAAATATGGAGAACAAACTGAGGGTTATGGGAGGGATTGTGGGAGGGGAGATGGGCCAAAAGGGTAAAGGGCACTAAGGAATCTACTCCTGAAATCATTGTTGCACTATATGCTAACTCATTTGGATGTAAATTTAAAAAATAAAATAAAATTAAAAAAAAAGAAATGCAAACTTGTCAGGTAAATTGCAGTTTAGATAACTATGTATATCCTTCTCAATTTTTGATATCTATCATTGAAGTGCCTGGTAGAGAAAAAAATTATTTCAACATGTTGTTAAAATGGTAAAAACAATTTTATTCAGGACTATTGCAATAAGTGTCAAGACTACTACAATAAGGGAGAGAGATGGGTCTCAACTGTGAATGCAATAAAGATGGCTAGGAATTTAAAGTTAAGGAGCAGATTGAAAGGGTCAGTGGATAGAAACTTATTAAGAGGATATATAAAGGATAGGGGAAGGCCAGGATTATCAGATATCAAGGGAAGGGGAAATCTTGGAAAACTGCCTCAGCAGGATTCTTGTTAAAACTGGGCTAGGCAGGCCAGAAAGCAGGAGAGGGCCAAAGTGAAGTCCTACTCAAAAATAGGTCTCAGAAGAGCCTGACTCAAGTTTGTTCATGGAGAGTCTTTGTCATATAGAATATGTCCAAGTGCACTTAGAGTTTTATGTCACTTCTGAAATAGACAAAGATCAGCTGGAAATTTTTTTTCTCAAAATATTATCCACTTTACAGGCAATCAAAAATAGATGATTTTAATGAGATCAGCAAACCTTCTAAGTTATCAATTCCTTCATTTTAATACTATTTTTGGAACACCTAGGCAATTGTGTACTATTTAATATTTTCAAAACACTACTCCAGCTGTCTACAAGATCAAGTATGTAACATAGAAAATTGAGCAAATTGACTTATTCTAATTTTTTTTAACATTTATTTATTTTTGATAGACAGAGTGAGACAGAGCACAAGCAGGGGAGGGTTAGAGGGGAGGGTGGCACAGTATAGATGCAGGCTCCAGGCTCTGAGCTGTCAGCACAGAGCCCAACGCGGGGCTGGAACTCACAGACCATGAGATCATGACCTGAGCCGAAGTCGGCCGCTTAACCGACTGAGCATCCCAGGCGCCCCAAAAGTCATTATCTTTTAAAGCCTAGAAAAGATAAATGAAAAGGCATGTGCTTTAAATTTTATAGCAGGGCCATGTATTTGGCACATATGGTAAAAATGTCTCTCAGAAGCTATGAAAAATATTATTTTTGTTCATTTTTATACTATTATCTTTGTATATATTTGATAAAAAATGATGTATATTTACATGTTAATTGTAATACTTAGTAATATACTTGTCATTTATAAACCCACCAAAAATAACCACAATCCTAAATCTTTGCTTTTGCTTCAAACAAAAATATTATTTAAGAAAGTTCTATAAAAACTGTCACACTGTAAATGGACTAGATCTTTTTTTTTCATTAAACATTATGCTTCCAAGATTATTATTTGTGTTATATACAGTGATATTTCATTTTCTGATGTATAATATTCTACAGTGTGAACAAACCTTAATTATTTTTTCTTTGTTATACATGTGTGCTATTTTCAGGCTTTTGCTATTATAAATAATACTGTAATTAATATTTTGTTTATGTATCCTAATAATCATGAAATAGTATTTCTCTTGTATTTTTAAACTGAGGATTGGGAATACAAGGCCAAAGATGTGATCATGTTCAACTGAACAAGATACTGACAAATTGTTTTTCTAAGGATTCCTTTTAATACCTGGTATATCCAATACTTGATATTACCATATTGCTTAATAGTTTGCCAAACATACGTATTTTAATGATATTTTATTCTGGTCCTAATTTTGAATTCCCTTGATTACTTGGAATGGTTGAACATAAGCAGCTTTTCATGTACTTATTGTATTTTTTTTCTTTTCAATGTGGCAGCTCTTTATGTATTCTGCATGCTAGTCTTGTTTCAGTTATATGTATTGCAAAATGCTGTATTTACCTTATGGCTCCTTTTTGCTCTGTGCTGTTTTTTTTTTAATTTTAAAAACTTTTATTAAAATAAAGTTCAAATGAATAAAAAATAAACAAAATAACATAATGAACCCTTATGTACCATCATCCAGCTTCAACGATTATCTATATATTAACATTCTCATTTTATCTATTCTTTATCCAATCCCTGTAAATGGAAAAAATGAAAGAAATATTTCAACAATCTTTATCTTTTAGATTAAGCATGATGTTGCAGTACAATTAAAACCATGAGGGGCGCCTGGGTGGCGCAGTCGGTTAAGCGTCCAACTTCAGCCAGGTCACGATCTCGCGGTCCGTGAGTTCGAGCCCCGCGTCGGGCTCTGGGCTGATGGCTCGGAGCCTGGAGACTGTTTCCGATTCTGTGTCTCCCTCTCTCTCTGCCCCTCCCCCATTCATGCTCTGTCTCTCTCTGTCCCAAAAATAAATAAATGTTGGAAAACCATGAAAATACCATACTTCTCCATATGCACATATTTTATATTTTGTGTTTGTTTTTTTACTTCATGGCAACCTGGTGTGGTAGTATCTCAGTATCACAAGTTATTTCAAGATGTTATATGGATATTACAAGAAACCAAAAAATTAAAATTAATTCTGTATTGTTGCTACAAACACAGAAAAATTGATGTTTTAGGAAAAATATAAGGCAAGTATTCTTAATATAATACAAGCAATTAAAACAAGCAATAATGTCTAATTTGTGTCTTGTTATATCTATTAGTAATGTTTATTTTGTCCAAAATTATGTTATGATGGCAAAGCTATTAAGTATAGAATGTGAAAACAAACTAAAGTTAGGCTTATTTGGAGGTTTTAAGTACCAAGTTTTCACATGATAAAAATTAAAAATATACAATATAGATTTATTTTCAAAATTTTGTGGACTAGCTATGCTTTGTTTATAATTAAACATACATAAGTAATTATTTCCCTGTTCTTTATGAGATGTACAGCTATCACCTGTTAAGTATTAATACTAAAGTGTAGTCTAATAGAGAATTTATATTTTTAGTTATTTTAAATTAACTACATTGCTAATTAGCTAACTCAGACAAAGTCAATGCATGTGTTCCTTCAAACACTCAATGTTTTTATTTAAAAAGTCATTTAGAAATATAGCACTAAGTTGAAGATGAAGAAGAAGAAGAGGAAGAAGAAGAAGAAGAGGAAGAAGAAGAAGAAGGAGGAGGAGGAGGAGGAGGGGGAGGAGAAGGGAATGGAGAGGAGGAGAAGGAGAATGACAACAACAACCACCTTAATATAACTTTGTAAAAAGCTATTTTTCCTGGATTCCTAAGAACCCAACATTCAACTATTAATAGTACTAGCAATAATAAAAAAATAATAATGAGATTCTATTAGTTGAAGACAATAATATATTAGCTGTTATTTAAAAAGCTTTGATATACAAGGCATAATTTTGAATAATAACTGATTCACAGGAGAAAGGAAGATGGAGGACGGAGATATATGTAAGCATTTTATATGTATTGCTTCCAATTTCACACTCAGTGGGAAAACAACATTTGGAAACCTACTTTGACAGTTCTGCATCACTAAAACAAGCAATAAAAGTACATAGCTGATCTACCCATCTGTTTATATTATATTTGGAAAGAATCATATTAAGTACTCAGAAAATAATGCCACTGCAGGACTTTCCATCATATTACAAAACTTCATATATCTATCTCTTTATTTGCCCCTAGAGTTCAATGTGTTTTGTTTTTAATTGATGGGAATGATCTTGATTTACTTCACTATAAGTAATTGTTTCTTAATTACCTAGAGGTGAGATAATCTGCTGAAAAGTGTATGATTTCTGATGATGGAGAACAACAAATCTATATTTTTTCAATCTGGGAATATATTAACAAACAAAACCAAAACAAACAAGCTATAAAAATAAATTTTAAAATGGAGTAAGCAAATATAGTTGAGTCTTTTTTTTTAAAACAGGGTTAGGTGGCCATAAGGCAGGAGGAATTCATACATGTCTTTATGGAAGGAACTATGAACTTTTGGCAGCTACAAGCCCTCAGTCTGGACTAAACTTCCTCCTTACCATGACACCTGAATCATTCATACTTTTCATTCTGAAAGCAACCAATTGTGATTTGTCTAGTTTCAATTCTCATTTGCACATTAACTCAACCAATCTTGGTTAATGTAGTTTCAATCCCTGTTTTGCATAACAAACTTGATTGAGAACTACAATTGTAACCTTTCACCTTTATAATCTTGTCCCCTTTTTGTCTTCCTCAGAATGTGAGTTAGGTTTCTATCTAAATCTCTGTTCCCAAATTGCAAATCCAATTGCCCAAGTAAATGCCTAGTTACTTAAATTTTTAGTAAATTCTTTCTTGGTGGACAGATATCTCTTGGTGTAGTCAGCAGGATCCATAGCAACTGATACTGGACACCTACTGCTGCTGCTAACACAGGGATGGTACCACCAAGATACCTTTGTTCTCTAAGCATTTTCAACAGTGAGCTTCAAAGTTTTGACTGTCAGTTCACCTGGATCTGAACCTCCTGTCTTCATTAGTTAAATTCAAATCAGACTTTCTTTTAGCAAAATAATTGCTTCTGTCTTCACTCCTTAGGAGAATAGGGTGGTATCCTTGCCATACCTGGCAGAAGATTTGGGTCTAAAAAAATTGCCAACTATGGCGCCTGGGTAACTCAGTCCGTTAGGCATCCGACCTCGGCTCAGGTCTTGATCTCGCGGGTTCATGAGTTCGAGCCCTGCATCAGACTCTGGGCTGACATCCCAGAGCCTGGAGCCTGCTTCAGATTCTGTGTCTCCTTCTCTCTCTGCCCCTCCTCCGCTCACACTCTGTGTCTCTCTGTCTCAAAAATAAATAGGGGCGCCTGGGTGGCGCAGTCGGTTAAGCGTCCGACTTCAGCCAGGTCACGATCTCGCGGTCCGTGAGTTCGAGCCCCGCGTCGGGCTCTGGGCTGATGGCTCAGAGCCTGGAGCCTGTTTCCGATTCTGTGTCTCCCTCTCTCTCTGCCCCTGCCCTGTTCATGCTCTGTCTCTCTCTGTCCCAAAAAAATAAATAAACGTTGAAAAAAAAATTAAAAAAAATAAATAAACACTAAAAACAATTTAAAAACAAATTGCCAACTGGTTTCAAGTCTAAGGGAATTTCCCATCCTTGGCATAAACAGTGGGTGATTGGGGTTTCAGGATATTTGCTGCTGAGTGCTCAAATTATTTTCAAGTGTCCACATATTCTTTCAATTTACAACCTTTCCAAAGCATAAGGATTTTTTTCCCCAAGAATAGCTGTAAATGATCACCCTCCTTTGGGAGCCACAGCTGGGTTTATGTTTAACAGGCATGCTTTCTCTTAAATTTCACACATAAGTGAAATCATGTGGTATTTGTCTTTCTCTGATGAACTTATTTCATTAGCATAATACTCTCTAGCTCCATCCATGTCCTTGCAAGTGACATTTCTTTTTTTTATGTTATACAATATTCCATTATGCATATATACCACATAGTCTCTATCCATTAATCAGTTGATGGACACGTGGGGTGCTTCCATAATTTGGTTATTTATATAATGCTGCTATAAACATAGGAGTGCATGTATCACTTTGAATTAGTATTTATGTATTATTTGGGTAAATACCTAGTAGTGAAATTGCTGATTTATAGAGAAGTTTCATTTTTTAACTTTTTGAGGAGCTTCCATACTGTTTTCCAGAGTGGCTGCACCAGTTTGCATTCCCATCAACATTGCAAGAGAATTCCCCCTTTTCTACAACCTTCCCAACACCTGCTGTTTCTTGTGTTGTTGATTTTAGCCATTCTGACAAGTGGGATGTGATATCTCATTGTAGTTTTTCTTTACATTTATTTATTTTTGAGAGACAGAGACAGAGCACAAGTTGGGGAGGGACAGAGAGAAGGAGACTCAGAATCATAAACAGGCTCCAGGCTCTGATCTATCATAGCACAGAGCCCAATGTGGGTCTCGAACCCACAAGCCATGAGATCATGACCTGAGCCAAAGTTGGATGCTCAACCAACTGAGCCACCCAGGTGCCCCTCTCATTGTAGTTTTTGACTCATATTTCCATGATGATGAGTGATGTTGAGCAACTTTTCATGTGTCTATTGGTTATCTGGGTGTCTTTGGGAAAAAATGTCTATTCATGTCTTCTATTCATTTTTATTGGATTATTTGTTTTTTTGGGTGTTAAGTTTTATAAGTTTTTTTTCCAATATATGAAATTTATTGTCAAATTGATTTCCATACAACATCCACTGCTCATCCCAAAAGGTGCCTTCCTCAATACCCATCAACCACACTCCCCTCCCTCTCACCCCCCATCAACCCTCAGTTTGTTCTCAGTTTTTAAGAGTCTCTTATGCCTTGGCTCTCTCCCACTCTAACCTCTTTTTTTTTTCCTTCCCCTCCCCCATGGGTTTCTGTTAAGTCTCTCAGGATCCACATAAGAGTGAAACCATATGGTATCTGGCTTTCTCTGTATGGCTTATTTCACTTAGCATCACACTCTCCAGTTCCATCCACGTTGCTACAAAGGGCCATATTTCATTCTTTCTCATTGCCACGTAGTACTCCATTGTGTATATAAACCACAATTTCTTTATCCATTCATCAGTTGATGGACATTTAGGTTCTTTAATAAATTCTGATACTAAGACTTTATCAGTTATGTCATTTACAAATGACATCAGAATGGATCTTCTTCCATTCTGTAGGTCGCTTTTTCATTTTTTAATTTTGATGACTGTTTTCTTCATGGTGCAAAAGCTTTATATTTTGATGAAGTCCCAATAGTTTATTTTTGCTTTTGTTTCCTTTGCCTCAGGAGATATATCTAGAGAGAAGATGCTATGGCTGATGTCAAAGAGGTTACTGCTTGTGTTCTTCTATAGGACTTTTATGGTTTCAGGTCCCACATTTAATTCTTTAATCCTTTTGAATTTATTTTTGTGTATGATGTAGGAAAGTCCTCCAGTTTCATTCTTTGGATGTAGCTGTGTAGTTTTCCCAACACCATTTTTTGAAGAGACTTTTTTCCCATTGTATATCATTTCCTGCTTTGTTGAAGATTAATTGACAATATAGTTGTGGATTCTTTTCTGAATTTCATATTCTGTTCTATTGATCTAAGGGTCCATTTTTGTGCCAATACCATACTCTTATGGTTACTACAGCTTTGTAATAGAACTTGAACTCTGGATTGTGATGCCTCTACCTTTGTTTCTTTTTCAAGGTTGTTTTGGCTATTAAGGCTATTTTGTGATTTCATGCAAATGTTAGGACTGTTTATTCCAATTATGTGAAAAATGTTGTTGACACTTTGTTAAGGATTGCATTAAATTCTTGCATTAAATTTTGTTAATTCTTTTGAGCAGTATAGACATTTTAACAATATTTGTTCTTCCATCCATGAGTATGGAATGTCTTTCCATTTCTTTGTGTTTATTTCAATTTGTTTCACCAATCTTTTATAGTTTTCAGAGTACAGGTTTTTCACCTTTTTGGTTAGATTTTTTTCCTAGTATCTTATTGGTTTTGGTGCAATTGTATATGGGATTGATTCCTTAATTTCTCTCTCTGATGTTCAGCATTGGTGTACAGAAATGGAACAGATTTCTGTATGCTGATTTTGTATCCTGTGATTTACTGAATTCATTTATCAGTTCTAGAAGTTTTTTTGGTGGAGTCTTTTTGGTTTATCAAGTATGTCATTTGCTAAGTCTTTATCAGATATGTTATTTGCAAATATCTTTTCCCATTCCATAGGTTGCCTTTTAATTTGTAGATTGTTTCCTTTGCTGTGCAGAAGACCTATATTTTGTCTAATTATGCTCTTGTTGCCCTTGCCTCAGAAGGCATATCTAGAAAAAAAGTTGCTACATCTGATTTCAAGGTGATGGTCCTTCCTTAGATATTATATATTGTGAAGAAATCATTAACTCCTTGTTCCTTATAAGGAGGACACACACTATTTTCAGGATGAGGCATGTGTAAAGTGGGATGAGGGTGCATGTGCAAGAATAGAATCAGGAGAAGGAGCAAAAGGCAGATTTTTATGTAGTCCTTCAGTTTCCCTATCTCAATACTACAACATTAATTACTAAACATAGGTTTATCTACTTTTGGTTCCTTATTACAGATACATTCAAAGATATTTGGGTGTATTTGTGCTATATTTGAAAATTGAAAAAGGCAATGCTTCAATAAATTATGAAATGTATTCATAAATTTGCAAATGTAAAGGATTCTAGTTTAACAAATAGTTCAAAGTTGCTCATTTCTTTGTTTCCACTAGAAATTAAGGTTTTCTAAGAATTATATTTTTCAATAATTCTAATTAATATATGTAACTAAGGCTACTAGAAATAATAATGAAAACATGTCTATATGCCAGGAAAGTAGGGTGTGTTTTCAGTAAAAGATATGGAAAATGAAGATGCATTTTTTTTGTTGAGATAAAATAATTTTATCCTAAAATGAGCCTGGCTGTTTAAAAAAGAAAACAAGAGAAAATGTAAAATGTAGGGGGAAAAAAAAGTTGTACAAGGTTATGTAAAAGGGATCCTTGAAAAGGAATTTATTTTTTTATATGTTTTTATGTTTATTTATTTTTGAGAGAAAGAGAGAGACAGAGTGTGAACATGGGAGGAGCATAGAGGGATGGAGAGAGAGACAGAATATAAAGCAGGTTCCAGGTTCTGAGCTGTCAGCACACAGCCAGATGCAGGGCTTACACCTACAGTGGTGAGGTCATGACATGAGATGAAGTCGGACGCTCAAACGACTGAGCCACCCAGGCCCCCCTAGAAAGGAATTTCTTTTTTAGATATTTATTTATTGATTTATTTTTGAGAAAGAGAGAGAGAGAGAGTGGGAGGGAGGGGAAGAGAGAGAAGGAGACAGAAAACCCCTAGCAGGCTCTGTCCTGAAAACATGGGGCTGGAACTCACAAACTGTAATGTAAGACCATGACATGAGTTGAAATTGAGTTGGAAACTTAACCAACTAGCCACCCAGGTACCCCTGAAAAGGAATTTCAATACATAGTCAAGCTGGCTAAGTTTAAAATGAATTTATTTAAAATGAGTTTTAATATAAAAATTTGCTAGTGCAAAATTAGAATTCGGTTTTCTCTCTGTTAAAAGACAAAGTTTTCTTGGAGTTTTCGTATGCTTTGACAACAGATTGTGAAAGCGTTTTCCTTTAGAAGTATTAAGTTACATAATTATAATCTTATTTAGACAAGAGCTTTAAAACCTTTTTTCTTAAAAAAATATTTTTGAGAAACTTCTCAAGATCAAATTCTAAATGGAATCCTTTTGACTTGCAATATTCCAAAAGATTTGTTAATCAGATTAGGTTTACTTGATATGTAATTTACATAGGAACCATTGCCATATAAGTAATACTAAGCCTTCTTTATATTGTATTTGTAAGATTGTGGAAAATGTGGATGAAGTCCATTCTTCTGTTGCAAAAACTGGTTCCTCATTGCTAAACTTTTGCCATCCTGATGTTACCAAATCCTACCCTTGGACTCTGTAAACAATAGAAATTGACAAGAGGCCAAATGGGACTTTCAGGCAATGCTTTATTGGGGTTTATACTCTAACACAATGGAGACGGTACAAAGGAAAGAATCCTCAGGCTGACTCCTCAAGGAGAGGTCAGGGAGGATTTTAAAGAAACAAGTGGGAAAAGGGTGATGTTTAAGCATGTAGAAGTGAGGGCGTCTTGGCATCTGCACACTTAAACTTCAGGCTTCCTTATGTGTCCCAAGACTAGTATGTTGGATCTCCACTACTGGGTGTAATTTTTAGCATTATAGTGAAGGAAAACGTTGTTCAAAGGTCAGCACTGGAGTCCACCATGGCATAGATAGGTTTGATCTGATTTTTGCCATTCTTTGTAGCAAGCATCCTCTTTTCAATAAGCATCCTCCCTAAGCATTCCTGGAAGATATATTACCCAAAAAGCAGAATCTTAGATTATTTTTATGGAAGCAGCCATGGAATGCTGGTTTTTGTGGTTAAAGTTGAGGGGACCCAAGTCCAGTCACTGCTTTATCTCACTGATGTCCTTGAAACATGACAACACTCTGTTCCTAAATCAGAAACTAAAATGGGTAAACAGTGGCTATAAAATAAAGAATGGCAAGGGTTATAGGTAATCCAATAAAGATGTTTGATTCTTCCTGGCTCCCTGACAAACCCCATTTTCTTCATTATTGCATTCCTTCATCCAACATAGTGCATTAAAGATGACTCAAATCATACATAGGCATTGGTGGGAATACTTTTATAATATTGCAGAACTAGTCTACTGGCAATGTCTGACCTGTTAGGTCTATTAAGCTGGAAAAGCTGGTTTTGATTCCAGATGCTTCATACCTCCTTGTGGGTCTTTGAACACCTGAGTATTTCATTCAACTGCCACTTAGTACGGGTTAACAATATTTCTTTGTTATTGTTTTTATGTATTCTGAGTGGATCGAAGCTTTTGCCTGCCACAAGGCTGATGCCATCAATGTGGAAAATAAAAAGAACTTAAAAATATGTTTCTTTCTTGGAGTATACCTTCCATGATCTCCAGTGATCAAGGTACTCAGTTCCCTGGGAAAATCATATAAGCCTTAATAAAAACTTTGAAAACTTCTTTGAATTCTATCAGTATACAACCTTCTGTTGATTTCTCATTATCTCATGCTAGTATGACCAGCTACAGTTAAGCCTCTAACATTTGATACCCCAGCCTATTATAAATAAGTTAAAGAAGACTTCCAGATCCCAATTCAAATAAGCCTATCAGTCAAAATCTAAAGCCTCGTGTCTGAGTACTCTAGAAACATCAGAGGAAGACAGCCATGAGCCCCCCTGGGAAATAACTTACCAAGTGGTCTTGACCATGGACACTCCTGTAAAACTAGAAAGTACTGACCCTTGAGGACACATCTCACAGCCAAAGAAAGATCCATTTGACAACTGGTCTTATACAGATCCTGGAGACTTCTGAATAAAATTGACAAGAAAAAGAAATAGCTGATATCAGGATAGGCTGTTTCCATCCTAACCAAAAAATCAAGAATGAACACTTACCTGAAATTCTTTCTCCTACATTTCTTTTCTTTTATGTTGTCATTGCTCTGGAAAGATAGATAACATGTTCATCTGTATCTCCCAGGATATTTCTAAAATGGGGAGGGAGGGTAATTTCTAGAATATCAAACAACATTTTATTTTAGGTTAGGAGAAACTCTAAATGTATCCTGATATTCAAAAAGAAAAATAAGAGATTTCATTGACCAACTACACTGAACTAACTTTCTTTCTTTCTTTCTTTCTTTCTTTCTTTCTTTCTTTCTTCTTTCTTTCTTTCAAAAGAGACAGTATGCACAAGTGGGGTAGGAGCAGAGAGAGAAGGGGAGAGAATTTTAAGCAGACTCTGTGCGGTTAGCACAGACCTCGATGCAAGGCTCAAAGCCATGAACTGTGAGATTATGACCTGATCTGAGATCAAGAGTCAGAGGCTTAACTGACTGGGCCACTCAGGTGCCCCTTAATTTATATTTTTCATTTAGAAAGAACTACCGGAAGTTTTTCATGATTCATAATTCACTCCTTTTGATAGGTTTCTACTTCCTGGTTAGGAAGAAATATAATGGGGACCGGCAGAAGATGGCGGCATAGGAGGACGCTGGGCTCACTGCGTGTCCTGCTGATCACTTAGATTCCACCTACACCTGCCTAAATAACCCAGAAAACCACCAGAAGACTAGCAGAACGGAGTCTCTGGAGCCAAGTGCAGATGAGAGGCCCACAGAAGAGGGTAGGAAGGGCTGAGAGGGGTGCTCACTGCACGAAATGGCAGGAGGGAGCCAGGGCGGAGGGGCAGCCTGCCGGCCAAGCAGAGCCCCCAAGTCTGGCTTGCAAAAGTGGAGGGGCCAGACAGAGTGTGTTCCCACAGCAAGCGTGACTTAGCATCTGGGAGGTCATAAGTTAACAGCTCTGCTCAGAAAACAGAAAGGCTGGAGGGCAAAGGGAGGGAGAGTTGCTGAGCCCCGGGACAACAGAGCTCAGTTTGGCGGGGAACAAGGCGCTCGCCAGCGACATCTCCCTCGCCCATCCCCCAGCCAAAATCCCAAAAAGAACCAGTTCCTGCCAGGGAACTTGCTTGCTCCTCACAAACACCCAAATTTGTGCTTCTGTGAAGCCACCCCTTTGACAGAAGGTCTGACTCCCTCCCACTGCCACAGGCCCCTCCTGAAATGGATCACCTAAGGAGAAGCAAGCTAAGCCTGCCCCTCCTGCCCCCGTGCACCTTGCCTACCCACCCCAGCTAATACGCGAGATCCCCAGGGCCACAAGCCTGGCAGTGTGCAAGTAGCCCAGACAGGCCACCCCACCCCACAGTGAATACTGCCCCTAGGAGAGGGGAAGAGAAGGCACATACCAGTCTGATTGTGGCCACAGCGGTGGGCTGGGGGCAGACATCAGGTCTGACTGTGGCCGCGCCCACCATCTCCAGTTATATACCACAGCACAGGGGAAGTGCCCTGCAGGTCCTCACCACTCCAGGGACTATCCAAAATGACCAAACGGAAGAATTCCCCTCAAACGAATCTTCAGGAAATAAAAACAGCTAATGAACTGATCAAAAAGGTTTTAAATAATATAACAGAAAGTGAATTTAGAATAACAGTCATAAAATTAATCGCTGGGCTTGAAAACAGTATAGAGGACAGCAGAGAATCTATTGCTACAGAGATCAAGGGACTAAGGAATAGTCAGGAGGAGCTGAAAAACGCTTTAAACGAGATGTAAAATAAAATGGAAACGACCATGGCCCGGATTGAAGAGGCAGAGGAGAGAATAGGTGAACTAGCAGATAAAGCTATGGAAAAAGAGGAAGCTGAGAAAAAGAGAGATAAAAAAATCCAGGTGTATGAGGGGAAAATTAGAGAACTAAGTGATACACTAAAAAGAAATAATATACGCATAATTGGTATCCCAGAGGAGGAAGAGAGAGGAAAAGGTGCTGAAGGGGTACTTGAAGAAATAATAGCTGAGAACTTCCCTGAATTGAGGAAGGAAAAAAGCTTTGAAATCCAAGAGGCACAGGGAACTCCCTTCAGACGTAACTTGAATCGATCTTCTGCACGACATATCATAGTGAAACTGGCAAAATACATGGATAAAGAGAAAATTCTGAAAGCAGCAAGGGATAAACGTGCCCTCACATATAAAGGGAGACCTATAAGACTCTTGACTGATCTCTCTTGAAACTTGGAAGGCCAGAAAGGATTGGCAGGAGATCTTCAATGTGTTGAACAGAAAAACTATGCAGGCAAGAATCCTTTATCCAGCAAGTCTGTCATTTAGAATAGAAGGAGAGATAAAGGTCTTCCCAAACAAACAAAAACTGAAGGAATTTGTCACCACTAAACCAGACCTACAAGAGATCCTAAGGGGCTTCCTGTGAGACAAAGTACCAGAGACATTGCTACAAGCATAAAACATACAGACATCACAATAACTCTAAACCGTATCTTTCTATAATAACACTGAATGTAAATGGATTAAATGTGCCAACCAAAAGGCATAGGGTATCAGAATGGATAAAAACACAAGACCCATCTATTTGCTGTCTACAAGACACTCATTTTAGACCTGAGGACAACTTTAGATTGAGAGGGAGGGGATGGAGAACTATTTATCATGCTACTGGAAGCCAAAAGAAAGCTGGAGTAGCCATACTTATATCAGACAAACTAGACTTTAAATTAAAGGCTGTAACAAGAGATGAAGAAGGGCATTATATAATAATTACAGGGTCTATCCATCAGGAAGAGCTAACAATCATAAATGTGTATGAGCCGAATACTGGAGCCCCCAAATATATAAAACAATTACGCACAAATGTAAGCAACCTTATTGATAAGAATGTGGTAATTGCAGGGGACTGTAACACTCCACTTACAGCAATGGATAGATCATCTAGACACACGGTCAATAAAGAAACAAGGGCCCTGAATGATACATTGGATCAGATGGACTTGACAGATATACTTAGAACTCTGCATCCCAAAGCAACAGAATATACTTTCTCCTCAAGAGCACATGGAACATTTTCCAAGATAAATCATATACTAGGTCACAAAACAGCCCTTCGTAAGTATACAAGAAGGAGATCATACCATGCATACTTTCAGACCACAATGCTATGAAGCTTGAAATCAACCACAGGAAAAAGTCTGGAAAACCTCAAAAGCATGGAGGTTAAAGAACACCCTACTAAAGAATGAGTGGGTCAACCAGGCAATTAGAGAAGAAATTAAAAAATCTATGGAAACAAACGAAAATGAAAAGACAATAGTCCAAACGCTTTGGGATGCAGCAAAGGCAGTCCTGAGAGGAAAATACATTGCAATCCAGGCCTATCTCAAGAAACAAGAAAAATCCCAAATACAAAATCTAACAGCACACCTAAAGGAACTAGAAGCAGAACAGCAAAGGCAGCCTAAACCCAGCAGAAGAAGAGAAATAATAAAGATCAGAGCAGAAATAAACAATATAGAATCGAAAAAAACTGTAGAGCAGATCAACGAAACCAAGAGTTGGTTTTTTTGAAAAATAAACAAAATTGACAAACCTCTAGCCAGGCTTCTCAAAAAGAAAAGGGAGATGACCCAAATAGGTAAAATCATGACTGAAAATGGAATTATTACAACCCATCACTCAGAGATACAAACAATTATCAGGGAATACTATGAAAAACTATATGCCACAAATTGGACAACCTGGAAGAAATGGACAAATTCCTAAACACCCTCACATTTCCAAAACTCAATCAGGAGGAAATAGAAAGCTTGAACAGACCCATAACCAGCGAAGAAATTGAATCGGTTATCAAAAATCTCCCAACAAATAAGAGTCCAGGACTAGATGGCTTCCCAGGGGAGTTCTACCAGACATTTAAAGCAGAGATAATACCTAACCTTTCAAGCTATTCCAAGAAATAGAAAGGGAAGGAAAACTTCCAGACTCATTCTATGAAGCCAGTATTCCTTTGATTCCCAAAACAGAGACCCAGTTAAAAAAGAGAACTACAGGCTAATATCCCTGATGAATATGGATGCAAAAATTCTCAATAAGATACTAGCAAATCGAATTCAATGGCATATAAAAAGAATTATTCACCATGACCAAGTGGGATTCATTCCTGGGCTGCAGGGCTGGTTCAACATTTGCAAATCAATCAACGTGATACATCACATTAATCAAAGAAAAGATAAGAACCATATGATCCTATTAATCGATGCAGAAAAGGCCTTTGACAAAATTCAGCACCCTTTCTTAATAAAAACCCATGAGAAAGTCGGGATAGAAGGAACATACTTAAAGATCATAAAAGCCATTTATGAGAAGCCCACAGCTAACATCATCCTCAATGGGCAAAAACTGAGAGTTTTTTCCCTGAGATCAGGAACACGACAGGGATGCCCACTCTCACCGCTGTTGTTTAACATAGTGCTGGAAGTTCTAGCATCAGCAATCAGACAACAAAAGGAAATCAAAGGCATCAAAATTGGCAAAGATGAAGTCAAGCTTTCGCTTTTTGCACATGACATGATATTATACATGGAAAATCCGATAGACTCCACCAAAAGTCTGCTAGAACTGATACATGAATTCAGCAAAGTTGCAGGATACAAAATCAATGTACAGAAATCAGTTGCATTCTTATACA